>NW_027655934.1:0-371109 GCF_964235325.1 Thermobia domestica
GCACACATTCCGATCGTACAACCGAAAATATATTGTATTTCATTTATTCTCTCTTTTTTTTTCAAATGTTTTCTATCTTTCTTGGAAAGTGGTTAAATTCTTTCTAAACCCTATACTATGTAGAACCAGTGATTTTAATAATATCGCTAAGCTTCCTCTTGGCTATACGCATCTTCGATGCTCAAGTCCCGGGTTCGATTCCCGGCTGGAGATCATGTGGTTCGGGTCACACACTCTAGGTTCATGTCTCATATAGCTTCGATGCTGAGAGGGACGCTAAATCTAAACCAACCAATTAATAACATAGCTAAATGAATAATAACCACTACTATTTTGTCTTTCTATTATTTCAACCCAGGAAGTATTATGGCCGATTAGACGGATTTCAGTTGGTTGCTGTGTGGTCAGCCCTTCACATCACTTCGTTGTTGTCTCGTTCTGTATAGACTGGAGTTCCTTTCCTTTTAATCCAATGGTCCCGATTGTTTCACGATGGTGAGACAACAAAAGAATGCTATGCATTCGTCAGGAATCGAGGCTCGATACCATATTTCATGAAAGACATTGCAAGAAGGCCCTGTGGTTCGATGGGAACATAACAAATTAGTAAACCGTTAATAGAAATAAACATAAAGCGCTGAGATCCTCGAGAATATGAGTAACATTTTAAAAATATACATAAAAATTACACCCTTTGTAATCGAAACCAAGATTTCACGTTTAATGAGAGACTGGGAGTAAAAGAAATGCCTATAATTAAACAAAGATAAAGAGAAAGCTTACTTTCTTGAGAGGGAAGAGATACATCTTGCTCTTCTTTATGTTGAATTACAATGTAGTTCGCAAGATTAAGGTGACTCAACCATCGTTTCTCTCTCTCTCTCTTTCTCTCTCTCTCTCTCTCTCTCTCTCTCTCTCTCTGAAGACATCTAAAAGCTGAAAAGAATGAAGAATATTAAAGTTTTGTTCACTTTATTCAATGATATTTAAGAAGTTATATGTTTTTTGTAAGAGTTTTCTTACCTTGTTTACTATAGTAAAACCTGGCTTCAACGGACCCTTTATTAGACGGAAAACTGTCTTAAACGGAAATATTTCACGGTCTCATGAATTTTGGACTAAAAAAACGCCTAAAAGTCCCTTCATTAAGTGAAAACTTTGTTATTGGACAACGGAAGGCAAAATAAACCTTTAACGGAAAATTCTGAGTTCCGAACTGCAGCGTTTAGAAAATATTTAGACATCCTGTGAGGGGCAAACATATACATTATACTATCTCCAATAAATTCTTTGTTCCTTTGTTAATTCTTTCTGGACAATCTTCCTTAGGGAGAAACGTCTCTGATTTACTAAAGTGTAGTATCTGAGGCTAAAGTGTGTGCGGAAAATGGAGCAGCCAAGCAGCAATATATACAAAAATCCCTACTTGACTATTGGAAAAAATTAGGTTGAGTTGATTTTAGTTTAGCGTCCCGTTCAGCAGCGAGGCTATATGAGACGTGGACCTACTGATTAACGTGGAATCCGAACCACATGAGCTCCCGCCGGGAATCGAACCCGAGTCTCCCACGCCAAAGGCGCGTACGCTAACCGCTTAGCCACAAGGGAGCTCTGGAAAAAATAAGGGTAACGTGTGCATAGCATATACAGTATTATGTTTATTTGAAGATTTTGTGTATTAAGTTGTAGAAGAAAGAAGTACTGTAATTGAACAACGTTACGTACAGCAATATATTTTCCCAGTATGTCCGTTATAAGCATATATTTTTAAGGAAAATTCTACCTCCATTAAGCCGAAATCTTACTTTAACGGAAATTTTTACGAGCCCCGCTTGATTCCACTAAAAACAGGTTTCACTGTGTTAGATTTAAGTTGGAATTCAACATTCTCACTATCAACAATTTAGAAATCAACGGATTATCCCTTTCATATCATTTTTTCATTGCAGTTGTTTTTACTTGCTCTTTTTTTATCTTGTCAGTCAAAATCATGGATCATACAATTCAATAAAATGAATAACTAATATACATAACTAATAAAAGTAAACCATAAATAATTAAAAGACCATATCCAAGAAACAATGTGTGTAGTTAGTTCAAAGCATTGAGTTCACTCCTCCTTCCACTCCAGTACAGAAACGGTTCCTTTTTTCATCCAAACAACTTGAATACAGTGACACCTGTCAAATTGGGTTTTTACAGAGCAAGAAAACTGTACGCAACGCGAATCAATCTCTCACTTACGTAGCAGAGTGAAGGTCTTGTAGTAAGGCAAAATGCCGATAAGAAGATACGTCATGGCTCTGACCCATGGAAACTTTAGAACAGTGTCAAAATAATGTCTTTGTCATGAGACAGGCCAATGTTAGTGATTTAATTAAACGTTATGCATAGCATTCTTCTCTACAACTCTTATTACCAAAGAAATTGCATCCAAAGAGGACATCAGTGGAACTTACAAGATCTGTACTAAGGAAGATCTGAGATATGGCTGCCTATGAGAACCCACTACCTCAGCATGTTACGGTGAAACGGTTACATGTGGCCCAATCACAGTGAGTCGTGCAATCCATCACAAATTGAGACTGTAAACTGTCCGCAAGGGCAGCTGCATGCGTTAACATTATGGAGCAAAAGAGCAAGGGCAGAAGGATGTACGAGCACCACCTATTTAGTACCGCTGGAAGTTTGTTGTGACAATGCAGGAAGCTTAAATTTACCTAAAGGTCAAGGGTTTGTGGAAAAGTCGGCTATCACCTACAGAGCTGTTCGTCAAAAAGGTCTATGTAACTTGGTACATCAATTCAAAGTTTCTCGAAAGGTTTTATGACTTTTGCTTTCTCCTGCTATAGAGGAAAGGTCGAAAAACAAGTCAAAATTAATGCTGCTTATTCACAACATGTTCTATCCCCAATTTATACAAATGAAATACGACATTGTATGGCTACGACATGCATTGTATGGAACTGCACCAGGACTATGGCCACCGGCAAGGGAAGGGTAAACGCTAAGTAAAAGCAACACTGCTATCACCATCTGCTTTCCTATTCATCTCATCTAAGTATTGCCCAAGTTCAGCAATGACTATACAGAAATCGATACATCAGAGAGATTAGGGAGTTGGGCTGTGCTACTGGACAGTCCTAAGGAAGCTTTTAATGGTGAAAGCAAGGTGTGTGTAAAATTGACTAACATTTTTTAACTCGTGTCTTCTGAATTATTTCTTTTGATTGCCTAACAATTACCACCAAATAAGATGAATTCACATCTTTCGGGTAAGTGAAAGCGATTTAACTAACTTTTGACTTCGGGACAGTCATTTCGGAGGAATTTGTGAGAGTCTGGAACTGCGATAAATTTGAACTTGCTCAGCGAGTTTCCTGAAGCACAATTGAAACGATTATATGTATATAATTTTTGACTCTTCAACAAGTTTGTTCCTTGTTCTGAAAATAAAGAGAAAGATGTTACAGTAACTTAATGTTTAAATCTATCATTATACTTACTAGCATCCATAGCATTTAAAGCAGGCGTAGACAGCAGTTCTAACGTAGAAGCTGGTTGCAAAATCCACAACTGTAACATCCATCAGTAACAGCGACATTTCATTGCAGGTACTGGATATTTCAGTTCTTTGAACATGTAACGTTAGAATCTTCTGCTAATTGCATGTAATATTGAGTATGATAATCTCAAATGCACTATAAAGAGTTAATAGCAAAGTCTTGAAGAGGTTAAAGAGTGTTGAACAGTCAATCATAAGCGCTGAAACATTACAGAATCTTCCCTAAAATAATCACGGGAGGTTGTTCGATGTCTCGACAATCATTTACTAAGCATTGAGAAGCAACTTTGTATTCTAGATTCTTCTTTGGATGAACACTGTCAGTTAAAATTTGAATTTCTTTGTTTATTCACAATTTAAACCTGAATAATTTTTGAGTTTTCGTGTATACTGTTCACATGCAACTAGTCATAAAATATTTTGTACAAAATGTTGTCTTGGTGTAAGTGTATTGTGCCGGCATTCAAAAATTATTCAGGTTTAAATTGTGAATAAACAAAGAAATTCAAATTTTAACTGACAGTGTTCATCCAAAGAAGAATCTAGAATACAAAGTTGCTTCTCAATGCTTAGTAAATGATTGTCGAGACATCGAACAACCTCCCGTGATTATTTTAGGGAAGATTCTGTAATGTTTCAGCGCTTATGATTGACTGTTCAACACTCTTTAACCTCTTCAAGACTTTGCTATTAACTCTTTATAGTGCATTTGAGATTATCATACTCAATATTACATGCAATTAGCAGAAGATTCTAACGTTACATGTTCAAAGAACTGAAATATCCAGTACCTGCAATGAAATGTCGCTGTTACTGATGGATGTTACAGTTGTGGATTTTGCAACCAGCTTCTACGTTAGAACTGCTGTCTACGCCTGCTTTAAATGCTATGGATGCTAGTAAGTATAATGATAGATTTAAACATTAAGTTACTGTAACATCTTTCTCTTTATTTTCAGAACAAGGAACAAACTTGTTGAAGAGTCAAAAATTATATACATATAATCGTTTCAATTGTGCTTCAGGAAACTCGCTGAGCAAGTTCAAATTTATCGCAGTTCCAGACTCTCACAAATTCCTCCGAAATGACTGTCCCGAAGTCAAAAGTTAGTTAAATCGCTTTCACTTACCCGAAAGATGTGAATTCATCTTATTTGGTGGTAATTGTTAGGCAATCAAAAGAAATAATTCAGAAGACACGGGTTAAAAAATGTTAGTCAATTTTACACACACCTTGCTTTCACCATTAAAAGCTTCCTTAGGACTGTCCAGTAGCACAGCCCAACTCCCTAATCTCTCTGATGTATCGATTTCTGTATAGTCATTGCTGAACTTGGGCAATACTTAGATGAGATGAATAGGAAAGCAGATGGTGATAGCAGTGTTGCTTTTACTTAGCGTTTACCCTTCCCTTGCCGGTGGCCATAGTCCTGGTGCAGTTCCATACAATGCATGTCGTAGCCATACAATGTCGTATTTCATTTGTATAAATTGGGGATAGAACATGTTGTGAATAAGCAGCATTAATTTTGACTTGTTTTTCGACCTTTCCTCTATAGCAGGAGAAAGCAAAAGTCATAAAACCTTTCGAGAAACTTTGAATTGATGTACCAAGTTACATAGACCTTTTTGACGAACAGCTCTGTAGGTGATAGCCGACTTTTCCACAAACCCTTGACCTTTAGGTAAATTTAAGCTTCCTGCATTGTCACAACAAACTTCCAGCGGTACTAAATAGGTGGTGCTCGTACATCCTTCTGCCCTTGCTCTTTTGCTCCATAATGTTAACGCATGCAGCTGCCCTTGCGGACAGTTTACAGTCTCAATTTGTGATGGATTGCACGACTCACTGTGATTGGGCCACATGTAACCGTTTCACCGTAACATGCTGAGGTAGTGGGTTCTCATAGGCAGCCATATCTCAGATCTTCCTTAGTACAGATCTTGTAAGTTCCACTGATGTCCTCTTTGGATGCAATTTCTTTGGTAATAAGAGTTGTAGAGAAGAATGCTATGCATAACGTTTAATTAAATCACTAACATTGGCCTGTCTCATGACAAAGACATTATTTTGACACTGTTCTAAAGTTTCCATGGGTCAGAGCCATGACGTATCTTCTTATCGGCATTTTGCCTTACTACAAGACCTTCACTCTGCTACGTAAGTGAGAGATTGATTCGCGTTGCGTACAGTTTTCTTGCTCTGTAAAAACCCAATTTGACAGGTGTCACTGTATTCAAGTTGTTTGGATGAAAAAAGGAACCGTTTCTGTACTGGAGTGGAAGGAGGAGTGAACTCAATGCTTTGAACTAACTACACACATTGTTTCTTGGATATGGTCTTTTAATTATTTATGGTTTACTTTTATTAGTTATGTATATTAGTTATTCATTTTATTGAATTGTATGATCCATGATTTTGACTGACAAGATAAAAAAAGAGCAAGTAAAAACAACTGCAATGAAAAAATGATATGAAAGGGATAATCCGTTGATTTCTAAATTGTTGATAGTGAGAATGTTGAATTCCAACTTAAATCTAACACAGTGAAACCTGTTTTTAGTGGAATCAAGCGGGGCTCGTAAAAATTTCCGTTAAAGTAAGATTTCGGCTTAATGGAGGTAGAATTTTCCTTAAAAATATATGCTTATAACGGACATACTGGGAAAATATATTGCTGTACGTAACGTTGTTCAATTACAGTACTTCTTTCTTCTACAACTTAATACACAAAATCTTCAAATAAACATAATACTGTATATGCTATGCACACGTTACCCTTATTTTTTCCAGAGCTCCCTTGTGGCTAAGCGGTTAGCGTACGCGCCTTTGGCGTGGGAGACTCGGGTTCGATTCCCGGCGGGAGCTCATGTGGTTCGGATTCCACGTTAATCAGTAGGTCCACGTCTCATATAGCCTCGCTGCTGAACGGGACGCTAAACTAAAATCAACTCAACCTAATTTTTTCCAATAGTCAAGTAGGGATTTTTGTATATATTGCTGCTTGGCTGCTCCATTTTCCGCACACACTTTAGCCTCAGATACTACACTTTAGTAAATCAGAGACGTTTCTCCCTAAGGAAGATTGTCCAGAAAGAATTAACAAAGGAACAAAGAATTTATTGGAGATAGTATAATGTATATGTTTGCCCCTCACAGGATGTCTAAATATTTTCTAAACGCTGCAGTTCGGAACTCAGAATTTTCCGTTAAAGGTTTATTTTGCCTTCCGTTGTCCAATAACAAAGTTTTCACTTAATGAAGGGACTTTTAGGCGTTTTTTTAGTCCAAAATTCATGAGACCGTGAAATATTTCCGTTTAAGACAGTTTTCCGTCTAATAAAGGGTCCGTTGAAGCCAGGTTTTACTATAGTAAACAAGGTAAGAAAACTCTTACAAAAAACATATAACTTCTTAAATATCATTGAATAAAGTGAACAAAACTTTAATATTCTTCATTCTTTTCAGCTTTTAGATGTCTTCAGAGAGAGAGAGAGAGAGAGAGAGAGAGAGAGAAAGAGAGAGAGAGAGAAACGATGGTTGAGTCACCTTAATCTTGCGAACTACATTGTAATTCAACATAAAGAAGAGCAAGATGTATCTCTTCCCTCTCAAGAAAGTAAGCTTTCTCTTTATCTTTGTTTAATTATAGGCATTTCTTTTACTCCCAGTCTCTCATTAAACGTGAAATCTTGGTTTCGATTACAAAGGGTGTAATTTTTATGTATATTTTTAAAATGTTACTCATATTCTCGAGGATCTCAGCGCTTTATGTTTATTTCTATTAACGGTTTACTAATTTGTTATGTTCCCATCGAACCACAGGGCCTTCTTGCAATGTCTTTCATGAAATATGGTATCGAGCCTCGATTCCTGACGAATGCATAGCATTCTTTTGTTGTCTCACCATCGTGAAACAATCGGGACCATTGGATTAAAAGGAAAGGAACTCCAGTCTATACAGAACGAGACAACAACGAAGTGATGTGAAGGGCTGACCACACAGCAACCAACTGAAATCCGTCTAATCGGCCATAATACTTCCTGGGTTGAAATAATAGAAAGACAAAATAGTAGTGGTTATTATTCATTTAGCTATGTTATTAATTGGTTGGGTTTAGATTTAGCGTCCCTCTCAGCATCGAAGCTATATGAGACATGAACCTAGAGTGTGTGACCCGAACCACATGATCTCCAGCCGGGAATCGAACCCGGGACTTGAGCATCGAAGATGCGTATAGCCAAGAGGAAGCTTAGCGATATTATTAAAATCACTGGTTCTACATAGTATAGGGTTTAGAAAGAATTTAACCACTTTCCAAGAAAGATAGAAAACATTTGAAAAAAAAAGAGAGAATAAATGAAATACAATATATTTTCGGTTGTACGATCGGAATGTGTGCTCTTATGTTTGCAGGGGAAACCACTTTCTATAATGCAGCCAATGGATAAGCCGAAATCACGCGTACGACGTCACAAACTCAGTAGATGTTCACGAACCAAACTGAGGTGCCCAGTCAGTCAAGATGAAGTGTATTGTTCAACAGGGTTGTTTGAAAATGCATCATGGAGAGCACACAGCTGTGAGTGCTTACTCTTTACGAGTATAAACTATGACTTTTAACACACAATTATAAGTAGTTATCCTTTATGGGCTTAAACTGAGACATTCTACTATCTAGTCGCGAAAAACATCAACAGTGCATTTTCTTGCCTGTAACTAGGGAGTGATAAATGAGAACTACAGCAATCAACAAAAGGGATTTCTGATGAGCCCCTCAGCAATATCGTGGAAGCGGACCCTGGAAAAAGTGTTCGTGCCATTGCAGACGAGTTGGACGTAGACTCTACCACTGTCGTTCGGTGGCTTCCTGTAATCGATAAGGAGGAACAGTTGGAACGGGTGTCACATGAGTCGACACTGGGCGACAAGGATCCTCATCTGATAGTGTGCAGTTCTCTGAGTGTACTTAATAACCGGGAAGATTTCCTACATCAGAGTGTCAATTGGATGAAAAACGGTTCTGCTGCGACAACCACAGACGGTCAGGATTAGTTGGATAGTGATAACGTCCAAACTCACCTCTTCACCCGCATCATGTTTTTCTCCATCGAGGTGAAATTGTCACTGCTGAGCATCATAGTGGAGAACTCCATCAAATCACCGAAAATTTGTCCACAACCATCCAACAATGAGTGACAGATATGATATCTTTTTGTTTCACGAAAATGAACTTCCATATTACTCTTGAAGGACCGTGCAGACTCTCTATAAGTTGCAATATGAAACCCTTTCTAGTCAACCATATTTTTCTGTTCTACTGACGATTCTCGTATCGACTATCGTCTCTTCTGGCACCTTGATCACTTCTTGGCAAGGAATCCATGACAATCGGGCGGTGCAATGTGCATATGCATATATACATATGTGCAATTGGGCGGCCCATATGTATATATGCATATGTGTGTGTTGTGTCATGACGTCTGTCAGCAGTGGAGTACTTACATTTTTTTGCACCATCTTTGAAACAGATATATTGCCGTCGTGTCCATATTTGGTTGAGTAGTAAATATGATTTATAACAAAAATAATGCGAAGAACTAATCTCGTTTGGAATTTTTGGATTGATCATAAACTATGATCTCATACTTTAAATTGGATTAGTATAAGGAAACAAAAGGAACATTATGGGTTTTATAGTTTTAGTCCTTAAATAATTTTGCTTTATATTTTTAGTTCTAGTTTTCTTCTACATAATTGTGAGAATAGCATCTCGGTGGTATAAAATTCTCTTCTGGCTTAAAGTATCGTACTTTAATCTCGGGCCATGTGTGTTCAAATTAATGATATTATTCCCTCAGATTCTCCTATTTTTTTTCCACTTCCTAACTTTCCCCCCAAACTTATTCACGTGCATGTATCAACTAAAAATTTTTATTTCATTTTCTTTCTGCAGCACAACTCGTCCCATGGAAAATATCTTGGGTAGTATATTAAACCTAGAATCTCCTTCTTTTGTATTTAGTCATATGATTGGTGTGAACCAGTCCATAATACACGGTCATTTGCAAGCCCCTGTCAGTGTGCCTTTTGTTTGTGTTTCGTAGCTTTTGCAACCGGTGTCTTCAATTATCTGGTGTATGTACTATAATCTAGGTCTTACCCTAGAATTCTCTCCCTCTCTAAATCCTTCTAGCAACCTTTTAACTAGTCATCATGACGTAAGATGTCTTCACATCAGATATTCCTCTTTTCTCGTATCTAATCCTTTTCAATATTTTCTGATTTGTTACTTTGTCCACTCTTGGATTTTTCAAAACAAGTCTGTAGCACCAGTGGTCGAAGTGAGACGGTATGCGGTGGTATGCCATACCGCCTCTGGTTTTTCAGTAATGAGGACATACCGTCTCTGGTTTTTCAGTGATCAAGACAGTATTTAAATAGCCGGTATGTTGAGCCAAAATCATAATAAAACATACCGCTTCTGTTCTTTTTCCACTTCGAACACTGTGTAGCACCACATTTTAAAGGCTGTTATGCGTTTCTTATCTATTTGGCCGAGCATCCAGGTCTCGCTACCATTTAAAAATAAAGGTAGTTAGCAAGCTCTTGTGAATTCTCGTATCAATATTACAGAAAGTAAATATATTCTGTTTACTCTTAAAGGTGGCTTTAGCTTGATTTATTTTACTAACAACTTTTACCTTATACATCTGGTGTTATGTTACAACCAAGGCACGTGAAAGTTGACACATTCACCAACTTCTTAATAAAACATCTTAACTTTGTTTTGTTCTTGCTTGCTACCATTATCTTTGTCTTAGCTGTCTTAGAGCAATTGATCTTCATATTATATTTTTTGAGTACTTCAACTAATCATATTAAGCATGAGTTCCTACTCTTGTTTATCTTGTGCTAACACAGCCATATCACCGGCACTTCCAAAGAAATCCACTTTTCACTATGTATTCTCACTCCTTTATTTTATTTTATTTTATTTTTTACTTATTTTCTCTCGTAATTCGTTCATTCTATTGAATATATCCATTAAATAGAATAGGTGATAAAGAACCTTGCCCACACCTTACCGGGAACCTCGCAGGATGCCTTACACCTTGCTTGATAGCATCTTCCTCAATATATTCGCCACATCTTATCAAAGTGGTTTCATCTATATATAACCGTTATATTACCCGCCTATTTTTATAATTTACGCTCAACCTTTTCAGCATTCTAAACATTATTTTCCAATCAACTCTACCAAGTGACTTTTCCACATCGACAAAGGCAATATACGTATATTTATCTTTCGTATCCTGTTCTTCAAGATTAAATGCAAACCCAATACTCCTTCGCGTTTCCCCTTCCTCTTCTGAATTCAAATTGATCATCTGAATGATATATTACAGCTTTCTTTCAGTTGTCCATAGAACTTTGGCCGTTAGTATTTTCGTCACGTTACTGAACTCATAGTTCTATATCGTTCACATTTGACGCCAGATGCTGTTTTGCGAAATATACAGTAAGACACTTTTTAAAGCCTTCCAGAAGTTGTTCTATGGCATAGATCCTTTTGCACCTGGCGAAACAGATCATTATGTATTTGACAACCTGTGTCCTTGATAAGTTTTGTTGGAACGATATCAATACCTCCTTTCTTCTGTTTGTTTATGGTCTTATCAAATTCAGCGCGCAGTATACAATCTTCTTTCTCATCCTGAGTAATCTATCTTCCTCTTTCAGTTCATTCCATCGTAGAACTTTTCGATGTACTATTTCCACTGAATAAACGTATCATACAGAGTAAATTCTGTGAGCCATTTCAGTCAAACATAAGTATTCTTTGAATAATACATAAATTCAGTACTGAATTTAGATATAGAAGAGAATATAATAAAATATTCTATTGCCGTTAAACCTTACAAGCAATAGGCAATGTCCAATTAGTATATAAACATAAGTAAGATTATTCATCAGTAATAATAATCAACCATAATATACAAAATTCAGTGGTGGTTGATGTAGTAACAAAATATGGTAAACTTCGTAATATTACAGAAATGACGAACCTTACCCCTAACTGACACTCACTCTTTTTCTTTTCTTTTCTTTTTTTCCTAAAATATATAGTTTAGCATATAAGTCCATATGTTAACTAATGTTACTGAATACTTTGTACTAGGTACATACTTACGTGTTCTGTGGTAAAAGGGTAAGATGTCATGGGCTCAGTTTTATAAAATGTTAATCTTGATTTCATTATCATAATCATAATTTCTCACCATCATCTTTGTTCCTAAGGTTATAGATGAGAAATGTAAAATTCAAACAAATAAAATTAGTTAATATTAAAAAGAATAATTTAACCGAAAGAGGTATTGAGAGTACGAAAGAGGTTGAGAAGTGACAAAAAAAAAAAGAGAATAATCTACATATATAGTTATTTAGGGCATTATTGTTTAATAACTTTATCTGGCCTGCAGAAAACTACTCTTTGTACTTATAATGTCTGAATTTCTCAAAATTTCAGTCTATGTTAGTAAATAGATTATAATCATAGTGAATAGAGTGAATTGTCCATACATTGAACTACAAATCTTTTAACACATTCAGTAATTTACTATCCTGGTTTGAAAAAGATTTGTTCGTGAAAAAATAAATTTATCTTTTTCTCTTGGTTTTCTTTCAACGCTTTCAATTATAATCTGCATTAGTTCTTTGGCCCTTCTGATGATAGTTTGTATTTGGTAACCTTAGTTTGCAGTTAATAAAATAATACATAACACATAAATAAGCAAGCAATTGTTAATTTTTACATGTATACTATATATTATGTATGATTTGAATTAAGAATAGATTCCTATTGTTTCTGTTTGTTTCTCATTATAAATGTGTTTAATAGTTCTCAATATTTGGCGAGTTAAATCTATTTATTTTCAAATTTTCAGATCACTAGGGGTATGCAGAACTGATTTTAGGTTACGTAGCTTTGATTAAATGGGGTGGTCGGATCAATGGGTGGGTGGGGATAGTGTACCATCAATCTTGTTGCTAATGTTCGAGCAAGCTTTCATAAATTCAAGTGCTTAAAATTTATTAATATCTGAATAAATTATTATTTCGTATATTCGTAATTTCAGGCTAAGAATCTAATGAAAACAAACAACAGCAAATAATTACATTTAGTAGTTAATATTGTGCAAACTCTCTGACAGGAAGACAGAACGCACTAATCGGCCAACACATCAAAGTCTTATCTGTTCTTAAATACTGTATTTTCCGGGGAAAAAAATCGCTTTCAACTATGATAATCAGAAATACAGTCCCCTCTTAGGGAGCTGTTATTAATATTAGTAATTACTATTTTGTTTATTATTCTTGTATATCTTATGTATTCTTAGTTAATATAGATTTAGAAAGAAATTCCGGCCGGGTAAATTAATTATTACAGTATATATAATCAGAGCCGTAGCTAGGGGGGGCAGCGGGGCGGTCGCCCCGGGCGCTGAGAGCAAGGGGGCGCCGAACGAACAAGAAGAAAGGAAAAATTTTAGATGATAGTAAACAGCGGGCGCCTCGTGAAAGTGTTGGCGCCCTAATAAATCAATGTTGTTGTTGGTTTAGAAAGAAATGGATTTGGTAAAAAAAAAAAAAAAAAAAAATCTTGCTCGCTTCGCTCGCAACCCAAACAACGTATTTCCATAAGAGTCACAAGCTTTTACTTATTACTTAAAGGAAGTTATTATATAATATTTGTTAATGATGATGTGATATACAAGGTGCGATCTAGTGTTACATTTCACAAAATATTTTTTTTTAATGTAAAAGAATCGAAATTAAAAATGCTATTTGTGTGGTCACATACAGAATATAATTTCAAAAGTTTACAATTTTTGTTGGAAATTAATGATGTTACTCATTTCGAACATTTTAAAAGCACAGAGCTTCTGATGTATTGAAATTTCATTTCTTATCGATAGTGTGAAACGTAAATAGTTGTAAATTTCCATAACTGTTCTCAAAGTTGACCTGTATACCAACCAAAGGTTATTTTGCCAAGTTTAACGAAAAGTACGAAATAAGCGTCTTGAAAACTGCTCTTATTTGTAAAAGAATGTATAATGATCGGTTTTGGCTGTTGCAAGTCTGTCCAAGAAAAGTGCAATGTGCGCTTTCTCATTGTTTCTGTTTAGCATGCCTCAAGGCAAGAGAAAACTGTTCATGGCAGTTTTGTCCAGTTATAACGCTATTCGAATTTCTTTAATCTTTTTCAATAGTGTGTGTGTTTTCGTTTGTTGCTATATCTATCCAGAACCTTAGGATAAACATGAAATTCGAAGAGAGCGCTATGATTAATACAAACAGAATTGTTTGCTTCCCGCTCCTGCACAAAGAGTCCGTGCTATTTTATTTTTAAATTTAGCTACAACAGAGCAGACACACAGTTTGCAAGAAAGGAGTATTGTTAAGTCACCTTTTGTGTAGGTGTGTTTACGAAACCGAGCTTTCTATCGTTGTATTTTTAGTCTGTCTTTGTTTTCAAAGTTATTTTTTGAAATTTAATTAATACTTAGACTGTTATAGTATATACTTAATCATGCCTCCTAAAAAACTTTCTGGTGCTCAAAACAGAAAAAGAAAGAAGATGCAGGCCAACGAAGACATGAGAAGTGCAAAGCTTTTGAAGACGTTTATGAAGAAGATATCCACTGATGACAACAAAGATTCTTCCGATTCACGTTCAGATTCGCCAGAAACTCAAAGAACACAACAGGAAGAAGTAAGTAATATATTTCTATAAAGTTTCATATTCTATATTTTTAGATCTATGAGTTACATTACTTGCCATGACTTTTGATGATAAAACAAGATTTGAATGTTACATTCTTTTAAAAGAATATCAGATCAGCTGCATCAGTTAGGTGCGGGTAGAATAAACTTCAGATTATTTAAGACCCACTTCATGCAACGAGACTAACAGGAATCTAAGGCTTTCAATTAGCTCCAACAGAGTTTCTGATTATCAACCAAACGATTGTGACCATTTAGCTACCCTAGCTGCAACCTACATTGTAGACATAAATTCAGACACGTATTTTCGTGGCTTGTTTATTTATTTATTTATTGCTTGTTCGATATAAATATTCAAATATATGACCTGTATGTAGCCTAGTCAATACTTTGAGAAGCAACAACATTAATAATACAATTTTTTGCAACATCGTGTCACAAATGTTGATCAAAGTGGTAATAGATATATTCGTATCATAATTTATATATGCTTTGAATTATCAGTAAGCTATATTATATAAAGACCAAGCCACTCATCAATCGCTACCTCAGTCCAGTCGAGGCCAGGAGGTAGAAACGTAAAAGCATGTTGCATCATGTGTTAGAAACAAAATAACAACCAATATTACTTTTCAATTGTAATAATGAATATTTATAATAAAGGCACTTCTTGTTTACTAAATTGTCAGGGTCAAAGAAATATTATTACTACATTACTATTGAATAGGTTCATGACCGTAACAAGATACACTTCCTGCAGTGTAAAGTTTCAAAATTATTTAATAGGTTTTGCATATAAATATCATAATTTCAACGAATAATCCAAATTTTCCCCGAATATAGGCACACACAAAATATTTTTAGGTAAACATGAAAATGTGATATGTATGTAGCGAGAATGTTTTTACTTTTTACGAAATCGATAATTAAAATTATCATTAACATTAATTATTTGATTTAATTATTTCGACGGTGAGAGTACGAGCTACGATAGCAGGGTTCGTAGATTCGAATCCTTGGTAAGGCACTGATGTTTGTGTGTCTCTTCATGCCTTTCATATTCATCCACTCATTCACATTGTCACAAATCATCCAGTCGGTGTGCAAAGACATTAAATAACTCAATTCATCAACATAATTAATTATTTCGATTGAAAACAGTTAGCATATGAGTATTTTGTAAAAACTGAAAACTTGTTCCAACGATATGCATTAAATCTTCATGTTCATTAAACAATTATCATTAGTGTCTGTATCTTCTAAGAAATTTAAATAATTCTCTGAAATTATGATAATTAATTAACATGCAAATATTTTTGAAACCGTACACTTCAGGATCATGACATATTCTACCTTAGGTTTTAAGCTAGTATAGTATGTATAGTATAGTAATAGCTTTATTACCACTTTCATATTTTCTGCATAAAACTTAATATTTTCAGAGTGGAGCAGAGCGAAGGTCTCTTAGCAGTCAAAAAGTTTTTGTTTGTTCCACTAGAACTCACCCATTTCTCAACCGATTTCGAAGAAATTAATTTTAAATTAAAGAACTAGATGAGATCTAAGTCGTGACAAAGCACAAAATATAGACGGGGCTTTAGGAGAGCAGAGCCTCCACTTGAAACAGTTACCTATATATATTATAACCATTTCATGACAGTTTACATATATATAGCATTTTATGGCATTTCTATCCATGCTGTAAAATCGTCCAATCCCCGGACGGAGGATAGTCGGAAAACGTATTTTCGCAAAATGACCGTCTTTTTTTTTTTTTTTTTTTTTTACCAAGATGGCATCTGACAAGGCAGCACGAAGCGTCGAAAGTCACACTTTTTTTTTTTTTTTTTCATCATTTCAATGGAGTGAGTGGTCGTAATAATATAGTTTTGATCGCGTTGAATTTGTTTCATCCAGGAGTGGCTAGCTACTGGAAATAAAATCGCCCCGCTCTGATAATGTTGAAGAACCGTAGTTATAATTTGTTCCCTGTGTAGATTTATTAAATAGTGTCATTACATTCCTCCCCCTAGAAATTTGTCATCACACGCCATTGCTCTGTACAGAAAGTAATATAAATTTTACTAATTACTTCAGCATCATAAGTTTAAAATGATATTTTAAAGCTATTTCAACTTGTTAAATAATGTTATTTTGCTTTCAGAGCACATCTGCTGGGAACACAGAATGCGATGCTTTTCAACCCGGATGTTCTCTTCTCGTTCACGAATCAAGTGTTGGAGAAAGAAGAAGCAGTGCTTCCTATAAGCCATCAGACACTGCACAAGAAAGTGGTCCAACAGATCCTTCATTGCTTGAGAAAATACAAGAAATACAAGAGGAAACAGTGTTTCCACAAGTTGTCGCTTCATGTGATATAGGGTTGGTGCCTTTTCAGCAAAGACAGCAAGACTCAGTTAGGTGTTACATAACAGAGAATAGTGTAGAGTTCCAGAACAAGGATGCGGACTACACCAGAGAAACAGAACACGATGATGGGCGGTATTTTTCAAAAAGGTGGTTTACTCGTACACTTCCAAATAATGTTGAAGTTGAAAGAACATGGTTAGCATATTCTCCAAGCAAAAAAGTGTGTATTGTCTTCCTTGTTTCTTATTCGCAAAACCTGATTCGTCACAGTTTTGCCGTGCTGAAGGATTTTCCCACTGGCGTAAACTTAATCCGAGAATTCCGGATCACGAAATTTCACCGTTCCATAAAAATGCTTTCGACGAGTGGAGGCAGCTATTCTCTCGTTTGAAAAATAGGACTGCTATTGACAACGAACTACAACAGCGAATTGTGAGTGAAACTGGCAAATGGAGACATATACTGCGAGCAATATTAGACTGCATTTTGTTTCTGGCATCAAGAAATCTTGCTTTACGAGGCAGCGATGATGTTTTGTGGAAGAAAGCTGATCGAAACACAGGACAACATGGAAATCTATTGGATCTGTTCATGTTGTTAGCGAAGTATGATGATGTATTAAAATCTCACGTTTCAAAAATTATGCACTCCCCATCAGCTCTTGCTGTGACATATTTATCTCCACAAATTCAGAATGAACTTGTCTACTTAGCTGGAAATTGTGTACGTCAGGCAATAATTGAGGACATTAAAAAAGCAAAATATTTTGCCATTTTGTATGACTCGACTCCAGATGTAAGTCATAAAGAGCAGATGTCCCAGATTTATCGTTATATTACAATATCTTCTGATGGAGAGTGCAAAATTGAAGAAAGTTTCGTAGGCTTCATTACTACGAACAACAAAACTGGAGCTACCTTAACTGAAGACATTTTACGTGCTGTTCAGAATGATGGCCTTCCCATGTCAAATTGCCGTGGTCAGTGCTTTGACAATGCCAGTACTATGTCGGGAAAGTACTCGGGTGTTCAAGCTCGCATATCTCAGCAGTTTCCTGCCGCTCGTTATGTTCCTTGTGCATCGCACTCATTAAATTTAGTTGGTGTTCACGCTGCACCAGTGGAAATAGAAATCGTCAATGGATTTGGGGTAATTCAAAATGTTTACAATTTTTTTAGTAAGTCAACGAATCGCTGGGATATTTTAAAAAATCATGTTCATATTACTGTGAAGGGACATTCAGCAACCCGGTGGTCTTCGAAGCAAAATGCAGTACATGCTCTAAGCACCCAATTTCCGGATGTCTGTGCTGCTTTGGAAGAACTTTCGGACTTTTCAAAAGAAACCCCCGAAACTGTAAATGGTGCCAAGTGCCTCCTATACAGTCTTAAGAAGTTTGATTTTCTTGTGTTTTTATTCTGCTGGAATGATATCCTTGATGCTATCAACAACATTAACCTACGACTGCAAGAAAAGACAGTTACTGTAGATATAACTGTCAGTCATTTACAGGGACTGAGGAGCTTCTTTGCTACCAACCGGGAAAGAATTGTGACCAAGGCTATTGAGAAAAGCAAGGAGATCTGCAATGATATGATGATCACAATTGAAGAGCCTCGTCCGAGAAAGAGAGCCAAGTTTTTTGACGAAGTTACAGAGGATGAATCTGTACTCATCAATATAGAAGACAAAATGAGAAAGATCTTGTTTTGTGCGTTGGATTCAATTACATCACAAATAGCTGATCGATTCCAGCGCATGAACGGAGTTTTGGAGGATTTTTCAGTAATTATTCCAAGTAATATGGCAGTTATGTCAGAAGAAACATTGAGGAAAGGTGTCTCTGATCTGGCCTTATTGTACCCTATGCATATTAATGGAGCTGAGTTGCTTCAAGAACTGTTGTTCTTTAAATACCATGCGCAAGCATTTTTGAAAAACTTTCACTTGGAGAGTTTGTCAGAATTGTCCCCTCTTGCTGCTCTTACGTTCATTCATAAAATATCATGTCTCGAGTTATACCCTAATTTTGTCACTGCATTGAAAATACTTTTAACATTGCCTTGCTCTATTGCATCTTGTGAAAGGAGTTTTAGCAAGCTAAAGCTTATAAAGAATTACTTGCGCTCTTCCTTGTGTCAAGAAAAACTTACTAACCTCGCTATTTTATCTGTTGAAAAGCTTCGTGTTCAGTCACTTGTGTTCGACGACGTTATAAATGATTTTGCTGCTCGGAAGGCAAGAAAAGTTAACCTGTAGCTTTGTTCTCACACGAGAAACCTTTTCGTTCTAAAATAATTGTTCACTGTGTTCATTTTTTAAAACCATTTCAGTTTAAATTTTTATTGTTTGTTGATTTCATCGTGTATTTGAAGTAGTGTTATGTGAATAACAACACTGTATTACATTAATGATTTTACTTATATTTTTCTACTGCCTAAGAAATATATACTGTTCATACGGTAAAGTATTTTGTATTTATGTTTTATTTTTAAGGATTTTTTATAATATTGATTTTTCTATTTGCGGCGAAAGACATTATTTTAGCGCAGCATAACAACAAATGTTGCTCCTTAAAAAAAAAAAAAAAAAAAAAACGGTGAGATGAGTGTAGGGGGCGCCAAATTCTAATCTCGCCCCGGGCGCAGAAATCTCTAGCTACGGCTCTGTATATAATCTACAGTATATTAATTCTTATCTTTAATATAATTTTGTTTATCTTAATTGTTCTGTCTATCTCTGACAGGAAGACAGAACGCACTAATCGGCCAACACATCAAAGTCTTATCTGTTCTTAAATACTGTATTTTCCGGGGAAAAAAATCGCTTTCAACTATGATAATCAGAAATACAGTCCCCTCTTAGGGAGCTGTTATTAATATTAGTAATTACTATTTTGTTTATTATTCTTGTATATCTTATGTATTCTTAGTTAATATAGATTTAGAAAGAAATTCCGGCCGGGTAAATTAATTATTACAGTATATATAATCAGAGCCGTAGCTAGGGGGGGCAGCGGGGCGGTCGCCCCGGGCGCTGAGAGCAAGGGGGCGCCGAACGAACAAGAAGAAAGGAAAAATTTTAGATGATAGTAAACAGCGGGCGCCTCGTGAAAGTGTTGGCGCCCTAATAAATCAATGTTGTTGTTGGTTTAGAAAGAAATGGATTTGGTAAAAAAAAAAAAAAAAAAAATCTTGCTCGCTTCGCTCGCAACCCAAACAACGTATTTCCATAAGAGTCACAAGCTTTTACTTATTACTTAAAGGAAGTTATTATATAATATTTGTTAATGATGATGTGATATACAAGGTGCGATCTAGTGTTACATTTCACAAAATATTTTTTTTAATGTAAAAGAATCGAAATTAAAAATGCTATTTGTGTGGTCACATACAGAATATAATTTCAAAAGTTTACAATTTTTGTTGGAAATTAATGATGTTACTCATTTCGAACATTTTAAAAGCACAGAGCTTCTGATGTATTGAAATTTCATTTCTTATCGATAGTGTGAAACGTAAATAGTTGTAAATTTCCATAACTGTTCTCAAAGTTGACCTGTATACCAACCAAAGGTTATTTTGCCAAGTTTAACGAAAAGTACGAAATAAGCGTCTTGAAAACTGCTCTTATTTGTAAAAGAATGTATAATGATCGGTTTTGGCTGTTGCAAGTCTGTCCAAGAAAAGTGCAATGTGCGCTTTCTCATTGTTTCTGTTTAGCATGCCTCAAGGCAAGAGAAAACTGTTCATGGCAGTTTTGTCCAGTTATAACGCTATTCGAATTTCTTTAATCTTTTTCAATAGTGTGTGTGTTTTCGTTTGTTGCTATATCTATCCAGAACCTTAGGATAAACATGAAATTCGAAGAGAGCGCTATGATTAATACAAACAGAATTGTTTGCTTCCCGCTCCTGCACAAAGAGTCCGTGCTATTTTATTTTTAAATTTAGCTACAACAGAGCAGACACACAGTTTGCAAGAAAGGAGTATTGTTAAGTCACCTTTTGTGTAGGTGTGTTTACGAAACCGAGCTTTCTATCGTTGTATTTTTAGTCTGTCTTTGTTTTCAAAGTTATTTTTTGAATTTTTAATTAATACTTAGACTGTTATAGTATATACTTAATCATGCCTCCTAAAAAACTTTCTGGTGCTCAAAACAGAAAAAGAAAGAAGATGCAGGCCAACGAAGACATGAGAAGTGCAAAGCTTTTGAAGACGTTTATGAAGAAGATATCCACTGATGACAACAAAGATTCTTCCGATTCACGTTCAGATTCGCCAGAAACTCAAAGAACACAACAGGAAGAAGTAAGTAATATATTTCTATAAAGTTTCATATTCTATATTTTTAGATCTATGAGTTACATTACTTGCCATGACTTTTGATGATAAAACAAGATTTGAATGTTACATTCTTTTAAAAGAATATCAGATCAGCTGCATCAGTTAGGTGCGGGTAGAATAAACTTCAGATTATTTAAGACCCACTTCATGCAACGAGACTAACAGGAATCTAAGGCTTTCAATTAGCTCCAACAGAGTTTCTGATTATCAACCAAACGATTGTGACCATTTAGCTACCCTAGCTGCAACCTACATTGTAGACATAAATTCAGACACGTATTTTCGTGGCTTGTTTATTTATTTATTTATTGCTTGTTCGATATAAATATTCAAATATATGACCTGTATGTAGCCTAGTCAATACTTTGAGAAGCAACAACATTAATAATACAATTTTTTGCAACATCGTGTCACAAATGTTGATCAAAGTGGTAATAGATATATTCGTATCATAATTTATATATGCTTTGAATTATCAGTAAGCTATATTATATAAAGACCAAGCCACTCATCAATCGCTACCTCAGTCCAGTCGAGGCCAGGAGGTAGAAACGTAAAAGCATGTTGCATCATGTGTTAGAAACAAAATAACAACCAATATTACTTTTCAATTGTAATAATGAATATTTATAATAAAGGCACTTCTTGTTTACTAAATTGTCAGGGTCAAAGAAATATTATTACTACATTACTATTGAATAGGTTCATGACCGTAACAAGATACACTTCCTGCAGTGTAAAGTTTCAAAATTATTTAATAGGTTTTGCATATAAATATCATAATTTCAACGAATAATCCAAATTTTCCCCGAATATAGGCACACACAAAATATTTTTAGGTAAACATGAAAATGTGATATGTATGTAGCGAGAATGTTTTTACTTTTTACGAAATCGATAATTAAAATTATCATTAACATTAATTATTTGATTTAATTATTTCGACGGTGAGAGTACGAGCTACGATAGCAGGGTTCGTAGATTCGAATCCTTGGTAAGGCACTGATGTTTGTGTGTCTCTTCATGCCTTTCATATTCATCCACTCATTCACATTGTCACAAATCATCCAGTCGGTGTGCAAAGACATTAAATAACTCAATTCATCAACATAATTAATTATTTCGATTGAAAACAGTTAGCATATGAGTATTTTGTAAAAACTGAAAACTTGTTCCAACGATATGCATTAAATCTTCATGTTCATTAAACAATTATCATTAGTGTCTGTATCTTCTAAGAAATTTAAATAATTCTCTGAAATTATGATAATTAATTAACATGCAAATATTTTTGAAACCGTACACTTCAGGATCATGACATATTCTACCTTAGGTTTTAAGCTAGTATAGTATGTATAGTATAGTAATAGCTTTATTACCACTTTCATATTTTCTGCATAAAACTTAATATTTTCAGAGTGGAGCAGAGCGAAGGTCTCTTAGCAGTCAAAAAGTTTTTGTTTGTTCCACTAGAACTCACCCATTTCTCAACCGATTTCGAAGAAATTAATTTTAAATTAAAGAACTAGATGAGATCTAAGTCGTGACAAAGCACAAAATATAGACGGGGCTTTAGGAGAGCAGAGCCTCCACTTGAAACAGTTACCTATATATATTATAACCATTTCATGACAGTTTACATATATATAGCATTTTATGGCATTTCTATCCATGCTGTAAAATCGTCCAATCCCCGGACGGAGGATAGTCGGAAAACGTATTTTCGCAAAATGACCGTCTTTTTTTTTTTTTTTTTTTTTACCAAGATGGCATCTGACAAGGCAGCACGAAGCGTCGAAAGTCACACTTTTTTTTTTTTTCATCATTTCAATGGAGTGAGTGGTCGTAATAATATAGTTTTGATCGCGTTGAATTTGTTTCATCCAGGAGTGGCTAGCTACTGGAAATAAAATCGCCCCGCTCTGATAATGTTGAAGAACCGTAGTTATAATTTGTTCCCTGTGTAGATTTATTAAATAGTGTCATTACATTCCTCCCCCTAGAAATTTGTCATCACACGCCATTGCTCTGTACAGAAAGTAATATAAATTTTACTAATTACTTCAGCATCATAAGTTTAAAATGATATTTTAAAGCTATTTCAACTTGTTAAATAATGTTATTTTGCTTTCAGAGCACATCTGCTGGGAACACAGAATGCGATGCTTTTCAACCCGGATGTTCTCTTCTCGTTCACGAATCAAGTGTTGGAGAAAGAAGAAGCAGTGCTTCCTATAAGCCATCAGACACTGCACAAGAAAGTGGTCCAACAGATCCTTCATTGCTTGAGAAAATACAAGAAATACAAGAGGAAACAGTGTTTCCACAAGTTGTCGCTTCATGTGATATAGGGTTGGTGCCTTTTCAGCAAAGACAGCAAGACTCAGTTAGGTGTTACATAACAGAGAATAGTGTAGAGTTCCAGAACAAGGATGCGGACTACACCAGAGAAACAGAACACGATGATGGGCGGTATTTTTCAAAAAGGTGGTTTACTCGTACACTTCCAAATAATGTTGAAGTTGAAAGAACATGGTTAGCATATTCTCCAAGCAAAAAAGTGTGTATTGTCTTCCTTGTTTCTTATTCGCAAAACCTGATTCGTCACAGTTTTGCCGTGCTGAAGGATTTTCCCACTGGCGTAAACTTAATCCGAGAATTCCGGATCACGAAATTTCACCGTTCCATAAAAATGCTTTCGACGAGTGGAGGCAGCTATTCTCTCGTTTGAAAAATAGGACTGCTATTGACAACGAACTACAACAGCGAATTGTGAGTGAAACTGGCAAATGGAGACATATACTGCGAGCAATATTAGACTGCATTTTGTTTCTGGCATCAAGAAATCTTGCTTTACGAGGCAGCGATGATGTTTTGTGGAAGAAAGCTGATCGAAACACAGGACAACATGGAAATCTATTGGATCTGTTCATGTTGTTAGCGAAGTATGATGATGTATTAAAATCTCACGTTTCAAAAATTATGCACTCCCCATCAGCTCTTGCTGTGACATATTTATCTCCACAAATTCAGAATGAACTTGTCTACTTAGCTGGAAATTGTGTACGTCAGGCAATAATTGAGGACATTAAAAAAGCAAAATATTTTGCCATTTTGTATGACTCGACTCCAGATGTAAGTCATAAAGAGCAGATGTCCCAGATTTATCGTTATATTACAATATCTTCTGATGGAGAGTGCAAAATTGAAGAAAGTTTCGTAGGCTTCATTACTACGAACAACAAAACTGGAGCTACCTTAACTGAAGACATTTTACGTGCTGTTCAGAATGATGGCCTTCCCATGTCAAATTGCCGTGGTCAGTGCTTTGACAATGCCAGTACTATGTCGGGAAAGTACTCGGGTGTTCAAGCTCGCATATCTCAGCAGTTTCCTGCCGCTCGTTATGTTCCTTGTGCATCGCACTCATTAAATTTAGTTGGTGTTCACGCTGCACCAGTGGAAATAGAAATCGTCAATGGATTTGGGGTAATTCAAAATGTTTACAATTTTTTTAGTAAGTCAACGAATCGCTGGGATATTTTAAAAAATCATGTTCATATTACTGTGAAGGGACATTCAGCAACCCGGTGGTCTTCGAAGCAAAATGCAGTACATGCTCTAAGCACCCAATTTCCGGATGTCTGTGCTGCTTTGGAAGAACTTTCGGACTTTTCAAAAGAAACCCCCGAAACTGTAAATGGTGCCAAGTGCCTCCTATACAGTCTTAAGAAGTTTGATTTTCTTGTGTTTTTATTCTGCTGGAATGATATCCTTGATGCTATCAACAACATTAACCTACGACTGCAAGAAAAGACAGTTACTGTAGATATAACTGTCAGTCATTTACAGGGACTGAGGAGCTTCTTTGCTACCAACCGGGAAAGAATTGTGACCAAGGCTATTGAGAAAAGCAAGGAGATCTGCAATGATATGATGATCACAATTGAAGAGCCTCGTCCGAGAAAGAGAGCCAAGTTTTTTGACGAAGTTACAGAGGATGAATCTGTACTCATCAATATAGAAGACAAAATGAGAAAGATCTTGTTTTGTGCGTTGGATTCAATTACATCACAAATAGCTGATCGATTCCAGCGCATGAACGGAGTTTTGGAGGATTTTTCAGTAATTATTCCAAGTAATATGGCAGTTATGTCAGAAGAAACATTGAGGAAAGGTGTCTCTGATCTGGCCTTATTGTACCCTATGCATATTAATGGAGCTGAGTTGCTTCAAGAACTGTTGTTCTTTAAATACCATGCGCAAGCATTTTTGAAAAACTTTCACTTGGAGAGTTTGTCAGAATTGTCCCCTCTTGCTGCTCTTACGTTCATTCATAAAATATCATGTCTCGAGTTATACCCTAATTTTGTCACTGCATTGAAAATACTTTTAACATTGCCTTGCTCTATTGCATCTTGTGAAAGGAGTTTTAGCAAGCTAAAGCTTATAAAGAATTACTTGCGCTCTTCCTTGTGTCAAGAAAAACTTACTAACCTCGCTATTTTATCTGTTGAAAAGCTTCGTGTTCAGTCACTTGTGTTCGACGACGTTATAAATGATTTTGCTGCTCGGAAGGCAAGAAAAGTTAACCTGTAGCTTTGTTCTCACACGAGAAACCTTTTCGTTCTAAAATAATTGTTCACTGTGTTCATTTTTTAAAACCATTTCAGTTTAAATTTTTATTGTTTGTTGATTTCATCGTGTATTTGAAGTAGTGTTATGTGAATAACAACACTGTATTACATTAATGATTTTACTTATATTTTTCTACTGCCTAAGAAATATATACTGTTCATACGGTAAAGTATTTTGTATTTATGTTTTATTTTTAAGGATTTTTTATAATATTGATTTTTCTATTTGCGGCGAAAGACATTATTTTAGCGCAGCATAACAACAAATGTTGCTCCTTAAAAAAAAAAAAAAAAAAAAAACGGTGAGATGAGTGTAGGGGGCGCCAAATTCTAATCTCGCCCCGGGCGCAGAAATCTCTAGCTACGGCTCTGTATATAATCTACAGTATATTAATTCTTATCTTTAATATAATTTTGTTTATCTTAATTGTTAAGTAACAGGAGTTTTCCTTCTTTACGAAACATATTTTTTTAACAGCTCACTTATGGGAGAGTCAGTTACGAACGCTAATCTTGCTTTAAAAAAAAAAAGTCGTTAATTTTAAAATATTTTAAACCAAGCGTCTGGCTGTGACTACTATATAAGAGCAGGAGAATCATAGGTGGGGGAGGATTAGACTAATCTGATGTTTTCGTTAAAATCGCGATTCTTTAGTATTCTTCTGCCAATTTTGGGGGATATGCGCGATAAATGGTTCTCTCCTATAAAGGGCTGAATTCATTACTTCCAGATAAAATGATCAGAGACATTTTTTCCCTCTTAGTATGAGTAAAGATTTACTATAGGTTAGTCCTTGGGCATTTTCCGTTTTATTTTCCCATAAAGGTTATTAGAACATTTTTTGGAGTATTTTGGAGTTCTGTTTAAACCCTATGCATCTAGACCAATCTGAGTACATTGCTTAGAGAAAGATACTTTGGGGGCTCGTTTTCGTTTTTTATATTTTTTTATTTTTTGTTAATCAACTATGCTATTCCTCCTGGGTGCACGCAGATGTTAAATGAGCCGCTTATACTCTGTGGACACAACTTCTGTTCTCGGAATGTTTCCTTAAACGAGGAATGGTGATTAGTGAAATGAGGGACGAACTTGGAGGTGGCAGAAATAAACTCTGAATAATTCAAATACAGTAATTAATTGTAAACAAATATAACTTTAGTTTCATATTTTTTTAAAAAAAAAAAGTTTAAAACTTTTGTTTGTTCGGGAAAAGTTTCTTCTAATTACGCCACCCAGAGTTATAATTGACCCAGCACACATTACGGAAGAAGTAGAAAAAGTAATCGTGCAAAAACAAAATAATTGTTCCTTCCATCAATGTACGTATTCGTTTCCTAGCTACTTTCTACTCTATACAGATAGATCTGCTTGTATGTGTCATGTAAACAAAATATCTATAGAACTATAGCAAAAGCTATAATTTTCATAACAACTTGTTGAAACTCTACAGTAGCAGAATGACCCTTTAGTGCAATTGAAATCTGAGCAGAGAATTCGATTAGATAATGTTGTCATTTGTGACGTGAAATTGTAATAGATCTTTTCGCTTTTGTTTTCCAAAATGTGTTTGATGAAGTTATTGGAGTGTAAAACACCGAGGGAAGGAAACTATAAAATAATATAATGAAAACATTACTAAAATTCCCAGATTACAGTCAAACGAAAATATGTGTAGGGGTGATTGTTTATTCCAGGGGGATAGCATATGCCAGGAACACCGCACCTGCAGCCCTCCTGAATTTCTTTGGCAACTTTTTCTTCTTCCAGTGAAGTCATTTTTCCAAGAGTGATTTGCATCTCATGAAATAATTTTGTACACGAATAAAACAAACTAGCGGGAAGGTCATTTATGTTTTCCATGTATAAAGGTAATGTTTAGGTTCAATATTTGAAACTACTTACCCTGCTACATATAAATGAAGGTGACAAGCAAATACTCCAGTACATTTATAACGTCCATCCACTGTTTCTACATTTAGATGCTCTTCATTACTAGAATTTGATTTTGTTTATGATTAGGTCAATGATTGTACCGAAGGACATGAGCCTTGATGTACCAAAAGACCATGGGCGGAGTTATGGGGGTCATGGGGGGAATTGTCCCCGAACTTTTTGAGAAAAAATAAAAATGCCACCTATAAGATGGCCACCTACCAAGACCTCCGAGACCGACCAAAAAGTCTGCTTCCCACTGCCCTCCCAGCAGACAATTCCTAGCTCCGGCTATGCAAAAGACAATACTTTGGATATAATGATCACTTTTTTTTTTTTTTGCAATGATCTTGTCAATATAGCTAGTTTTGGAACCAATGTCTCTAATTGCATATTAATTGTATGTTCTTTCAGCAAATGGTCTATTAAAACTGTGAAATGCGCCGGAGTTACTTTGTATTATCCTAAATGCTCTCAATAGTGTCAAATAGTTTCCTTTTAAATGCAATTCAGGGTTATGAAACGTAACCTAAATGGTATATTATAGAGTTATAGCTAAAGCTATTATACATAAAATGAGTATGTCATAAAACACTATTTACTTAAAGATTTAACAGGCTTGACAGCCGTATGCCAATAGTAACACATTATCTACTAGGGGTTCTCATTTGATGTTATAGAATTTTAAATAAAACATTAGTTTTTGAAAGGCACTGCAGACTAAAGTTAAGGTATAGAGCTGTGAATTACTTTTGGTATGAGCTTTTAAAGTGTTTGGCGTAAGAGTTCCCAAGTCTCGGTTTGGCACATCATCTTGCTTTGCAGGTGAAGATCCATTATCTCGCTGGTCGATCAGCTGATGTGAATCCATCAAAATGTGGTTCTCCAATCCCTTTCTCTGGTTGATAGTTTTGTTCTCGGTTCGTTTTTCGGGCCTCACCTTCGGTCTCTTCCAATTGCAAATATGGAAACTGGTACTTAGTGTAATATCTACAATTATGACGAAGATAGCCGTCATCTCGGGTGTCCATGAAGGTTGTGAACCTCAGATACGTACGTCTTCTTGAAACCTTCTTTGATGCCATCGTACCACATCGTGGAATCTTGATGTAGCTAAAAGGCGGAATGAAACTCTTGACGGTGACCAAAATTACGGAAAAGTATGTGATTTTTTTTCGTCCTCATTAAAAACAACTAGAAAGTTTTAATTCTACTCCATCAGCAATCCATTATATTTCCACAAGCTGACACATGGGGAAGCAAAATACAGGCAAAGGGGTGCAATGACAGGAGAGAATAAGGAATTGCTGTAAAAGACAAAAGTAGCGAAAGTCGGCTAAGAAGTCTGTATAATGTACCTGAGTTTATTTTACAGAGAAAATTAATTAAAAAAAAAAACAAGTTACAAAAGCGCTCAAGAGAGCTTGAGACCATATCAATAATGTGTTTATATATATATAACGAGAATTCCTTGAATTGACATCAACGGGGATCGAACCCATGGATTTTTCGAACACAATCATCAACAGTAGGGAACAGGAAAAAGTCACATGGAGTTAGATCATATGATTAGGAGCAATGGTGTTCGACGGTGATGTTGTCTTTCTGCAAGAAGCTAAACACCATTCCTTAAGTGTGACAGACTGCTGTCATAGAGCAAATGCTGCTATCCAAATGCCCATTTGTCCGGACGTTTACGTCGAACGGGATCGCGTAATCGTCGTAATACAGTTGCGTAGATCTCCTTATTAACAGTTTGGCCACATAGAACAAATTTACGATGTACATGCCCGAACATTCCAATAAAATACAACACAGTAACATTTTCAGCAGGATTGGCCTTCTCTGGCTTTTTAGGATGATTTCAATGGGATGACATTAGCTCGGTTTTCTGTACCCGTAAACCCATCATTCATTTTGTATAACGATACTGCCGAGAATTTTCGGATCATTGACGGCTGTTTTCTTCAATCCCCTGCTGATGGTACCATGAGCGTTCTTCTGGAACTATGTGAGAATCCTCGACAGGAATTTCGCTAATACATGCCTAGATCTTCATGTATGATTTGGTAAAATTTGGAGTCAATTGAGTTTCACGGACAGGCAGTCTATGATGGAATTTCTCGGACCGAAAGCGCGTTCGCTAACCGAAAGCTCTACACTGATTCGAATCCCATCAAATTGTCTCATATAGACTCAATGCTGAAAAGAGGCAATGGACAATTATGTTAATTGAAATTTTGTATTCGTGTTTTCGACATACTAATGTGAACGTGATGCCTTTAATATTTTTCTCTAATGACATCTCTCACTGATAACCTGTAAATAAAGGTCAATAGAAGAAACACACTTATTTTATTCTACTTGATAAGGAGCTTACCAAAGCTGCCTACACAGCACACGTGACCCACTCGGATCAAGACAGATTCTTTCGCCAGTTGAAGGAATAACATCCCTTAAATATGTAGGGTCACACAGTGACATCACGGGAACATAGTCTGGAAATAAAATGAAATAAATAATAATTGGCTTGCAGTTTAAAGTAATTTATTTATTTGTTTAAAAACTCCGAATAACACAGGGTGCCCAAATTATAATTGAGAACTTTTAAATTACACATTATTACACATGTATTACAGATTTATGACAGTTAATTCACATTTCAACAAACGGGTCTTTTGGTTAACTAAACTTTGCGAAAGTAGTCGTAAGTTCGTAAATTTGTGTATTTGGTGCTGACGGTGCTAGTGTACCTTAAGAAAAAGTATATACAATGTGCGTATACTATGAAGTGTTATGCAAATACAATGGAAATTTCACCGTGTGTTTCATAAGGATCGATTGTCATGTACCATAATATACTGCAGTACGTTGACTTAGCTGAGGAAAAGTTCTAACGTGATTTTTTTATTGAACGTCGAACAATAATAAAAATTTTCTTGAAACAGAAGAATCGTCCTCTTGATGAGTTACTCAACAATGACTGATTATGAAAGCAGTTTATGCAGATTTAACTGAATATATGAATGACTTTAATTTAAAATGACTAGAAGAAGACTAGGTTATGCCTGATTTATGCTCTGACACTAAGTCCCTTCGACAAAATGGTTTTGTTTCAATCCCAATTTAAAAGAAAAAGTTTCACACATTTTAATACATGACAAACATTCAGTCTGCAAACTGAGACTTCATTTCCGGTAGATTTTGCAATAGAAGCTTTGGGTGCTTTAAAAATAAATTTTTGAGTCTCGTTTTTCAAATTTTGATACAACTACAAACGATATTAAGATTTTTTCAAAATCCTTTTAACGCCGACATAGAGGCTCTTGCCCCAGAATTTCAATATATTGGAAATGATTGATTTGCAGTGTAGCGATAGTTTTAAAGAAAAATATTTAAATTCCTCCTTAGTGAAATTTTCTAAGAGTTTCCCACTCACACAGGTTGATCAGTTGCACAAATTTGCTCCAAGCATTCTTTCAACTTTCGGAACTGCTTATCTGTGTGAAAAAAAAATATCCAAAATGAAATTACAAAAAGAAAAATATTTACAGATTCAAGTTAACTGATGAGCATTTGAAGTTACTGTTGATAATTTCCACTAGTAAATTTCATCCACAAATGGACAATTGCCAACGGAAAATTACATAATTCTCATTGATCATAATTATAATGTTTAATTTAATTATATGAATTACCTATGTATGTTTCTTACTTATTGTAAGTTTTAGAATAAATTTCATATCTTTAATTTCAGTTTAAATGTTGAATTTTATTATGTATGTCAGTTAATGTGTTTCTTAATTGATCGAATAAAAAATCTGATAATTATTTTGTATGATTTACTTAGTAAATTTTACAATTCAATCAAAAATGAACTGTGACACCCCGAATTGATGGTGCTCGCAGGTCGGTGTTGACCCGTGGGCCCTAGTTTGGAGATCCCTGGTCTAGTAAGTGCTTTATATGAGATTGATTCTAAGTTCCACAAAAAAACATCAACAAGAAATAATAATAATAATAATAATAATAATAATAGTACGAGAAGAAATTATTTCGTTGAATGAGTTGTATTTTATTCCTACTTTGATTTTTTTGTAGTTTGTTTTTAACACAAGACTATTCAAAGGCATAATAGATCAGTCTTATTTGTTCCTCCTTGTGACAGTAGAAAGCAGGTAATTGGACAGTTTACTGCTGATAAAAATTGGTTATGTTCCTAGGAGAACTATAGGTATAATTTTCTTAATATCTACAAAATGATTCTATAATATACGTGGACTTTGGTGAAAGAAACATACATTGCCCTCCTATGCTGACGAGGCATATTGACACTTGGGCATATGGTATGTTTCCTGTTCAATGGGCCATGCTCTACTAACTGAATGCTGTGTTGATCGTCCTCTCGCTGTGCTATTCCTTAAATATAACTAAAATATATTTCCTTGTATAAATTATACTTCTTTAAATATAGTTTTCAATGTTTCTCGCGAGTTTCAACTTATTTTCTCTCAACTTCCTCAAACTCTATTGATCCACGTTGGAGCATAACCATGTTAGAAATATGGGAATTCATTGATATTTTTACAATTAAAGCTAGAAAGCCAATTAAAGTGGTGTCTTAAATGATTCTTTAACTATTTCTTTCTTTTTAAATTTTAAATCATGTTTGACTAACTGGCTGTAGCAAATTATAGTAGCCACGCTCATAAATTCACCAATCGTCAAGTTTTAATCGTAACTTAGAGAAAACGCTATGAGGACTTCGGCAGAAGGTTTACATTGTGGATATTTGCTTCTCCTCACAATGAATTACGTAAATACGTTTACATTATTATAGTCAACTTTAAAAAAGTCTGCTCCAGCTACAACCAACTGTAGCTAGTATTCTTCTCACCTACTGAGGGGCACTCCCTAAATCCCAAACAATATAAGCATTCTATGAAATAGATCAACAATCGTCTGAGACAATAGCCAAGCTCATATTCAATAAAACTATGTCTGGCCCTATACCCGCTTAATCTTAAACAAAAAAAAAAAAAAAAAAAACCTCAGAATTGTAAATTGCACAACTTGATGCATACTCAATTTAATTTTCAAAGAAAATTCCTCGAATAGCATAAGACGCCTAGGCTATACAGATAAACCACAGCTGCATTAACAACATCTATCGTGAAAAGTTGATCCACTTTGTAATCAATGTCATCTGTCGCAGAGACGATAAGTAATATAAATTTACATCAAATTTGACAGAACAAAGACATGCTACATAGCTAAACCCAAGGTTACACCATCTGTCGCGAAAAGTAATTCAATCTTAACCTTGACATAACGAAGACAAAGTTACTGAGCTAACCGAAAGTTGCATCAATGCAATCTGTCGCAAAACACTCGAAAACGAATCCTACTTCTCGGTGCCCGTAGAGGCGAATTGGAGCGTATATTAAATACAGGTAAATCTGCCAGAGAGTAATATAAATTTTTGGGTTTTAATTCCACATTGGGAAAGATATTATGGAAAAGTAAAGTTCAGTCATGTTTGTACTGAAAAAAGAATATGTAATTTTTCAATGATTACTAGATCTTACACCTAATCCCCACCATAGCTGCATTATGCTCATCTTTCCAACTGTTAGATAAGGACCGTCTCCTTTAGCTTAGCCAGCATAATCGTAGGACGTAAAACTTAAAGATTTAATTTAATTTATGGTAGAGAAGGACAATCATATCCAGTTTCCAATGAGAATTACCACCAAATTTTGCTATACACATTATATACAAACGAATGATTTACTAAATAATTTTAAAGCATTAGAGTTGTGAATCTGGAAACACTAATCATCACTATTAATATATAACATGCTTGCATGCATATAAATTTTCATCAAATAGTTTAGGTCAACATATGTAAATTTTCATTCTTCCATTGGCCTATTGTTTTATAATAAGATTAAATTCAAACCTCGTCGTAGATACTTAGGCTACATACCCACTATTATTTATAAATAAATATTACCTATTGAAAATCCCGCATACGTATTTTTTCCTCCAAGAATCCAAATTCTCCATACTTTACCGTAAATTTTGCAAATGAATTAATCAAAATATATGAATAAAAATGAAAGAAAGAATGAGAGAAATTACTATCAACTCACCTTGCGTCCATAGCTTGTCGATAACCTTATATTCTTAACATAAAAAGCAGTGTATTCATAGTAATAGATTTTTAAAGAATTACAACAAATAAAGTAAATTCAAAATTTTATAATTTAAACGTATTTCTATTGTTCCTTTCTATTGTTGAAATAATGCTCTGAGCAGCCAGTATTTCTCACATTTTTAATTTGAATTTTATTTATTTAATTTAGTTTAATATCCAATGATTATGCACTGAGGCTAAGGGAGACGGTTATAATGGAATGGATGATGATAATGGTAGAATAAAGGAAGTGGGAGGAAACTATAGAACGCGGATAAAGTCTACGCACACGATGTTTGTTCCCCACAAAGCTCACTTGACGAGAGCTGGGATCAAACTAAAGATCCCATGCACCAGAGGTGAAAGTTCTACCACTAAGCCACAGTAGCCCAGTTAGTGTTGTAAATAGAAAAAAAAAACGGCTCGTATTTTTTCAGAAATTTACTTTTTTTTAGAAAAAAAAACATTGCCTCTCGTTTTTTTCTAAATTTCGTTTTTTTTAAATAGTCATTTGTAATGCATCTTACGTCTATTTAAGTATGAAATATTTTTATGTAGGTGTAATTACCGTAAAATGCAACATAAATTATACGCTAGATACTGATACGCTACAAATATTTTACAATTTACATGAATACCACACCTATTAACAATTCGGGTTTCAGCAGTTTTCATCAATATCAACTAAGAAATAAAAGTAGAAATGAAATTTTGTTTTTTCGTGAAAGCAGGCCTTTAATAAGTACAAAAATAATGTCACGAACAGTATCCAATAACTTGTCTAAAGGTAAAAACTAATACTAATTTGCCTAATAGTATTTTTCTAAATGTCATATATTTATTAATTTGTAGACTAGATATATATGATATGCAGAGCCGGCTCTACCATATATGCAACACGTGCATTTGCGTGGAGCGGCAAGCTTGGATGGTCCGGCAAAATCTGTCATAAGTATATTATTTAAATTAAATATTTCTTGTTGGAAACAGACTTCATGATGATGGTAGTTACACTTACTAAGCTGACCTTCTATTTGAACACTACATTCATAAATTATGTTTAGGTTGCATTAGTTTAAGGCCACATGGACAATGCTAAAGCAAATGGTCGAATAAATCCGAGCACAAATTGCTTGATTGTTGTCAAATGCAAGAATTCAATTCTCGAATAGTAGTGAATATCTGTTCCATTTAGTAAGCTATCACAGTTTTGATATGAAACTACTCTTGTTTTTGTCAGAAACAAGTTCCTTATCATTGAAGATAGAAACAGGTTTTTTTTTTTAATGTTAGAAGGTGTAGAAGAAAAATCAAGAAATAAAGATAAAAGAGCTAGTTGCACTGGAATTTCAAACTGATACATTGAGATTGAAGCTCGATAGTGAATTCTATAAAAAGGATTACCATTTTTCCTCTGCAGGTGTGTTTGCTTTATCTTTCACTAACATATAATAGATGAATATTTAAAGGAAAAAGAAACAGACACAACGGGATTGCATTTTTAGTAAGTATTTAAGCCTTTCTGAGTCCGACTGCACTTACCCTCACCTTTGTTGTTCATGCTGGAGTAGCATACTTAAAATCATGACCTTTAAGATTTGTTCTTTCTGGAGAAAGGGGGAGGAGGCAAACTATGCCATTGCACGAGGCGACAAATTGACTAGGACCGGCCCTGATGATATGTATATAAAAGATATAAATATAGGATGACTCAATTGGAAGTAATGCAGGGTGTTTCAAAATTAATATTAGGGTTTTGAAACTTTGTAGTATCTATTACAATCAACTTACAATTATAAATATTATATCAAATGAAAGAGCAACTTAAACAGTTTTGTACGCACGCATGTACATGCATTGTTTCTTCTGTCTGCCGTTAGAAAGAGCAAGTAGCAAAGATGAAGACTAGAGAGCAGAAAGCTTTTTGTGTTTTAATAAAGACTGAATCTGTACAGTGCAACCGTCTGTGTGAAGAATATTAAGGAGAAGCTTGCAACTACGTCTTTATCGTTTGCAGTTGCTACAGGTCTAAAGCCTACAGACTACGATTTACGTGCCAATTTCGCAAGTGAAATATTCCTGCACAACAATGAAGATTTTCTGGATCGTGTCGTCTTCAGTGATAAATCGACCTTTCACCTAAGAGTTAGTGAACTCTCATAATGTTTGCATCTGGCCGTCAGCAAATCCTCAGGAGATGGTACAGTTGAAACGCGACTCCCCAAAATTGAATGTGTTTTGTGCCATATGGCGGAAAGTTTATGGGCCTTTCTCGCCTATCGACTAGATGTGTGCCGTGTGACGAATGAATCTCATATTGAACACTTATAGCAAAGACTGTTTGAGGTGCTCTTTTACTTGATGCATTGCTTATAATTGTACGTAAAATGTAATAAGTACTACGAAGACTTAAAACCCCAAAATTTATTTTGAAACACCCTGCATTTCTCACCAACAGTGTTGGAACTAAGATGTAAAAAGGAGAGATAATTTTCCTTATAAAGTTATTGTTTACAACGATGTTATTATTAGTCGAGACTATAACTACAACAACAACACGAGTTAGTAGTAAAAATGTAATCAAATGTATACTCGGTGGCCCAGGTGGCCAAAGTGGCACACATGGGTGTGTCACTTGTTTAATCCGCTCCTGTGTGGACACTAATTAAGATATCGGGATATTATTCTTGCAAAATATGGCTGGACTATAGTTTATCATATTAATTTCTTTTTCTTCTGGTGTCGAATTTCCTTCTCAAATTTCACCCCAGTCAAAAATTCGAGAATTTTCTAATTTCGAATTTTCTTTACTTCTTTTTTCCCTCTAGCTTCCTTCGTTGTAGAAAGACATCCTTAAGACTTGCCAGGTATATACCTCGGATAGATACCTAACTGTTGACATCAATTGGACGGGCCTGCGCGCAGTGTTGCCAATTAGGGAAATTAAAACTCTTCTATATTTGGGCAAAAAATTAGAAATTTTTGTTTATAAATCCGTACCTATACGTCCGAGTGCAAGTCAACTTGCGCCAATCGAACATTTGTCCTTACTTAACAAACGCAAGTACAGATCGTTACAATGGGGTAATTAGGGGGCGCACGTAAAATTCGTATTTAGGTTCTAACCCTTGATTTTTCTAGTTTTCCCTACTTTTCTGTTTACCGTAATATATTGTTGGTAAGTAGAAACTTTACTCCTTAAATATCGCCATAATACTTGTAGGATATATTAGTTGTGTACCAATGTTTAATTTAAGATAGTTTGCGTCTGTCTGGTAGCAGTGTTGCCAGCTACAGAAAATTTTAATTTCAGATTTTAGGGGGAAATTTTGGAAAAATTATATGTTTTGTCTTTATTATTTACCTCTTGTTGGCTATATCGGAACAAACGTACCAGTATCTGGAAGTCTCGTCTTTGCTCTACACAACGCACTATAGAAAGTTTCAATAGGATAATTAGGGGAAGTACACTTGAGGCTTACAGTAGACCTTCTTCTCTAATTGGAAAGATAACTGTGATTTTTTAAAAGGTAGAATGAGATATTTTTTATTGACATGCTTACTTTATTAGATATCGTCACAATACTTGTAGGATATATTAGAGGGATACCAAAGCTTATTTTAAGATAGTTTGTGTGTATCTGATAGTAGTGTTGCCAGCTACAGAAAATTTTAATTCCAGATTTTAGGGGCAAATTTTGAAAAAAAAAATCCCTTTTTTGTTTCCATTATTTCCTCCTTGTTGGCTACATTCGAACAAACGTACCAGTGTCTAACAGCATCATCCTACACAGCGCACCACAAAAAGTTTCACTAGAATAATTAGGGGAAGTACAGTTGAGGTTTATAATAAACCATTTTCTGGAAATGGTAAGGAAACGGTGAATTTCTGAGGTAGAATGAGATTTTTTTTTAATTTCATGCTTGCTTTGTTATATATCGCCATGATACTTGTAGGATATATTCTTGGAGTACTACGGCTTATTTTCAGATAGTTTTCGTCTGTCTGATGGCAGCGTTTCCAGCCAAAACAATTAATTCCCGCTATTAGGTGAAAAATTCGGAAAAATTCCCTTTTCCCCTCTATTATTACCCTCTTACTGGCTATATTGAAACAAGCGTATCACTACCTGGAAGCTTCCTCTTTGCCCTACAGAACGCACCATAAAAAGCTTCAATAGGATAATTAGAGAAGCTGTAGCCTCGGCATATTTAATTTCTGCTTCTGAGGCGTAAAAAGTGTCAAAATTTCATGTGTATGACAGAATGTTTTCTTTCCCTCTTTGAATGGAAGCCAGCGACTTCAGGATTTCACTGTACCTTGTCAACACACCAAAGATTTGTTTAGGTGACTTGAACCCATATAGCAGCAGTGGTGCTAGATACAAACAAAAATTGAAATTCGGTTAGGGAATTTTTTGTAAATTTTCACCCCTACATTTCCCTCAATAATTTCCCACCCGTTGGCAACAATGCAATGCAACTTACACCAAAAAATAGCCACTTCTATTTTCTAAAAAACAATGTCTTAACCATATCAATCTAATGAATAGTTCTTGAGCAATAAGTCACTAACTGGAAATGTAGGAAAATGCCAAAAATGACCTGGGGCCGAAAGGAATAATCACACAATTTTGCTCGTATAGGTACAAAGAAACAAACGATTTGTAAGTTACGAGGGCTTCGACTCAAGTTCTGTTGATTATTTCAATAATCTGCAACATAAATCAATAAATATGTAATGTACCATTACAGTTGAAAGTAATGGCAACTTTTTTTTACGCACCCTGTACCTAGTAATTTTTTTTATTCGATTTCGGTTTAATTACACAATTTATTTATTCTCCTTACTTCAAATTAAATGTAATGAATCGAAAGGTTTCGTTAGTAATCATATTTTAACTGAATAATGTATTTATTTATATTTTGATTAATTGTAAATCCCATTTTCGCATATACAAGTTGAATAGTTACAAGGTTTACCATTCTGACGTCATACCGAAATATAGTTCCGCCATCGGATATAAATTTTCTTAATTTCAGACCAATGTAGATTTTGGCCAGGTACCTAAATTTTCCCTCACCCCCTCTCACTAGTCCATAGTCACTTTCAGATCCGGTTACATCTGGATTTGCCAAATTTCTATTTGCTTTGTAATTTCCGCGGCTGGAGGACTCTGCCTCATTGGTGGAATTTTCCAATCCCTGTCGTTTTCGGCGCAATATTATCATAATAATCGAAGACACATTACTAGGAGCAGCCCGTGATTTCTTCTTCTACATATCTGCGGTAAAAGGACGGAAATTCTAACTATCTCAAGGTAATATCCAGTTAATTTCATTGATAAACGCCGTATGATGATTTAGGAGCTGACAAACTTACATTTTTCGTGAAGTGAACTGTAAAAAATAAAGGAGAAATAGGAACTAGCTTTACAGACGCCATATTGCTCGTTATCCAAGCCAAAGAGTAGACAATATAGGAAAGTGATTTTTGATCTGTTAAAACTCAGTTAGGGATTAGGGACAATACGACCTGGTTTCGTACATATATTATAGTGTGTATAGTAAATGTGATTTTTTTTTCATTAGTCAGTAAGTGCATGTACACAGTAGGTTTCATAGTTGCAATGTTAACTTTCGGAATGGCAGCTTAAGCTAATAAAAAGGGGCCCCTATTTTCCTTTCCAAATTGAACCATTTCTAGCGGGGGAATGGGTTAGTTATTGTTTGTATTAGGGCCTTTTCCCCTCTCAGGGGAAGGGTCCCTCAATAAACCTCGTTAAGGTGCCCCCAGGGCATCAATCTTTAGCAATCATTATGTAAACAATTGGTCAGGTCAATTGTACCTAGGGTTAACTATTCTCATTTTGCCCCCGTAAAGATTAATAGAGCCAACTATATACCAAAAAGGAGTACTTTTCCCCAATATGTATGTAATTAAATGGTGCATGTTTGGTTTAGTTAGTCGTCTTTATGTATAGTACTAACAGTGTTGTATGTAGTTAGTAGTTTTGTGTGAGTGTGTGAATTTTCGGTTAGGACAGTGTATAAATATGCGTCAATTTAGTACCATTTTTCTAACTATACATAAATAAACGAGAGTAAATATTAGATTTCTGATTAATAAGTACAAGTATATATTTCAGTACACGGTAAATTATGCCTCCACTACAGCGCCACCGTGTCCGTTTTCGGTAATCAATTGTTTGTTGACATTACGACGTCGCATGGCTTAGTGATCTAAGTTGTTTAATTTTGGCCATTTATTCTCAAATTACATCCCGTGGACATGGTTTTCGGTTCGAATGAGTATGCATTTATATGAAATAGCATGAGATCTTCGTATTTTGAAAATTACAGCTTGCTATGTCATTTAGAACCCGAAATATCCACTGAAATAAAGAATGCCTATTTTCTTAATAGAGGTAAAGTCCATATGCTGCTACTATTTGTTTCAAAATGTAGTTTTAAATTCTCTTTTCCCGTGGCTGTAGAAAATTTCCATTGTTGCTTTAGTTTTATCAGCAAATCAGAAATAAATTAATCGTTGACAAATTAACTTTCAGTAAATACACGTATGATTTTTTTTAACTGCGAAGTAAATACGATTTGGGTGCTTCGAAACAAAGAGTCCGTGGTTCGATGAATGTTATCGTGTAGTAGTTTGAGCGTGATAGATTGTGATAATTATATATTTATTAGTGTGTAATGTAAATATGTGTATGGCCTGCGTGTAAAATGTATGAAATAGGGTGTCTGTAAAATATTACTTCGCGCGAACATGAGTAAATAATGAATGAATGTAATGATATATTAATAATATGATATAAAATATGACTGAGATGATATGACACCTATATTTAAATGGATAGGCCTAGTGTATGTTATATAGTGAGAATATGAATATGTTTACTAAAAATCTCTCGCGTTTTGACTCCTACACCAGTACATTCATCCAACCAAGTTTGCTACTTGGATAGTAAATTGTAGTTGGGAATTGTGTGTTACTTCGCATTTAAGTACCTCATAATAACAGCCCCGTATCTTAAGCCTTTCAACAGATAGGGTAGCGTCATGTGGGAATTACTTCTAAAGGTTGACGGAAATGATAATTAAGAAAACTAACTGCTATATTCTGTGATCATCGAAAAGTACAGGTTCGGTCATTTGTACCTTTAACATTCATTGACTCTCCGAGATTTTTTTTTTCGTTGCTGACCCTATTTATTATGCAGTGCTCATATAACTTAGATCGGACTATCCGATTAAATCAACCACTACTAAATTAATATTTATGTCAATCGCGTACCCGGATGTCGACCCCTAGTCCCCTTAAGTATTTTCATTTCTTTTCTTAGTTTAATTAGATGAGGGAAATTAACGACGTCCCAGACTTTGGCATGTCTGCGCAGGGCAGCCATCGGTGATGTTTGGTCATTGAAATCACCGATCCAAAATTCAATTTATTTTTATTTTTTTTTATTTTGGCGAATCACTAATTAGGGACATCTTAGCTATTACTTTTACTCTAGTTTCTTTACTGTCCTTGAACCTTCTTAGTTCTTCTGAGGGGTCGAATATTTTTTTCTTAGAGATTTCAAAATTGGGGACGCAGTTACCTGGTCCCTTCCCCCTCTCCTTTCATGCTGCTGGTCTGGGCCGGATACGGGGCTCGGATTTCAATCTTACAAGCAAACTCTTGTGGGATTGGGATCTGATGGACACAGACTTGCATCCTTGGCAGCAGGACCCCCTCCTAGTTTACGTATATAAGTAAACCACCCTCTTTCGGCATATGTAAATATTTTTGGCTATGAGTTGTTATATATCTAATTCGATCACTCTTCTGTGTAGTGAGTAGTACTTTAATCTTTCTCCTTTCGTTGGCACCGCTTTCTCTCTCTTGTCTCTTTCTTCCTTCTTACTTCGAGATTTTTTTTTTAATTTCAACCTCCCCCCGGTTTTGAAACTCATGAAAACATACAATATTCATATCACTTATTTCGATCGTATGTACTAACTGAGACATCGAGGGATACAATTCGTGGAGGTGTTTCAGCACAACTCAGGACCATTTTCGCGATATTCAACCCGCCATGGGAAGGGGCTGACGAGAATGTACACTATGCTTTCAGATTCCCAGAAACTTAATTGTTATTCATTGATCGTACAACTTATACCCGCTGATTACTGATTTCTGGTTTTTCTTTCTATTGATTGGTTATATGGTGTATGTATTAGTAGTTTGGGCCCACTAGTTTCGAATAACATTGATTTTTTTTCTTTCTCTATATATACATCTATATATGTACTTACATATTTTGAAAGTTACGTGCCTGCTCTATTTGTTGTATTTCCACCTCTTATGCACTGGCGGATCCACGTGGGGGGCGGAGGGGGCGACCGCCCCCCCAAAGGTCTTCTACTTCCAGCATGTATCGTTCGGAAATACAAATATTGTCTTTTCCCGGCTGATCCAATCTGTGTAACAAGCCTAGTAGAGTCTAGTCAAAATGTGTGGTACTTAATGGTACTTCTGTCCCTAGTTCCTTGGGACGGTTACCATAAGCAGCAAACGAGAGAGAATGATTCATACGTTGAACGAACAGCTGTAGGAAGAAGGAAAGACGGCTCATTCTGTGAACTAAAAATATATATTTTAAAATTGTGTCCTAGAAAAAAAAAGATGTGGGGATGGAATTCAAATCCTGAAACTTCAATTACCTTTACCTTGAATAAAGAGAAATATAGAATATTCTGCACTCCTTACTGTAAAGCTTTCTGAATCTGAGATGAGACTTTTCGGTTGGTTGATTGATTGATATGTATTTACGTCGTTCGTCAAAAGTGATGCTTTACAGAACGAGAACTAGAGTTTAAAGTTGGATCTGAACCGCTGTAGTGCGTTCGATGTTCACTCACCGGGTATCAAACCACAGACCGTCGTGTATCAAAGATCAAAGGTACTCTCGCTAGATGCTACATCAACAAAGAACTATGACTTTTGAGGTTCAACACGGAAACATTAATTGTGACTTTTAACGGCATTTCATCTTTTCTTGGGAAATAATACAAGCTACAAGCTGGTATTGTAATCATATATAACAGAAGTCGTCCTGATCTTCGCACAGGCCAAACCGCTTAAACTGGAAACTTGAAATTAAAATTTGGATTTGGATTTCTCATTTAAAGTAATTTGACACGCGTTTCAGCAGTTTTACAAATAGGAAATGATTTTATATGAGTGTGTGGAGTCCTCTCACCCACATGGCTGAATAACTTCCCCTCTTGTTATGGCTGCCTCCGTTCCCCTTAGCCAGCCTGGATCCTCCTTATATTCCCAACTTTATTACGCTTTAAACAATTAAGAGATCTTGTTTATTTGTTAATTTTGTCCCTTAGGCCAAGTTATTTTAACAAAACATTTTAATAGTTCGTTTTCTTAAAATTCACTTAAGTGCAGATTATCTTATCCATTTTTTTTTTTCAAAAAATATGTTTCCCAACACATTCTCCCACTGAAATAGTATATGATTCGAATAACACCGTTTAGTGTATGTATGTTTTATTCATTTTTTTTTTCAAAAAATCTGTGTATTATGTTTAATAAAAATATGAACTTGTAAAAGCATAATTCACACTCACAGCATTTTATTGAAGCACAACATCAGCCGTAACCAAGAAATAGAGAAAAAATTTAAAAAAAATAGAATCTGGTATAAAAAGATGTAAACTCTAGCCGAAAAGGAATCTGAGCATTAGCATGTCGCCAGGGGAGCCATGATTAATAAAAATGTTAATACAAAATTTTTGAGTATTTGGTAGACAGTATTTTACGCTGTCATATAATTATTGGGGATTTGTTCTAATTTTTTTATGGAAGTTAGTAAAAGAACTTAATTTAGCAAAGATAATATTTAGTCTCTAAATTTTATTTACACAGAATGAATGATTAAAATATACAAAAAGTAAAAAAAACATTCATAAAAATATAAATTTTGGTCACAAAACTAATTTTGCAAGGAGACCTAACTTTTTTTTTTTTTTTTTTGCTCAGAGTCTTTTTTAGCTAGGTTTTACAAATAGGAAATGATTTTATATGAGTGTGTGGAGTCCTCTCACCCACATGGCTGAATAACTTCCCCTCTTGTTATGGCTGCCTCCGTTCCCCTTAGCCAGACTGGATCCTCCTTATATTCCCAACTAGTGATGGGTAAATTCCCGGGAAGATATTTTTCGGGAATATTCCCTGGGAATATTCCCGGGAAGATTCCCAAAATGGGAATTTATCCGGGAATTTATGTTAAATCAGAAAGAAAATTGCATTCTATTACTATATTATGATTTCAAAGTTGAATTAATTTTTATATCACAGCATATTATTACTGTTGTCCACAGAGGATTTTTTAAAATGTATATTCTGAACGGTACCATGTTACTTTATTAACACTTTAATATATTTAGAAAGTACGAATAAATGTATGTTTATATATAATATGTTCTATCAATTAAATATGTGTGAAAATATTATATAGTAAATTATATAGTAACAGTTTAAATTTATATGTAAATGGATTTGCTCAACTTGACTCTATTGCTGATATTATAAACACAATAAATTTACAAAAATGTTATAAACTAATTAGATTGGGTAAATGCTAGAAGATACATGTATCACCAATTTATCAACATTTGCGCATACATATCTATGTTCACAAAATTTGCAAGATACTTACTTATCTTTATAATTTAGCACGTAACATTGCCATACACGACCTTTCATTCTACCTACTTCTCGAAATTCCATACGTCAATTCACGTGTAAAAGAAGTTCGAGTACTTTTTCAGAAGTTGGAGTCAGAGTGAGGAGACAGACCGACGTCTATTACTACTGGTTGATCACGGTTTATTAATAGTACTTCATCTCTATTTCTACATAATTCTAAATTACTTTACAAAATGGTTCCTTTTCATCATTTGTAAATTAGTACTTTGCTAATTTTGCCTGTTCTTTAGCATTGGGGGCCAGATTTGCACCTACTTTTTTGCGATATTCTATTCCGATGTGTTTGTTTTATGGTTTCATACGTTTCATTACGTTACCAACATTAAATTCAGACAGCGTTGCAGAGCGAGCGTTAGCGAATGAAGGTGGGTTAGAGCCCCGCATGGCACGTTCTTTTCTATCTTCGTTACCAACAATTCACTTTCCTTTCTCACATAAATCACTTCCACTTACCTTTCCGTTTTGTATAAATTCCCTACTGCCCTAAAACATGTGCTCGATACTTTCTTGAATACTTGAACATCACTATCAACTCATTTCTTCCGTAAATCGTCCTAATTTTTGCTAGTTTTGGCCCCCCCAATTCTAAACAATTACCTTACTTTTTAGTACAAATGAAAATGGAACAAAAAATATATTATTAGTTATATAAAGCACAGTCAAAGAATTTTAAATTTTTTAACCTCCAAATTCTTTAAAACCTAGAATTAAATCATAATATATTAAAATAAAGTAGGCCTAATTAGTCATATTGTTCTTATAATTTGGAAGATAAAGTAAAGAAATGGAAATAAATTCCTTCCCGGGAATTTATAGGCCAGGGAAAAAACCCGGGAATATTCCCATTTTTAAATTCCTTCCCACCGGGAATATTCCCACTGCCCATCACTATTCCCAACTTTATTACGCTTTAAACAATTAAGAGATCTTGTTTATTTGTTAATTTTGTCCCTTAGGCCAAGTTATTTTAACAAAACATTTTAATAGTTCGTTTTCTTAAAATTCACTTAAGTACAGATTATCTTATCCATTTTTTTTCAAAAAATCTGTTTCCCAACACATTTTCCCACTGAAATAGTATATGATTCGAATAACACCGTTTAGTGTATGTCTGTTTTATTTATTTTTTTTTTCAAAAAATCTGTTTCCCAACACACTAATCTGGTCTAATGCGTTTTTTTCTTTACGTACCCAATTATACTACTGCAAAAGAGGGGTATTTGGACAAAATACCCTATACGGTGCTCATGGTCCCGGGTTCGATTCCCGGTGAGAGTACATTTTAACGAAAAAGGTGGTTCGAATTCCACTATAATCAGTAAGTGCACGTCTTCTTCAGCCGTCATGTCATTACCGTGGAACGTTAAACTCAACCAACAAATCAAAATACCCTATGTACACAGGTTTATACTTTTGTAATAATGTCGTATATTTGTCTTCTTGCTCTCTCCTGTTTAAGTGAAAAATTCCTGGATGTACCAGAAATTGAATTCCTTACACATTCTTCTTTAAATGCATCAATTGAGTACAGTTGGGAGCTATTCTTGAGAAATGAACAATTCCATTTGTGTCAGAGTTTATTAGTCAGTGACTCCCCAACTTCTCGTGAATCCTGGGTTCTATACCAATCATAGAAATGTTTTCTTCACCTTTGATACATCAGAAGATTTTGGTACGATTTATGTAGTCGCAATCTTAACACGCACTTAAGAAAATGTCAACAATGTTGACAAACTGAAATCATGGTGAAAAACGAAACGTAACGGAAATTCAACATCTTGCCCTCAGGAGATGTTCTTCGCATAGCGCCAGAGATCAAAGATAATGTTTCTCTCAGAGAGGCACTGGAAAAAAATGTCATGGATACGGATCGACGATCGGAACATACCCTCGCATTCTATTGGATAATGAAATTGATAGATTTATGTCAAGCTTCATGTTTTCTTGCGATCACTTTAGTGAAACAAAGGGAAGCTATATTTATATACACAGAGGAGAAATGGGACAGGCTTCGTGGCAGATAACAGATGACAGGATAAATACCATCGTCAATATAACACTTTCTTTTGTGTAAGTACTGTTCAATACAGCGCATCTGATAAATCGCAGTGACTAAATGTGAAGTGAATCATGATACCGCCACGCCTCCGAAACGGAAGTATTTAATTTAAATCTAGAGAAAGAATATAATTTCATTTTTTAAAAAAACTTACAAATTCGGATCACAAAATATAATCTGGGAATCAAGTTTACATCCCCCCTCCAGTCCCGGATTCATATGTGTCCCCTTTTTCCAAATTGAAATTCTGGTCACTTTGAGGGTACGTTCATCTTCCAGGAAGCAAACCGCCCCCTCCAAATGATTCTTCTGGATCCGCTAGTGCTCTTATGTCAACTTATTAAATAACACCAATTATTTCTTTATACGCGGATCATAGTAAATTGAGAATTATTATTAATTATCGGGTTTATACATATACATTTCAATGCTGCAACCTTATGAAAAGAAAAAGAATTTTGTTAGTCAGGGTTTTTGTTTTGTCTTTGAGCCAATGAAATGTGAATATTTATCGAATATAAAAAGGTTATGTAGAATTTAAACGTCGACGAAATACTGAGATTGATATTAGAGTGAAATTGATTATATTGAGGAATATGAATATATATATATATATATATATATATATATATATATATATATATATATATATATATATATATATATATATATATATATACGAGTATGTATGTAAAGGGCTCGGTATTTACCCTGGTTGTCTTAGGTTGCCATAGATTTTTGACACCCGACATTGACCAACTATTTGTGATATAAAGTATTACCGCGTAAATTGTAATAAACGACTCCTTACTAATTTGTTAGTAATGTTTGTAACTATTCATTTTTTTTAATACTATGTCAAATTTTGAATGTAAATGGAACAAGTAGCAGGTCGTAAGAAAAGCAAAAATAACCCTAATCCATATCCAAACTTATTTTGCGAGATCAATAGTGAAATCAGTGAATTACGAAATAGTGCGCCCCACCAACGAATCCTTCTATCAGAAAACTATAAAACAAATCCTTCCCCTACGATTGGAAACCTAACTATTCAGTGACTAGAATCTTTTGACTACATGATCTAGACCAGAAAAAAAAAAATTATCGATGAACTGATTTTGGTAATAATTTAGGAATGTGAATACAGTACCTATACTTGCCGCGACCTTATCCTGATAGCCGAGATACGCAGCTTCAATTCAGGCGACTCCGCGCACATTACATAGTTCCTCCCGTTACACAAGTAAAACATTACTTAGGAGATCAATTCAAAGAGCTAATTGAGTTCAAGTATATCAAAATGTCAATACAGAAACAATACTTAAAATAAATGATACTACGTTTATTAGTAAAGGGTTATGAAAATGACGTCACGACTCAGAATCGGAAAGAGAGAAGGAAAGAAAGGAGTGAAAAGCCGGCAGCTAAGATGCGAGTCTCTTGCAAGTGTTGCAAGATTATAAACTTGAAAAATCTTATAACAAAAGCAGAGGACCAGTAAAATTACTTGATTGGTCAATGTTAGAAACCGTCCACAATGGATAGGAAATGGCTTAATATTTTTATATGATTATAAATTAAATAGAGTTACTACCCCGTAAGAAACTTCATTGCCTGCTGATAAATGAAACAAAAGAAATAACGGAACTCACATGTAACTTCTGCAATTTTTGTGCAGAGAGTAACACTGCTCTGCCAAATATCGTCTTCGCACGTGCGTTAGAGTGGGTACGTGGGTGTACTGAAACTGAAAACATGAAGAGTGTTAAGCGCGAAGTTGAAAATATGAATGAATCCGAATTATCATCTTCCCAGTATTATCGCAAACACGAGGAAGGGAAACCTCTTTAAAGTCAAGCAAAGTAAATTGTCAACAATTTGTACGCTCGACTAAGAGAAAAATATGCAGACAAAACTATTGAAGAAATTGTTAATATGATTGTTGCCGGTTCGCTGTGGTTTACTCAGTGCCAATGTAGAGTTGCTGTGCTTTTAGAAAAAAAAAAAACGTATTTTTAATATATTGTGTGGGAGGGTGGCTGCTCGTATGTTTCTGTTTATGATTGACCTTTCCCAGGTAGATATATGAGAATAACTTCATTTCTTATCCTTTCTTACCTTAATCAATTGAAATGAATAAGCAAAATAGTTTTCATGCTCTCGGGTTTTAATTGTGAGGATTGCAAATACATGACGTGCGAATTTCCAATACATTTATTACTATTGTCGTGTCTTCATGAATTATTAAAACAAATAGACCAAGAAACATATTTTTCGTAAGCGTCGGGAAAAGGACGAGAAATCATCGCTCCGCGCATATCAGCTGAAACTCAGAACAGCGCCAGTTGAAACCCTGGCGATTGAGAGCAAAACCAAAACACACACACACACATACAAAGGCTTCCCTGTGAAAAGATTCGCGCGCCGACATGTATTAATGCGCTTGTGGTGCGGCTCTCAAGTTAACATTGCGTTTAGTATAGATAGGAGTAGTAATGGGGTGACTTGGCCTCACTTTTTGGCCCCTGGGTCCCTGCCTTAGGACCCATGGTCCCTGGCCCGGGGTCAATGACCTAGGGGTACCTAGGACCACCCCCTAAAATTTGGCAGGGGTACATAGGACCACCCCCAGGACCCATGGTCCCTGGCCTGTGTCAATGACCTAGGGGTACTTAGGACCACCCCTCTAGATTTTGGCAGGGGTACATAGGACCACCCCCCTTAAATTTTGGAAATTGCCAAATCTAAAAATTGGGTGTGGTAGCCTAGGACCACAGTATGTACCTCTATCAGTATTGGGTGTCTATGTCGTTCCCTTTCATGGGTAAAAAATTGCCAAAAATTCAAATTTCGGAGGTTTTTGACCTAATTTATCCCCTTGGATGAGGTATTATTACCCTATATGGTTATATGTGCATATACAGGGATTCATTACCTTTCATAAGACATGGGTACATTTGTGCACCCCTTTAAATTTTTGGCAGGGGTGCCTTGGCCCACCCCTTCAATTTTGGAAATTGCCCAATTTAAACATTTTGGTACAATAGTATAGAACCCTAGTATGTATTACTATAAATTTGGGTGGTCCACTTTGTTCCCTTTTAGGGGTACAAAATTGCCAAATTTTTAGTACAACCACATGTTTGGTTTTTTGGCTCATTTTATTCCCTTGGATGAGGTCCTATTACCTTATATGGTTGTATACAGGTGTTTATTTCCTATTGTAAGACATAGGTACATTTGTGCACCCCTTTAAATATGGCAGGAGTGCCTTGGCCCACCCCTTCAATTTTGGAAATTGCCCAATTTAAACATTTTGGTACAATAGTATAGAACCCTAGTATGTATTACTATAAATTTGGGTGGTCCACTTTGTTCCCTTTTAGGGGTACAAAATTGCCAAATTTTTAGTACAACCACATGTTTGGTTTTTTTGGCTCATTTTATTCCCTTGGATGAGGTCCTATTACCTTATATGGTTGTATACAGGTGTTTATTTCCTATTGTAAGACATAGGTACATTTGTGCACCCCTTTAAATTTGGCAGGAGTGCCTTGGCCCACCCCTTCAATTTTGGAAATTGCCCAATTTAAACATTTGGTACAATAGTATAGAACCCTAGTATGTATTACTATAAATTTCGGTGGTCTACCTCGTTCCCTTCTAGGGGTACAAAATTGCCAAAATATAAACGTAAGCATTACGTTGTACCACGTGTTTGGTTTTTGACCTAATTCATTTCCTTGGATGAGATCCTATTACCTTATATGGTTATATGGCCATGTATAGGAGTCCATTCCCTATTATGAAACATAAGTACATATCTGCACCCCCGGGAATGGTACCTTGGCCCGCCCCTTAAGTTTTAGAAAATTGCCAAATTTAAACATTTGGTATCATAGTACTGGACCCTAATATATATTACTACAAAATTTGGGTGGTCCACCTCGTTCCCTTTTAGGGGGCATTTTGTTCCGCTTTAGGAGTGAACCTTGCAATCGTCCCGAGTTTGATTCTTGGAAATGTTGAATTTAACGTCCCCGCGAAAACGGTGAGAGATGATAGGACGAAACATGAACTTACTTGACTGAGGATTGAAGCAGTGACCTCATACAGTAGAGACAAGCACTGAGCCATCGTACACGTGTGTTGATTACTATGCAATGGTCCCGAGTTTGATTCTTGGTGCTAGTTTTCAGGAAATGTTATCGTCCCACTTGAAACGATGATGAGAAATGAGAAAACATCATAAACTTACTTGCTTGCGGATTGAAGCAGAGACCTCACACATCAGAAAAAAAAAACGCTGAGGCACCATGCCAACTTCAGTGCAAGCAATTTTTGCGTATGAAAAAAGAACATGAACAGATTATGTTACATTACTACACATTTCTGCTTGTTGTTACGCATAGAAGCTTGTTATTGTGAAATTGCAGAATCTGCTTATACTACATCAGCATTTTTTTTCTCAGCTGACGGACTTTTAAAGCTCAACTTTACATTTATGTCAAAAACAGTTTCGTAACATATCGATGAGTGTTACATTTTTTCAATCAAGTTTAAGAAAAATGAATCACATTTTAGATGTGGTAATTTGAATGTCGTAAGAAACTAACGAGTCAACGGTATGATGTCATTATCAAAATTGCGATACTAGATGTCGTAACGATTGATGTGTAAGGAGAAAAAACGTGAATAATGTCACAACCAATCAGATTGCTTCTTACATCACGTTTCGGCTCATGATGAAAGCTGTGTTTTCATTGGTTCTCCGTGATGTCATTGATTCATTTTCCTCGTTTCTGATTGGCTGATAGTGTTGTCACTTTATAGTTGAACCGTTTCAGACCTAAATAAATTTCTTAATTTCATTTTCAAATCCTACTTCCACGAAGATCTTGAATGAACGTAGGTGTACCTCTAGTGACAGCGTGACTTTACTCCGTTCCTTGAATTTGAGGTAAGTATCGACTGCGTTTTCTTAACATCAATGGAGTGCTTTTGCATGAGGATAACATTGTTATCATTGTTTTATTTTAACACGAAATATTTAGCAAATGGAAGAATAACCCTCACTTACTTGACCGGGGATCGAATTAGGAATCCCACACATTAGAAGTAAGCACGAGAAAATTGTTGATTTTGGTTTAGCGTCCCTTCAGTAGTGGGGTGCTAGGAATACAGCTTAATGTTGAATTTGAGCGCATACTGGGTGTTGAACCCGGGCCACATCCCACACATTAAAAGTAAGCACGAGAAAATTGTTGATTTTGGTTTTAGCGTCCCTTCAGTAGTGGGGCTAGGAATACAGCTTAATGTTGAATCTGATCGCATACTGGGTGTTGAACCCGTGCCAGAGGAACGTAACGCTAACCACTTAGCTCAGTTTCTGAAAGTAAACAAAGAAACTACGCACGATTTTGTTCCCTACAACGTGAGACGTGGACCTACAGTTTAATGTGGGATCTGATCTCCCGCCGAGAAACGAATTCGAGTCTTTCTTGTCTTAGCTCGAAAAAAAAAAAAGCAAGCGCATGAGATTTTGTTTTCGTTTCATGTTCGTCATACGTTTTAAAGTTCAGTGTCAGAGGAAAAAATGCTTACTACAATGATTCTTTCAGCACAGTTAGAAAAACAATTTCATTCATTCTTTTTATCACTACAGAAACTTAGGTCATTTACATGTTGATGTTGGTCCGGGTTTGATTTCCAGTATGACGACAATAAAACGTTTCAGTAGTAGAACTATTTGAGATATGATCATTCTTTTAGGATTGATCGTGTAGTCATTTTGATAATGTAGTGATCTCTGAATTCAATTTTAATTCGTGCTTTTTTTTTCTCTTTTCGTTTTAGATATTTGTTTTTCTTTGCCTATTCCTTTTTTGCTTACCTTACCTTTTTTCCCTATTTGAATATGGCTACTTCTGGCTTTACTGTCTTGCGAGAAATCAATAGACATTATCGGCGTTTTAATCTTGAAGGACGAATGCTGGAAATTCAAATTAATGCTCCGACCAGTGGCACCGATATTGTGGAGTGGGTTCAGGCCTCCTTTCAACAGATGGTGGATTATTTATTGGAAAACGTCGACGAATCATCGATGGTTGGATTATCGATTTTATCCCACGATGAGAAGAACAAGCCATTTTATCTATCTTTCCGGCATGCAAGTAATTTGACACTGGAGACTTTATGGGCATCCTTTGATCGCATCCTTCAAAGTAACGATAGTTTTCTCATGAACGAACCGTTCATTGTCCATTTTCATCATGTGGATGTGCCCCGTGGATTTGGATTGGTGCGTCGAGGTCTTTTATCAAACGACGAATTATTAAAGTGAAAGAAAGGCATTTTACGTGTAAAAAACACCGACAAGAAATGTTTAGCGTATGCGATTGTGATTGCTATTGGCCTAAAGAAATATAAGGATACAAATAAGAAACTGTACAGACAATATCACAACCAGAGAAAGTGTGTTGTTATTCCAGCCGTACATGAACTTTTGTCCAGATCATCAGTGAATTTAGAGCATGGGGGATCCGTGGAAGAATTACGACAATTGCAACGCTACTTGACAAATTATAAACTTACCGTATACACTAGCTTTTCCGGAGAAGATATTCTGTATGAAGGGCCTGGTGGCGAAGACAAAATTCCAATCAATTTAATGTGCATCAATTCTCATTATGACATCATCACGTCATTAACGTCTGTTTTTTCAACTGTGTATTATTGTGCTGCATGCCACAAAAAATATAATAACAGAAATAGACACGTCAAGAACTGTTCGGCCATGTGTGAGAAATGTTTGCAGAAACCGCCATGCAGTAAGACCAATACGGAGAAGCAGTGCCTAGAATGCAATCGTGAATTTTATGGTGAAACATGCTATACAAATCATCTAACTGTACCATATCATAAAGGCCAACCAATATGCAAGATGGTGAAACAGTGTGCCAAATGTCTACGCATTTATTCGTTTGTCCATACAGGGGAAAGAAAACATGATTGTACTGATTATTTTTGTAATGTGTGCCATAAACACGTTACGTCTACCCACCAATGCTACATGAAGCCTGATACGACTCAATTAAAGCCTGGAGTTCCATCAGTGTTACATGCCAAGAAAGCTATGATTGTCTTCTATGATATCGAAGCCACACAGGATACTTTCTTCGATGAAGACACGTTCATTCATAAGCCCAATTTACTGGTGGCCCAACAAGTATGTTACAACTGTGTTCAAGATGAGGATATACATCATCCGTGTGAAGTTTGTGGACAGCGAGAACATATTTTTCAAGATGATCCGATCAATGCCTTTCTTGCGTATTTACGTCAACCACGACCCAACATCAAACTTATTGTATCTTTGGCACATAACTGTAAGGGATATGATGGTCATTTTATTCTTAAATCTTTAGTGGAAGAACATGAATTGAAACCTACTTTGATCTTGAACGGAGCAAAAATTTTAAGCATGAAAGTGAATCACTTATCGTTTATTGACTCCTTAAATTTCATGCCAATGGCTTTAAGTAAATTATCCAAGGCATTTCATTTACCAGCGACCAAAGGATATTTTCCACACTTTTTTAATACTGCTGCAAATCAAACGTATGTGGGAAAATTACCGGACATCCATTATTATGGTGCAGATGAAATGAAAGTGGATGAACGAGAAAAATTCATGACATGGTATAACGAACACCAGAACGATACGTTTATTTTCCAAAAAGAATTGGTGAACTATTGTATCCAGGACGTCAACGTACTTCGACAGTGCGAGCAGTTTTGCGTATGAAAAGAACATGAACAGATTATGTTACATTACTACACATTTCTGCTTGTTGTTACGCATAGAAGCTTGTTATTGTGAAATTGCAGAATCTGCTTTTACTACATCAGCATTTTTTCTCAGCTGACGGACTTTTAAAGCTCAACTTTACATTTATGTCAAAGACAGTTTCGTAACATATCGATGAGTGTTACATTTTTTCAATCAAGTTTAAGGAAAATGAATCACATTTTAGATGTGTTAATTTGAATGTCGTAAGAAACTAACGAGTCAACGGTATGATGTCATTATCAAAATTGCGATACTAGATGTCGTAACGATTGATGTGTAAGGAGAAAAAACGTGAATAATGTCACAACCAATCAGATTGCTTCTTACATCACGTTTCGGCTCATGATGAAAGCTGTGTTTTCATTGGTTCTCCGTGATGTCATTGATTCATTTTCCTCGTTTCTGATTGGCTGATAGTGATGTCACTTTATAGTTGAACACGTTTTAGACCTAAATAAATTTCTTAATTTCATTTTCAAATCCTACTTCCACGAAGATCTTGAATGAACGTAGGTGTACCTCTAGTGACAGCGTGACTTTACTCCGTTCCTTGAATTTGAGGTAAGTATCGACTGCGTTTTCTTAACATCAATGGAGTGTTTTTTGCATGAGGATAACATTGTTATCATTGTTTTATTTTAACACGAAATATTTAGCAAATGGAAGAATAACTTGACCGGGGATCGAATTAGGAATCCCACACATTAGAAGTAAGCACAAGAAATTTGTTGATTTTGGTTTAGCGTCCCTTCAGTAGTGGGGTGCTAGGAATACAGCTTAATGTTGAATCTGAGCGCATACTGGGTGTTGAACCCGGGCCACATCCCACACATTAGAAGTAAGCACGAGAAATTTGTTGATTTTGGTTTTAGCGTCCCTTCAGTAGTGGGGCTAGGAATACAGCTTAATGTTGAATCTGATCGCATACTGGGTGTTGAACCCGGGCCAGAGGTGCGTAACGCTAACCACTTAGCTCAGTTTCTGAAAGTAAACAAAGAAACTACGCACGAATTTGTTCCCTACAACGTGAGACGTGGACCTACAGTTTAATGTGGGATCTGATCTCCCGCCGAGAAACGAATTCGAGTCTTTCTTGCCTTAGCTCGAGAAAAGCAAGCGCATGAGATTTTGTTTTCGTTTCATGTTCGTCATACGTTTTAAAGTTCAGTGTCAGAGGAAAAAATGCTTACTACAATGATTCTTTCAGCACAGTTAGAAAAACAATTTCATTCATTCTTTTTATCACTACAGAAACTTAGGTCATTTACATGTTGATGTTGGTCCGGGTTTGACGACAATAAAACGTTTCAGTAGTAGAACTATTTGAGATATGATCATTCTTTTAGGATTGATCGTGTAGTCATTTTGATAACGTAGTGATCTCTGAATTCAATTTTAATTCGTGCTTTTTTTCTCTTTTCGTTTTAGATATTTGTTTTTCTTTGCCTATTCCTTTTTTTGCTTACCTTACCTTTTTTCCCTATTTGAATATGGCTACTTCTGGCTTTACTGTCTTGCGAGAAATCAATAGACATTATCGGCGTTTTAATCTTGAAGGACGAATGCTGGAAATTCAAATTAATGCTCCGACCAGTGGCACCGATATTGTGGAGTGGGTTCAGGCCTCCTTTCAACAGATGGTGGATTATTTATTGGAAAACGTCGACGAATCATCGATGGTTGGATTATCGATTTTATCCCACGATGAGAAGAACAAGCCATTTTATCTATCTTTCCGGCATGCAAGTAATTTGACACTGGAGACTTTATGGGCATCCTTTGATCGCATCCTTCAAAGTAACGATAGTTTTCTCATGAACGAACCGTTCATTGTCCATTTTCATCATGTGGATGTGCCCCGTGGATTTGGATTGGTGCGTCGAGGTCTTTTATCAAACGACGAATTATTAAAGTGCAAGAAAGGCATTTTACGTGTAAAAAACACCGACAAGAAATGTTTAGCGTATGCGATTGTGATTGCTATTGGCCTAAAGAAATATAAGGATACAAATAAGAAACTGTACAGACAATATCACAACCAGAGAAAGTGTGTTGTTATTCCAGCCGTACATGAACTTTTGTCCAGATCATCAGTGAATTTAGAGCATGGGGGATCCGTGGAAGAATTACGACAATTGCAACGCTACTTGACAAATTATAAACTTACCGTATACACTAGCTTTTCCGGAGAAGATATTCTGTATGAAGGGCCTGGTGGCGAAGACAAAATTCCAATCAATTTAATGTGCATCAATTCTCATTATGACATCATCACGTCATTAACGTCTGTTTTTTCAACTGTGTATTATTGTGCTGCATGCCACAAAAAATATAATAACAGAAATAGACACGTCAAGAACTGTTCGGCCATGTGTGAGAAATGTTTGCAGAAACCGCCATGCAGTAAGACCAATACGGAGAAGCAGTGCCTAGAATGCAATCGTGAATTTTATGGTGAAACATGCTATACAAATCATCTAACTGTACCATATCATAAAGGCCAACCAATATGCAAGATGGTGAAACAGTGTGCCAAATGTCTACGCATTTATTCGTTTGTCCATACAGGGGAAAGAAAACATGATTGTACTGATTATTTTTGTAATGTGTGCCATAAACACGTTACGTCTACCCACCAATGCTACATGAAGCCTGATACGACTCAATTAAAGCCTGGAGTTCCATCAGTGTTACATGCCAAGAAAGCTATGATTGTCTTCTATGATATCGAAGCCACACAGGATACTTTCTTCGATGAAGACACGTTCATTCATAAGCCCAATTTACTGGTGGCCCAACAAGTATGTTACAACTGTGTTCAAGATGAGGATATACATCATCCGTGTGAAGTTTGTGGACAGCGAGAACATATTTTTCAAGATGATCCGATCAATGCCTTTCTTGCGTATTTACGTCAACCACGACCCAACATCAAACTTATTGTATCTTTGGCACATAACTGTAAGGGATATGATGGTCATTTTATTCTTAAATCTTTAGTGGAAGAACATGAATTGAAACCTACTTTGATCTTGAACGGAGCAAAAATTTTAAGCATGAAAGTGAATCACTTATCGTTTATTGACTCCTTAAATTTCATGCCAATGGCTTTAAGTAAATTATCCAAGGCATTTCATTTACCAGCGACCAAAGGATATTTTCCACACTTTTTTAATACTGCTGCAAATCAAACGTATGTGGGAAAATTACCGGACATCCATTATTATGGTGCAGATGAAATGAAAGTGGATGAACGAGAAAAATTCATGACATGGTATAACGAACACCAGAACGATACGTTTATTTTCCAAAAAGAATTGGTGAACTATTGTATCCAGGACGTCAACGTACTTCGATTGGCTTGTATATCTTTCATGACCACTTTTGAACAAGAAACTCACGTCAATCCTTTCCTGGAGGCTATCACTTTGGCGAGTGCGTGCAATTTAGTATTTCGACGAAATTTCTTAAAACCTAATACTATTAGCATTCTCCCTGCACGTGGATACCGTCACAGAAACAATCAGTCACGGATTGCTTTGCAGTGGCTTGCCTACATGGAGGAAAAAGAGGGTCATTCAATTCAACATGCTGCGAGAGGAAAAGAAGTTTATGTTGCTGGTTTTCATCTGGACGGTTACTACAAAGATCCTGACACTAAAGAGAAACACGTGTATGAATTTGAAGGGTGCAGATTCCACGGCTGTCCTCTATGTGTCCCTACAGGCCGTGATCAACCCATTTATGAGAACTCCGAAGAAACAATGAACTATCGCTACGAGAGAACACAGCGTAAAATGAAGTTATTACGATCCATGGGATATAAAGTACATGAAATGTGGGAATGTGAATTTCGTCAAGTGTTAAAATCCAATCCAGCATTGGCCTCTTCTTTAAGCACACATCCTTATACTAATAAGACACCATTAAATCCAAGAGACAGCTTCTATGGTGGCCGTGTTAATGCCATTAAATTGTACCACGTCGCAAATGAAAATGAAGGCGAAGAAATAAAATTCTTGGATATCGTCTCCCTGTATCCTTATGTGAATAAATGTGGACGGTATCCAATAGGGCATCCACGAATATATCTACAGGGAGATCCAGAAATGCCCGACATTCAAACTGTCAACGGATTGGTCAAGTTGAAGATCTTGCCTAGCAGAAATGTGTTTCATCCAGTGCTGCCATTTCGTTCAAATAAGAAGTTGTTGTTTCCACTTTGTGCTGCCTGTGCCACAGCATTAAATCAAGATTCTGAATGTACACATTCGGACAGTGAACGAAGCCTAACAGGAACATGGGTGTCCTATGAAATTCAAAAAGCCATTGAACTTGGGTATCAAGTCATTGAAATTTACGAAATTTGGGATTACGACATCACCGTATATGATCCAGAAACCAAGACTGGCGGATTATTCAGCGAATACATTAACACATTTTTGAAATCTAAGCTGGAAGCTTCTGGTTGGCCTGCCAATTGCGTCACCGAAGAAGAAAAGCAGCAGTATATTCAAGTGGTACAACAACGGGAAGGCATAACTTTAGATGCAGCAAATATAATGACAAATTCAGCACGTCGTAGTCTTGCAAAACTCTGTTTGAATGCCTTCTGGGGACGACTCGCTATAAGAGACAATTTCAGCCAAACGACCATCATTAACGACCCCAAAGAACTGTATCAGAAATTAACTGCTCCAGATATAAAAGTCAACCAAATTTTACCTGTTAACGATTCGATGTTATACCTTTATTGGCAGTATGAAGATGATGTTCCAGTACAAAATCACAATGCTAATGTTGTCCTTGGAGCATTTACAACGTGTCAAGCTCGTCTGGAACTCTACAAATATTTAGAACTGCTGCAAGAAAGAGTACTATATTTCGATACAGATTCCGTAATATTCACGCAGCGACCATCACAGCCCACAATAGAACCAGAAGTATTTCTTGGTTCAATGTCAAATGAACTGGAATCAATTGGACCAAAAGCATACATTAAAAAATTCGTGTCTGGTGGCCCAAAACAGTACGCCTTGGAAATCTACAACCCCGACACGAAATCAACCAGTTATGTATGCAAAATTCGTGGATTCACACTCAATTATACTGCAAGTCAAAAGCTAAATTTTAACAGTCTGGAGCAAATGATCATAAATCAATCGAATGAAAAAATCTCCATTAGCACGCCGCACAAAATTTACAGAACCCACGATCATCATCTTGTCACAAAACCTGAAGAAAAGAAGTACAGTTTCAACTATAAAAAACGCCGATTAATACCAGACACATACGAGACATTGCCCTATGGGTATAAAAAAGCCAGAACAGAATAACAGCCATATTTTTCCCTAATCCCACCAACATCACCTCCCAAAGACGGGGCAAAGAATCAACACGGGACATGCTTCAACGAGGCCACAGCGGAAAAACAAAACTCAGATGACATCACCTTGCAGAAACCCGTGGAGAAAAAAAAAGGAATTCAGGTACGTCACATTTGCGTTTCTTTTCTCACCTCACTCTCTCTTGATCAGTTAGTTCGATGTTAATAATCTGTTTTTCTTCTTTCACAGGAAACAAAATAAATATTACCATGTATATTCATATGTTTTATTTTCTCTTTACAGAATTTGTACCCGTCACGGACACGTCTTCCTTTGAAGAAAAAAGAAATTCTGTATTCTATTTCACATGCTAAAATAAATGTACAAAAACATGATTCTGTGTTTTTATTTCACATCCTAAAATCAAATTCTTTTTCCTGTACTGCGATTTCAATTTCTTTTTTCTGAATCAGTTTACCGATAAAATAAATCAATGTTTTACGAAAAAAAAAATCAAACTAAATTTTTGTTTCAAAAAATTTTTAGTGTACGAAAAAAAAACTGATTCAGAAAATTTTTGTGTACGAAAAAAAAAATGTTTTCAGAAAAATTTTTTGTGTACGAAAACAAAATTCTGTTTCAGAAATTTTTTTGTGTGTACAAAACAAAAACTGTTTCAGAAAAATTTTTATGTACAAACAAAATTCTGTTTCAGAAAAAAATTTTTATGTACAAACAAAATTCTGTTTCAGAAAATTTTTTGTGTGCAAAACAAAAATCAGTTTTCGTCACGAAACTGCTCCGACTAAATGAATCGATTCATTCTGATAGTGTTGGCAACACTGGAAAAATTTCGGTAAGTATCGCTCAAACCCTGAGTTACAGCGAACACAACTAGATTCGAACCAGCAACCTTACATGTCTGATTCATCTCTAAATACAGCCAACTAAACAATAAGATTATGTGTATACGTCAATGCTTTGCACTGAGTCAACAAGGTTTTCTTCAAGGTCAAAGTTGCACACGAAGTAAAAAAGATGACAACGCAGATCTTCTATCTTTCTATATGAAACATAAACCTAGTATAAACTGCTCGCACTGAAATGTGTAATGTAACATAATCTGCTCGTCTTCTTTTCATACGCGAAACTGTTCGCACTGAATGGAGTACGGCGGCTCAGCGCTTCAATCCACAACGAAGTAAGTTCATGTTTCCTCCTATCATTTTTTCATCATCGTTTCAAGGGGACGTTAAACTCAACATTTCTTAAAACTAACACAAAAAATCGAACTCGGGACCATGACATAGTAATCAACAAACTCAACTTCTCAATCGAGTATGGTGACTCAGCTCTTATTTCTGATGTGTGAGATCTCTGCTTCAATCCGCAAGCAAGTAAGTTTATGATGTTTTCTCATTTCTCATCATCGTTTCAAGTGGGACGTTAAATTTTTCTAACACTAGCACCAAGAATCAAACTCGGGACCATTGCATAGTAATCAACACACGTGTACGATGGCTCAGTGCTTGTCTCTCTACTGTATGAGGTCACTGCTTCAATCCTCAGTCAAGTAAGTTCATGTTTCGTCCTATCATCTCTCACCGTTTTCGCGGGGACGTTAAATTCAACATTTCCAAGAATCAAACTCGGGACGATTGCAAGGTTCACTCCTAAAGCGGAACAAAATGCACCCTAAAAGGGAACGAGGTGGACCACCCAAATTTTGTAGTAATATATATTAGGGTCCAGTACTATGATACCAAATGTTTAAATTTGGCAATTTCTAAAAACTTAAGGGGCGGGCCAAGGTACCATTCCCGGGGGTGCACATATGTACTTATGTTTCATAATAGGGAATGGACTCCTATACATGGTCATATAACCATATAAGGTAATAGGATCTCATCCAAGGAAATGAATTAGGTCAAAAACCAAACACGTGGTACAACGTAATGCTTACGTTTATATTTTGGCAATTTTGTACCCCTAAAAGGGAACGAGATAGACCACCGAAAAATTTATAGTGATCTATATTAGGGTTCTATACTATTATACCAAATGTTTAAATTGGGCAATTTCCAAAAAATTTAAGGGGTGGGCCAAGGCACTCCTGCCGGGGTGCACAAATGTACCTACGTCTTACAATAGGAAATAAACACCTGTATACACCCATATAAGGTAATAGGACCTCATCCAAGGGAATAAAATAACCAAAAACCAAACACGTGGTTGTACTAAAATTTGGCAATTTTGTACCCCTAAAAGGGAACGAAGTGGACCTCCCAAATTTATTATAATACATGTTAGGGTCCCGTACTATAATACCAAATATATAAAATGAGCAATTTCCAAAATTTAAGGGGTGGGCCAAAAGTACCCCTCCCAAATTTTTAAAGGAGTGCACAAATATACCCATATCTTATGAAAGGTAATGGACCCCTATACATGACCATATAGAATAATAACCTCATCAAAGGGGATAAAATCGACCAAAAACCAAACACGTGTTACTACGTATTGCTTACGTTTATATTTTGGCAATTTTGTACCCCTAGAAGGGAACGAGGTGGACCACCCAAATTTATCATAATACATATTAGGGTCCTGTACTATAATACCCAATGTTTAAATTGGGCAATTTCCAAAATTGAAGGGGTGGGCCAAAGTACCCCTTCCAAAAATTTCAAGGGGTGCATTAATATACCCATGTCTTATAAAAGGGAATGAATCCCTGTATACGCCCATATAACCATATAGGGTAATAATACCTCATCCAAGGGGATAAATTAGGTCAAAAACCTCCGAAATTTGAATTTTTGGCAATTTTTTACCCATGAAAGGGAACGACATAGACACCCAATACTGATAGAGGTACATACTGTGGTCCTAGGCTACCACACCCAATTTTTAGATTTGGCAATTTCCAAAATTTAAGGGGGGTGGTCCTATGTACCCCTGCCAAAATCTAGAGGGGTGGTCCTAAGTACCCCTAGGTCATTGACACGGGCCAGGGACCATGGGTCCTGGGGGTGGTCCTATGTACCCCTGCCAAATTTTAGGGGGTGGGCCATGGTACCCCTAGGTCATTGACCCCGGGCCAGGGACCATGGGTCCTAAGGCAGGGACCCAGGGGCCAAAAAGTGAGGCCAAGTCACCCCATTACTACTATAGGTCCAGAGACCTAGCTCCATTGAGACTTGAGAGCCGCACCACAAGCGCATTAATACATGTCGGAGCGCGAATCTTTTCACAGGGAAGCCTTTGTATGTGTGTGTGTGTGTTTTGGTTTTGCTCTCAATCGCCAGGGTTTCAACTGGCGCTGTTCTGAGTTTCAGCTGATATGCGCGGAGCGATGATTTCTCGTCCTTTTCCTGACGCTTACGAAAAATATGTTTCTTGGTCTATTTGTTTTAATAATTCATGAAGACACGACAATAGTAATAAATGTATTGGAAATTCGCACGTCATGTATTTGCAATCCTCACAATTAAAACCCGAGAGCATGAAAACTATTTTGCTTATTCATTTCAATTGATTAAGGTAAGAAAGGATAAGAAATGAAGTTATTCTCATATATCTACCTGGGAAAGGTCAATCATAAACAGAAACATACGAGCAATCACCCTCCCACACAATATATTAAAAATACGATTTTTTTTTCTAAAAGCACAGCAACTCTACATTGGCACTGAGTAAACCACAGCGAACCGGCAACAATCATATTAACAATTTCTTCAATAGTTTTGTCTGCATATTTTTCTCTTAGTCGAGCGTACAAATTGTTGACAATTTACTTTGCTTGACTTTAAAGAGGTTTCCCTTCCTCGTGTTTGCGATAATACTGGGAAGATGATAATTCGGATTCATTCATATTTTCAACTTCGCGCTTAACACTCTTCATGTTTTCAGTTTCAGTACACCCACGTACCCACTCTAACGCACGTGCGAAGACGATATTTGGCAGAGCAGTGTTACTCTCTGCACAAAAATTGCAGAAGTTACATGTGAGTTCCGTTATTTCTTTTGTTTCATTTATCAGCAGGCAATGAAGTTTCTTACGGGGTAGTAACTCTATTTAATTTATAATCATATAAAAATATTAAGCCATTTCCTATCCATTGTGGACGGTTTCTAACATTGACCAATCAAGTAATTTTACTGGTCCTCTGCTTTTGTTATAAGATTTTTCAAGTTTATAATCTTGCAACACTTGCAAGAGACTCGCATCTTAGCTGCCGGCTTTTCACTCCTTTCTTTCCTTCTCTCTTTCCGATTCTGAGTCGTGACGTCATTTTCATAACCCTTTACTAATAAACGTAGTATCATTTATTTTAAGTATTGTTTCTGTATTGACATTTTGATATACTTGAACACAATTAGCTCTTTGAATTGATCTCCTAAGTAATGTTTTACTTGTGTAACGGGAGGAACTATGTAATGTGCGCGGAGTCGCCTGAATTGAAGCTGCGTATCTCGGCTATCAGGATAAGGTCGCGGCAAGTATAGTATTATGGAAATATGTTCCCAATGTCTGGGACTGGATTCGATATTTTTTTTTAAAATCTTAATAAAGTTTGAATTCTTATACCAAGTGCGTCAAGTGACGAAATGAAAACTATATATAACATGAAGAAACTATTTTTTTTTTTTTTTTTTTTTTGTCTGTAGTTAAGACAAACGATTAAATACTCTCATGGATACCAATCACAGTGCGTAAAGAGAGTTGAAAACGGAGTTATTATCGACGTGAGAACAAAGACTCATAAAATTGTCGAAATTTCTCCTCTTGGGACAGAGACTCAATAAAATGCTACTAAAGTGCTTTTTTTTTTAAGAATGATTAACCAATTTTTTTTTCACAATGTATTCGTTGCATTGAATCTTAAATATGTTGACCTTCGAATTCTTTTTTTTTTTCTTTCTTTCTTTTTGAACCACTATTCTCTGGAAGGGACGATTCTTTAGGAGTGACAATGTTTGGAGAACGTGAATCTTGCACGTCGCTCACTCGCGAAACGCCCTCTTGTTGGTTGATTCAGTCAGTTGCTGTTTCGCTGGTTCTCACTAGAGCGCCTCTTCAGTCGAGTTCGGCAAATGTGCGTTGCCTTAGTGTATTTGCACCTCTGGCATGAATAAATTAAAAACAGTACCAACAATGTAAATGTTTAGCACTTTGATGTGGCAGTTGGACTCACATTTATATTTTTCATATAAAGCAGGGGTGAAAACAAAGGGGGGCTATGACGCAAACTGCGTCATTGAAATATTTGGGAAGTTAAAAATCTATATAAATATGTTTGAGGGGGTGTAAAAGTTAATCGAAAAGATTTTTTTTTTCATGGAAGAACACCTACGGATAGACAATTAAGGAGGGGTGCGTTATGGACATGAGGGGGATGGGCACCACTGTATAAAGCGTAAACTTTTAACTATCAATTAAAATCGCATCTGCAGAATGGGGGAGTAGGTCAAGTACGTAAAAGCCCGAAAGAGCCGGTTCTTTCCTGTTCCCTGGATCCTCTCTTGCAATCGCACAATCGAATATTCAGTTTAGAAATTAATGAAAACGAGAGCGCACCAGCAGTAGAGATTAGTCACTCTGCGTTTGTTCGTACTTCAATATTGTGCAACCGTTAGTTTTAAACAAAAGTATGCGTTATACAATTCTTAAGGGAAATGGTATGTTAAAATGAACATATGTAATTCAAATAAATTCATAATAATTACAGTAAATTTAAAATATATTTTATAATAAGGGAGAATTAATCCTGATTGTCTTAGTTCATTATTTCCGTTGCAAAAGGTAATTTCAGCTTAAATAACGAAGGTCTACTTAAGGGTATTTTAAGATACTTTTATAATATAGACCTATATGGAAATTCTTAAGACTGTGATGTACAAAATTCAAAAAGTATTTCTCGTAAGTTGTACCTACAACATAACTGAATTTTATGGAAGCACACACGATTGGGATGGGTAGGACCGATGCCCCTGTTAAGATTTTCTGTACTTAAAACAGTTCTTAAACCGCAATGTTATGTTATTGACACAATACGTCTATTATATAAAAATGACAAGAATCTTATCACGCCAAGAGAAAACAGTTGGTTATTAATACCTACTTCGAATTCAGTCCTTATCATGTTACTTTCATTTGATTCAGGTCCGTATCTACGGGGGGCGTGGGGGCCGGGCCACTTCTAAATTTTTATTGTCTCCCCTAAAATTTTCATGGTAGGTTTGCAAATAACCTACAATATGGTGTTGAACTATAATAATGTTGGATCGCCCTCCCTAACATCCACCGAGCCCCCTACATTTTTGGGCTGGCTACGGGCCTGATTTGATTTGGTTTTGAGGCTAGTGTTCTTTTAAGTAGCGAGGCACTGTAGCTCAGTGGTAAATCGCTTGCCTCTGGTGCGCTGGGTCCCTGGTTCGCTCCCCGGCCAAGTAAGTTCGTGGTGGACATCATGTCCGTGGGTTTTCTCAAGTACTCCGTTTCCTCCCACTTTCTCATTCCACCAATTCTTCCATCATCATTCAGTTCCTTTAATCATCGTCTTCATTAGCCTACAGGGCTTAATCGTTTGCCATTAAACTAAAATATTTCATTTTATTTCAGCAGCGGGGCTATATGAGACGTGGACCTACTGAAAACGTGGAACCCGAACCACATGAGCTCCCACCGGGAATCGAACGCCGGATCTCCCACACCAAAGTAGTGATGAGCAAATGCAAGACCAAGACCAAGACCCGGGTGGTCTTGGTCTTGGTCTTGGTCTTGCACATGCGGTCTTGGTCTTGGTCTTGCACTGGAATCCTCGGTCTTGGTCTTGGTCTTGGTCTTGCACACCTAGTCTTGGTCTTGGTCTTGGTCTTGCACACCCAGTCTTGGTCTTGCTTGCAAGAGTCTTGCAAGTTTTGCTTTAAAGAAATCTATGAATTCCATAAGTAAATTTTGCTCTGGATATAAGGGATAATAAATCCTACATTGCGTCAATAGCGAGGGAAATACAATGTATGTTTCTAAATGTAATATATTTTACCTTCGTGTAAGTGTGGTGATACTGTACAACATAGACGATGACCTTTACTTTTTTTTTCAATGGGTGATCACGCTTCACTACATATATCAGATAAATCACAACATTTCGTAATATTTTTTATATGTTTTAACAGATCCAATACTCCACTGGTTCTCAAACTGGGGAGGCTACCCCTGACAGTGAGACGCATGAAAGAAAATCAAGACGGCACAGATTACTGAAATACCATAAATTGCAAAATTATTTTTACACTCTAAAGGCGTCAGATTTTTTTCTTTCCAACCACGATTAGCTCATCTTTGTCTTGAACAAACTCTCAATTAAATATTGAAATTTTGTTTTACTGATTCTAATACGTACTGTATGGGGCAGAAACAAGGACATTACGCAAAAACGATTAAACAATTAGACTTTCGAAATGTGGGCATGGAGAAAAAAGGAGAGAATCAGCTGGGTTGAACGGAAAACGAATGCGAAGGTTTTAGAAATAGTAGCAGTAGGGGAAAAAAGAAGAATTTTAGATATAATTAAGAGGAGGACATTGGCTGAGGGGGAATTGTATTATGAGGGACGTGCTAGAGGGAGGGGACGAAGGAGATTGTAGTTGAAGAAAGATATTAAGACAGAAAATTGCTACGTTAAGACGAAGAGACTAGCTGAGGACCACAGTCATCGAAGCTTCTCAGCTGCAGCAAGTGACCTGCAAATAATGGCAGAATAGCTATTATTATGACGATGATGATATGTTTTGCAATATTGACCAAAAAAGAGAGAAAAAATTAAAATAATAATAATTAAACCTCTTCATATTTTAGAATACGAAATGAAATTAAATTTGTGAGTTTTACGTCCCACGATTATGCCGGCTAGGCTAAAGGAGACGGTGATGATGAAAAATGAATGAAAATGGTGGAAAGAAAAAAGTGGGAGGAAACGCGAGAACCCCGAGGAAACCCACGCACACGGTGTTTGTACACCACAAAGTTCACTTGGCGGGGGCTGGGATCGAACGCGGGACCCCAAACACCAGAGCTGAACGCTCTACCACTGAGCCACCGCGGCCCCAATATTTTAGAATAATTTGAGTGAAAACTGAAAACGACTCAACTGTCTATGTCTTGTGTAAACTCAATTTATATAAATAGTTTTGACCTACATTAGAAATACATAATAACGGCATCAAACTTAAAGTTATTTGAAATAAGTACGAAATCACTCTCAGTTGTGAATATAGATTATTTATTGTTGTATAATGTTATATCGTTGAATCCTAGATATGCCTTATACCTAAGGGACCTATAAGTTATATTGATAAACAATTATTCAACGTATAAGCATCCACCTATGAAATTAAACTTGCGGTCACATGCGCTAACTTTTTGTCAATGTCATGAAAATGTTATTTCAATATTAATTTTATAAGTACACATTAAAAATTTCCAACGGATGCTTGAACCTCAGAGCCAAGGCCATACCCATGTAGTCGGCACCTATGATATACGGAATTGCCGATGTTCAATACTACATTTCTTTAGTTTTAGAAGAAGAACACCATTAATAGAATATGTCTTGAAATGAAATATCTACTTTAACGTCCCACGTTTATTATACTGAGGCTAAGGGAAACAGTGATGATAAAAAATGGTGGAATGAAGAAAGTACGAGGAAACGGAAAAACCCATGCACAAGGTGTTTGTTCACCAAAGAAGCTCACATAGCACAAGCTGCGATCGAACCAGGGCCCCATGTACCAGAGGTGAACGCTCTGCCACTGAGCTACCGCGTCCATAACATGCTCTAGTTTATTTTTGCTTATCCACTTCTTATGGACACAACTATTCTTCGTATGTCCAAAGTCCAATCATGGGCCGTCGTGAATGATCAAATGATGACCAAAGTAAATCATACACTGAAGTTATTATAGCTTGTAACAATTCATAGAATTATGCTGTCGGTCGTCTCGTGAACAACCGATTCAAAAAACGACATACTGTAGCTATATGTTACAGGAGCAGATCGACTCACATGGATTGCATAAACTACTGGGAACACATTCACTCCGGCGGTATTTTTACTGGAACCAATAAGTTCACGTGAAAGATGTAATGATTTTTCCCCTTCCTTTTTACATTCTATAAAAAATCAAGTAGTACCATACTTGTGCAAGACTCTTGCGCAAGAGTCTTGGTCTTGGTCTTGGTCTTGCAGGTATGGTCTTGGTCTTGCACCCCTTGGTCTTGGTCTTGGTCTTGCATCTGGATTCCTGGTCTTGGTCTTGGTCTTGCATGCAAGACTCTTGCAAAAACTGCAAGACCAAGACTCTTGCGCTCATCACTACACCAAAGGCGCGTACGCTAACCGCTTAGTCACGGGGGAACTCGTTACTTTGATTAAAATGTGTATTCTAAGGGGGATGTGGTCACCAACATTTTTAGGAAAAGGGAGCGCGGTGGCTCAGTGGTAGAGCGTTCACCTCTGGTGCTTGGGGTCTCGCGTTCGATCCCAGCCTACGCCAAGTGAACTTTGTGGTGGACAAAAACCGTGCTCGTGGGTTTTCTCGGGGTTCTCCCGTTTCCTCCCACTTTCTTCATTTCACTCATCTATCATCATCACCGTCTCCTTTAGCCTAACCGGCATAAGCGTGGGACGTAAAACTTAAAGATTTTCATTTTTAGGAAAAATTTAGTTTCTCACTGTTGTAATAAAATTGTATTTTTGGCATTGAATTTAAAGTTATACACTTGTATTAATTCTAAAATTGTATTGCTATAGCATTGAGTCTACAGTTATAATATTTTGCATTCCGTATTTTGATTCGTTTAGGCTGCAATTTGCATATAACAGTAGCGTCTTCTCTGGGTGTGCAAGTCGTGTGTTAACGCCCAACGAAAAATGAAGAAAAGAGTGTTTTAATTTAATTAAACGGATCGTCATAACTTGGGATTTTTTATTTTCAACGAGACAGAATCAACTGTTGAAGTGCAAAAGAACAGAGAAGTGCTGTGCGACCTCCGTCATGTTTTGAGGAGGCAACTCTTCGAGTAAGTAGTTAGCAACGCTTTGGCTGAATTTTCACTGCTTTAGAAGACTCCTATTGTGCATGCGCTTCGTCTTCCTCACCTCGTGCTTGTGTGATCCAAGGCGTTGGTTAGGAAAGCAACGTCTGAGTTTTCTGCTTCTCTCAAGCGTTGCCAAGTCTGTAGGTTTATTTGTGGATGTACAGATATTTTATATCGATACGGAAAACATTTTTTGGGGGGAGAGGGGTATGATCTACGCACTTTTTTTATTGCTAAACATATCATTCAATTCAAAAGTTAATGGTGCAATCGACTTCTTCCTAAAATACGTGTAAGTAGTACGGTGAAAAGAAACATTTTTTATCTCGATCCAAGTTGTGTTCGAAGTGTCAGCTGATGCAAAAAAGAAAAAAAAGCCTGGACGTTAAGCTACAGAACGGTTTTTCATTCTGCCTTTTTATTTTCCTAATTTTCATTTATTTTGTCGTTAGTGGGTCATCCTCAAGACTTACGGTTTCGGGCCCCTATTACTGTTTCTAAAGCAGTAATCCAGAGGTTTCGACGCAAAGAAAGACGACTTCAGCTGAAATTCACGTAATTGTAAGTAAATAATTGCTTGTTTTTGATTTTCAGTTTCATATTTTGAGGGTGTATTTACTTATACTATAATTATTATAATTAAATGTATTCCTTAGGTAATAACATCCTCCTTGATTGCTCTGTATAATTTCCAGACTAAATTGTTACAAGTAAATTGCTATTTATAGATTGGCGTAAATAGGACATTATGCAGTGACGATCGTGGTTCCTTACTTTCGAAAATTGCGAGAACTTCCAGGTATAGACTATATTTAGGAAATCGATGGGTGGGCAAAGTATAGTCACTATTAAATACTCGAATGCTGAATGCGAATGCCACTAAAATAATTATGCGTAAATTGAGGTAAATTTATCACAATATTTTTGATCAGTAAAAAAATGTGGGTTGGCCCATCTTTGCTCCTGGGAAAAGGGGGTTCCCTTCTAGTATCGTCTATGGTCGTGAGGGTTAATATATTTTTCCTTTCTTGCCAACGCCCTAACATCCGCGTCAGGAGACGCTGGTGGCATATAGCTGTTTTGCATTTGTGATGCATTTTCATACTTATTAATAGTAATTTTATTTAGTCTAATTTGTATGTGTATTTTGTATCTGAATTGCATTTTTGTGTGTTACATCTGTTAATTGTCATTTGCATTAGTTTAAAAGTGTAACTTCCTGTGATTTTTTAAAGTTAAATTTGTTAATAGCAGTATGCTTGTAATCTAAAATTGGAGTTATACCTTTTAAATTCATTTTATGTAATGCATTTAATGTGATAATGCAATTTCAGTTTTTAACCTTCCCCTCCCCGTTGTAAAAATATAAGTGAGTCACTGAGTCGTTCAAATGAATCGATTCATTTTAGTGAGCGAACTACTGAGCGGCGATCTCAGAGGTGAATCGGTTTGCCTATCACTAACTCTTAATGCTAAGAATATAGTGTTATCCCCAAAATGCTACTTATGAGAGAAACAGAATGGGGAAGAACTTTTATAAATACTTGTTAAATGTACAATACGATCCGAAAGTCTTGTCCCTCTTTTTTCATTTGTATGTATGTGTATTTTTATTCATTTTTTTTTAGATGGCTGACACCTCCCCCTTTTCTTTGTACGTATATGTATGTGTATTTATTCTTCAGTTTCTTTTCAGATTGCTAATACAAGTGCCTACAGTGTGGAATTATGTATTCTGGCAAGTGCATGCATGGGCAGCAAACGATACTGCTTTTTATAAGAAAAGAACGGTCGACCATCAACATGACAAGAAGCATGTGAAACAGTGGCGAATTTGTGTGGTGAGATTTCCCCCTCCCCAATGGTGTTATTCTATTTTTAACAACTGTTTATATATATACAACTGGTTCAATCCTTCGTGTTGCAGAAAAAAATACGAAAATTAATACAAAAGAAAACTAGAAAGTTAAGAATCACTTGTTTTGGTAAGAGAGAGAAAATAGATACAGATAGCTCGAATTACCTAGAGATGGTGATCAGAAAAATGGAAACACCCGTAGTTGGCAACACGTCAGATGTATGGGTTGGCAGTGGTGTCGTGGCGCCCGCAGCGCCGGACCGCTGGTGGTGGTGTGTTAGGTCGGTCTCCATACTACGTCAGGCGCAGTGGAACAGCAGTGTCCAGTGGCTGCAGCAGACGGAGGTAGTGTAAAATGGGAGACCTGTCAGATTTTCAAAGAGGGCAAATTGTTGCTGCGCGGTTATGTGGAGTGAGTGTGACGGCAGTGGCTACTGTGTTAGGTGTGTCGCGTGGGACAGTGTCGAAGGTGATGACGGCCTACACAACACACGGGAAAACCATATCGGGGAAGCGGAACAGTGAGCGGAAGAAAATCATGAGTGACAGGTCACGCCGGGTGTTAAAGCGCATTGTACGCAGAACCGTCGTGCCACTGCGGAGCAAGTGACGGAGGAACTCAATCAGCACCTCCTCCACCCTGTTTCGACAATCACAGTCCACCGCGAATTACATGACATGAACTTACGGGGTCGTGTTCCACGGGCCAAATCGCTCATCACGAACCATAACGCTTTCGCACGCCGCAAATGGTGCCGCGACCATGCAACTTGGATCGTTGAGGACTGGAAACGTGTGATATGGTCGGATGAGTCATCCTTCACCCTATTCCCAACCACGGGCCGTGTTTATGTGTGGAGAACGCCCAAAGAAGCTTATGATCTGCAGTGTCTCCGCCCAACTGTGAAACATGGCGGCGGCTCGGTGATGCTGTGGGCCGCCATATCATGGTTTTCATTGGGTCCTGTGGTCACACTTAGCGGACGAATCACTGCCAACGATTATGTCGCAATTTTAGGAGACCACTTGCATCCTATGGTCCGGATGTTGTTCCCGGACAAAGACGCCATCTTCCAGGATGATAATGCACCCATTCACACAGCTGGCGTTGTTGCAGCATGCTTTGAGGAACATCGGGATGAAGTTCAACACCTCCCCTGGGCCGCCCAATCCCCAGATCTCAACATAATTGAACATCTGTGGTACGTCTTGGAAACACGACTCCGGCGACGATTTCCACCTCCATCCTCTCTCACAGAACTGGCCGATGCCCTGCACGAGGAATGGTGTAAAATTCCACTTGCTACCATTCACGACCTCTATGCCTCCATCCCACATCGCATCAAGGCTGTTCTGAAGGCGAAAGGTGGCCCGACACCATATTAATCTGGTAAGTTGCAATTTCGTTCAGGTGTTTCCATTTTTCTGATCACCATCTGTATATACTTATATAATATGTATGTCCATGTTTCGCAAGTAATTTTCAAACAATATAAAATTTCAACGTAATGAACACACGATTAGTTCTCTTGAATAAAGATCACATGCACCGCTGAGAGCTCAGCAATTAGCTTAATCTATGTTACGACACTGGATATATGCTTATGTAATACATTACGACCTTATGAACTTTATAAGAAACAGAATGTACTTAAAGTGAGACGCGAACTGTACGAAACATCGGACTTTGAATCTAACTTGTTTGGTGATCAAACCCGAGACCTCAGATAGCAAAGATGAGTGCCGTAGCTCCCACCACATGGTTAAGGAAGGTCCTGTTTTAAAGTGTCAATTAAACACTGAGATTTGAAACGGTTATAAAACATTCGATCAATTTGAAACAAAATATATTGTTGTAATAATTTACCCTATTTGTTAAGATAATGGCCGTTATATTCTGTTTTAAAATGACAGTCAAAGCAGGATGTTTTGGATAATAAATGAGAAATTGTAAAATTTCGATTTCGGTACGATTTAATACATTCGTGCTGCTATGTGTTGCGTTATCCATTAGGAGGTATACAACAATTCTGATCTAAAGGAAGGAAATAAACTACTGTATAGTACTGGAGTTCATTTAATAGAGTTTAATTGTATAGGCTAGGTAGTACTGAGGCTATATGAGACAAAATCTATTGTTGAAAAGTGAAATATGGGTTACTATTAGGGTTTTATTTCAAGTATGTTATACCCACTGATGATTGAACCTGGAACACACGCATGGAAAGCATTAGCGCTAGCAAATAAGCTACGAAGAGGTACACCATACCATAATTCTAAGTAAAGAATGAAGGCAAAAAATAAGAAGCGGATACGACAGACTGTACGATAATAAAACTTTCACAATTTTAATTTCACACTATTTATTTCGAGACCGAGACCGAGATCGAGACAAGCATATGTTAACCGAGACCGAGATCGAGACAAGCATCTGTTGACCGAGACGAGATCGAGGCCGAGACGGCGATTTTTGACTCGAGATGAGATCGAGACCGAGACCGCTACTTATCAACCGAGACGAGACCGAGGCTATGCAAAGTCTCGTCCGTCTCGTCTCGATACCATCCCTTTTTGTTTCATCAAGGAAGTCTCCGAAGCAAATTCGGAAGGAAATTAATGAACCACTGCGGGACTCTACCGACATGTAAAGAAGTTGATGGCACAGTTAGATGTGGTGATTTCTCAACATGGTGCTTCACATGCAGAAAGACCAAAAACAGTGACTGTTCGCAAAATCGCGGATGAAATTCTTTATATTATTCTTGAAAATCGCAGAATCTCAGCAAAACGTGTAGCAGAGATTGTGGGCGTTTCTCGGAACGCGTTGGTCGCAATGCCGACCAATTTCTGTCACAAATAGTAACCCATGGACGAAATATAGTTGTACCACTATGATCCTGAAACGAAACAACAGTCAATGGAGTGGTGACACTCTGGTTCCCCACACCCCAAGAAGTTCAGGAAACAGAAGTCGGCTGGGAAAGTGTTTGCAACATTTTTTCTGAAATAAGGATGGAGTCGTACTCATAGAATACCTACCCAAAGGTCAGACATTTAATGTAGGGTATTTCTCTGCATTTTTCACAAAACTGAAAACGCAACGCCACGGGAATGTTTTTTAAAAAAATGAAATCTCCCCTTGAGTACAACAGCCCTGACCATTGATCACTTCAAACACAACCGGCATTGCACAATCTAGGGGTTTAAACGTCTAGATTATCCTCCTTACTCCCCAGATCTAACTCCCTGACACTGTAACTTATTCCGCAGACTCAAACTTGGACTACTTCGACTACACATATCAAAGTCGCACACACTAATAATTCGGTTAAATATAGGAACCTTGCAATGCATTTATTTTAAAAATCCATTTTCTTTTCCAATGTTCTGTATTTGCATTCGTAAATGTTAAATTTTGGTGGATATGCTACGACAGAGTTAACAAAAATTAGGAATACAGTATAGGGGAGAGTTCCCGATATCGCAACGGGTTCTAACTCGCACCACCCCCAGTTTAAAAAGAACGGTATTACTAACATACCATCTGGTAGTTAAATTAAATACTTAAGCATACTCCCATAGCTTCACAGTAAAATTACGACGTTCAGTAAGTTACGTGTGTGTGTGCAGATGCAGTACAATAAAATTTTAATATTCCTTACTAATTTTCGGGGTATTTCACAGCAGAATAGGAATTAAGGTAAGGAAATTAGCTTATGTTTCAATAAGTAGTAATAAACAAAATACCATTAATTTTATAGTGACAAACTCAAGTTATTCTTTTTTTAACTTGTGAGGTGCGTAAAGAATATTTTTTTTAAAAAATGGCATAATTTCCCAAATCGCACTACTACCTTTTGTCCAAAACCGCATCAGTACAATTTTGGCTCCAGTGGTGTAATTGTTTTTCCTGGTTTGTCGTTATTGTTCACACAAAGTGGGTACACGACAATATGGAAAATGTCTGCGGAGTCTATGAATCGTGGTTTGAAACAGTCTATAGAAAATAAAATGACGCTGTTAGTCCAATACCAGGACGAAGAAGGACTACCAATAGGCAGCCACCAAAAAAAAAAAAAAAAAAAAAAACAGAAGTACTCTCATCAATTCCTTACAAAAAACATGTTGAAGAATAACGGCAAAGACAATCAAGAGTATCCAAACGTATGGAGGGACCTAATCTTTCTGAACGTTCAGCTAGGCCTACATGTGCTTCAGGAAACCTTAACACCAAAAATGTATTCGAAAAGTAGATACAATCAAATCACGGTGCTCCGAGCTACATATTCACAGTGTTTCAAATGTGGCTTTTAAAGTCAATGAACAAGATTGGTTTTGCATCCTTTGTCAACAAATTTTAGTCCAGTATGTTTTGTGTAAAGTCTGGATACACGAGTCTTGTGCGGATGTTTCAGGAGATGAACGTGCATTCCAATGTGATTTTTCTACACAAGACGTAGCTGTCTGTGTTTTCCATAAATATAGATACGTTTACATTTCATACGATCATGAACAACATTGCTCATGGATTATTGCTCATTGAATCAAAATATGGATATTTTTTTCTTTAATGATATATTCTTCCTCGTATTAATAACATTGAGATAAAGGAATGTGATATATCATAGAAATACAATTTGTTTTATTTGTAGGTTGCATTTCTACTTAGCTTATTTCTAAGGTGTTATTTCTGTGCTTGGTTATTTATATTGCAGTATTTTTTCCTCTGTATGATGTATTATTCCTCATCTTAATATAACATGAATAAAATAATGTGATATTCCATGAAAAGAGCCATTACTCTAAATTGTATCCTGGCTGCGAGAAGCCAACTTGAAAAGCACTATTTACGCTAGTTCGATTCTATGGCTGGGAAGCCAAACTTGAAACGTAACATTTACTCTAGTTCGTAGCTGACGTTAGGGGAAAGGAGAGAAAAAAAATTATTGGGTCGCCGATATATTCCTTTCTTACGCTACAATTATAGGCCAGTAAGCACAACGTCACTTAAATCCAGATTCTTGCACACTAATGGCATCGCCGGTATGGAAAAAGAGGAAGAATTAAAAAAAATCATCATTTCGAAACAACACCACATACCTTGCAATCATATTTATTTAACTCTCTTGCAAACAACGTATAATATTGAAAATGGCATTAGTAAAAATAGACAGCTAAACTCAATTGTCAGAAAAGAAAAAGGAAAAAAATCACCTGTATTCAATCCTTAAAGATTTCAGAAACCTTCTAGCACCAACACAACTAAAGATGAGTAACAGCAATATTTGAACAGTATCCTCAATAACAAGAGTTGTTTACATTTTCAAATAAATATCAGGACATAATCTTTGGTAGGCTGCATCACAGCAAGTGAAGGAAATTTCAAATACATTACTGTTCACAAAACATCTCACAGCAGAGGGAGTAAGCATGTGGCTGTGTCGACTAACCTTCCTCCCCAAACACATAACGTTTCCACTACTTCCGCAACCAACTGTTAACGGGATATTTCCCTCGGCACAATTTAACATTTAACAGCGGCGGTAATAATAATACATACTGCAGAAACATTATAGGAAGTACAAGACCAACCAGTAAATTAGACTCTACCCCTGACACCCTCACATCGGAAATGTGAGTACTAGCGTAGGCCCACCGTCTTCGACGCGTCCTGCTAAACTAGTGAATAGCATTATAGCTAAGATATGACATGAAGACAACTTGAGGATTTACATAAAATTTGCAGTGTGGCAACTTAATACTTAGATCATGAAATATATGTATGTATATATATATTGTATGTATGTATATATATATGTAGGCCTATGTATGAATATATATATTGTGATAACTAATACGGAGTGTCCACTACCGGACAGACATGAGCTAGCTGTTGCTAATCAAGCTTTACTTCACCAACATAGTGGTCGTAAATAGACAATACGGAGTGCCCGCTACTAGACGAACATAAGCTAGATGGTAACGAGTGATACGTTATACATCTACGCAACTCGGAAATGATTCCATCTAAAGCAAGAGAGAAACGGTGTTGATATCAGACTACCCCATCGGCGTATGATGCGACTTACTGGATAGAGACTCACTTTCGTTCACTCAGACATGTTACGGACAGGATTCACTTGAAATGACATTTTAGACAGTGACGTGGCGTGACACTTTGACGATTGTTACCGGTTGCTGATACTACAAGTAACTCTTGTTTCCCAATAACAGAAAATCTAGTACTCACTTTTTCTTTCAGCGTATCAACCATTTCAAACTATAGGCATTGGCAAAGTAGTCAAATTCCACTTCATTTACTCTTGATCTTTTTGAACAATGTGACTCTTCAAGCTCTTTCATTTTTTTACTAAATATTATTGAAACTATCTCTCAGTGATCTTAGACATTCTTCAAACTCAACTGTTTTCTTTCTGCAGTAACCTACATCATGAACTTTCTTTTGTAAGATATTGGACAAGATTTCTTATCTTAATGCTATAGCAGAAAACAGTTCAAGTAAAAAATTGAAGTCAAAACTTTGAAATGTTTGATAGAATTTTGCTACACAAACTCTGGTTTGAGAATCCTGTTCGTCCGTTTTATCCATCATGGATTTAAAGACTCCTAACAGTTCATCTTTAAAGACATACAACACATCATTTACCCTATTTCTATAGTTCCATACCCTGTGTTTGAGACTGTTGGTATACTTTTGTTGACTAAATAATCCAGAGCATTTGTTCTTTTTGAAGACTTCGAGGAAGAAGAAGCAAGTCCCAACAGAATTAAAAAAAACAACTTATACCCTTTTCCAGTAGCGTAACTTGAAGCTCCATTGCCCCCGCAGCCTAGTTATGCGCCCCTAGTTTCGATATATTTTGCGACCCTGGAGCTCGTGCATCCCCCCTCCGCCACGAGGGTTGCGGGGGTGCTATTTACGCCTGTGCCCTTTTGTATAATCAACGGACTTCTCTAAAACTAAATTAAGTCTATGGGCATAAGAATGTAAATATAATTAACAAGAGGCTGCAGTTCCCTACCTCACCAACCATAACTGGAGTTTCATCGTATGTTTGAGCAACAAGTTTTCCGTATTGAAAATTAGTCAGTCAAACTGCGGCACGATGAAGACGATTGCACAGTTCTTTTTCAAGACATCAAACTGCATCAAAGTGCAAATTCAACTAGTAGGCTAGCGGCTAGAGTTGGAAATTTGTTGCATCGAAAGTTTTCTATACTAAATTAAAAACAAAATATTTTCAACTTAATTAGCATAAATCCTAAATAATAATAATTACTCGAATTGGAAGGAGCGCGGGCAACATCTCTGCTTCGCTCTAATTATTACTATTCCCCCTTGCTCTTGAAACAGTTCCCACATAGCACAATGTGTTTCATCGTTACGCATTTCTATATATTTAATGACACTTCAGGGACTGACAATATCTTTGCTTCTTCAGGCATGAGATAATCATCTAAATTTATATATACCGTTTAAATAGAAATAAAATCTAATTTTTTTAAAAAAATAATGCCCGTAAGCTCAAATTAACATTCAATGAGAAACTTTATTTTGAACCAAAGTAAACCTATATTAAATTTTTGTTAGAATATCCTATGGAATATATTCTTCTTGTTCACTGTTGCTGTATTATTCAAATTTAAAGATAACGTATTAACATACAAAAGTCGTGTAAAAATGATAGATTAACATATACAGTAAATAATGCACTGGAACATCAGTCTCACAGTAGCACGTGTTAAATGCTATTAGTATGAAAAACCTGCTACTTATATTTGTCCGAAATTGTATGCTGTTAAGACAATGAAATAACCTTATGAATACTGAAATTGCATTCCAGTTTCTAGCATTAGAATGGGGAAGCAAACGAAACAGTATAGTAGAGTTACCGCCCGCTCGATCCTCTACAGCGAGAGGAAAGCGAATAGACTCCTAAGCGGGTGGTGACTCTGGTGAGTAGAATATAGATGTTGATGATATTCTAGATTCTCCTTGTTTTGACAGGGAACGTTCCTATTTTTTCCTGTTCCACTCAGTCGAACGGTAACATAAGGGCTATTCCAAAAATCCAAATACGAGCTCGCAGGATGCTTCTGGCTGGCACGCTAAAAGGTGCTTCTGGAGTGAACGAACGCTATCGGGGTTCGCGTTACCTCTGAAATCTGCGGTATCAACAACAGTATGCTCCTATTTGGTGTTGGCATGTTGCATTCGTTCACAATGTAAATGAAGCATAGGCCATCCAAGCTTTAAAAAAAAAAAAAAAAAAAAAAAGGAAAAGAAAAAGAAAAAGGTAAACATCATCCCATCTCAATAATGAAATTTGAAGATATATGAAAACAACGAAAAACTGTAATATTTTTACCGTTACCGCCGGTAACAGCGGTAATATGCACTACACGTCCCTGATTTTAGACATTGTAGAACTGAAGTACATATAGTATGTAAATGCACTGAATAACCAATGATTAATGGATGTATATATATATATATTGTCTTTAGTTTATAAACGATTCAAACCACAGAATAAACACACGACGATAATAGTATAGCACTGGATATTGTAAATGGAGACGACTTGAACGAATTACATGAACGGCGGACAAATTCCCTCACAGTTCCGGGACGACATTATTCCTTTCATAGAATGAGATAAAAGATAATGAAACATAGTTACCTGGGACGGTGACCCAAAGCTTACCCAACCTTTCGCTGCTTACAAGTGGACAGCACCGACATCACAGGCCAGTTCAAAGGGCTCCAGTTCGGACAGCATCCTAGGGTAGCAACCGGTCTCCAACGACCTCACAGGCATTTCGGTACATGACGGTCGTAATCATAGGCATAGGCACAGCTTGACCAAATGGCAACCTTCTTTGATTGATAGCAATCAAATACACTCCACCAATTCCCTCACCAGGTAGACAATCTCACTACAAAGTTGCTGAAACACTCACGTTCACAACAACGACCGCAGACGGGAACTTCACTGAAAGATGCATTTAAGTCCCACAAAAGCAGGTGGAATCAGACGACGAGTAACAAAGGACGGAGTCCCATATTAAGGAAAGCAGAGGACGGGGAATCGCTACGTCAAGAAGAAAAGACCATACATAGCTTGATCCCAGAGACAGTTCTTGGGAAAGGACTGTTAACTTCCACTTACATCACAGCAAACGATTAGCGAGTATCAAGAATATCCTAGTAATATCCTGTACGAGCACAAGCTGAGTGTTCGTAGATAATTTATTGTAGTTCACTGCACGCACACTAATCTACCATCACTATTCCGTCACAGCACCTCCTATTTAAAGGGTTCGTGATGGGAAACAATCATTCCACTGCATGACACGCAGTAATCAGGTCAAAAGACAGGACGAAAAACTACACTTCCGTTCTCACCACCATATTTTTCCCGGTACAAAGAGCTAAGACAAAGGGAGCGTGCGCCTGCATCCAACTCGCTCTCTGATTGGTCGCTCCTTACTACGCATCAGAGCGTAGTATCGAAACAACAACTTTAATAATAATATGTATATGACTAAACAGAAATAGAATTTATATGAATCAATATTTATATGCGTACATTTATAATTAATCCCTCTGTTTAAACGAAACACAAAATTTCAAATTATTTCAAGCAGTCAGTGCTGTCTTCAGAAGCTGAAAGATATCCGCCCGACGCAAGTCATAGACATACAAAAGAAAAGTAGCATACTACGACTACACACACTAGTCCAATTGTCGACCATCTTGAATCCTTCATGAGGGTCGAGAATTGAGAAAATATAAAAGAAAATAACATTTACTAAGAGCTGATTAGACATTTCTACGAATAATCTCTTTGAGCAAATGTAACGCTCAAAGAGGAACGTTACATCCATGGAAGTGATAGTTTGTTTTACCCATATGCTTTACTGTAAAATTTGCATGTATTCAAATGGCGGTGCTATTTTGGCTTCACATAGTGCGATTTTGGCTTCACATAGTGCGATTTGGGAAACCTTTTGCTTAAATCGCACCAATGGCAGGCTTCTAAACTATCATCATTTTTATCATGATAATGATAAGAAATCGTTATGAAATCACTGTGAAAGAATTGGAAAACTATACAGTTCAATACGATCAAAAAATCATTTTCAATTTCTTCAAAAGTTTCGAATTAAAACCATTTATGTAAAAAAGTCGTGCGATTTTGGCTACTCTCCCCTATAACTAATATGTTGGAATTTTATGAAGGGTTAATTTAAAGTTTTTTAAACTTAACTGAGCAATATTTGTTTTTCAGATACATTATAAAAGCGAATGAAATATATTAGGAGAAAAATGTATTCCAAAGAGAAATAAAACACGCAAATTTAAGATAAAATAATTTCACTTTAGATTTGTACATATTGTGTAAAATATAACGAAATCATTAGGGGAGAGTCGTATAGTATCGGACGTCGGCTAGTATCGGACGATATTCGTTTCTGATAATTGGGCTATAACTGTCAACGCTGCCTATGACGTGTTCGTAGCCTCAAACGAGACAAAGTATTTGACGCCATTGTGGATTAGTTGAATGCGTCGTTTGGAAGCAGCGTTGTGATTTTCCAGTGTTTTCGTATGTGTTTTCGTTGTGATTTTCCAGTGCCGAAGTTAACTTTGTGAAACTGTAGCGTACAGCTGGGTAAGTAGATAATCGCATAAACATATTTTAACAACGTGATGTCATCTTGCGAATATGTACATGAAGTAATGTTCGTGTAATTTTGCTTCATTTGATTTGGCAAAATATTTTCTTGGTCTATGTCAGTCGGGTAGTATCGGACAAGGCATTGGCGGCCAGTACCGGACACACCGATGAGAGAATTTTGGCACCAATGCTTATGGTGTTTTTTCAGCTAAACATGGGGAAAACAAGAGGAAAATGGACGGAAGAGAATATGAAGTTAGCCATAGATGCCGTCAAAAGTGGACTTAGATTTTGATCGTGATATGACAGAAGCAGAAAATGATCATCCACGCCAATCCCAATCCGCCAGCACACCGCCAGGACATCATCATACTGAAGCAAGATAGACCGATGTAGATGTCTCAGATATTCCTTTAACGTCTGGGCCTAGTACATCTCGTCAAATCTCTAGATCTTGTCTGGAAGACATATCTCCACTTCCAGGTGACAAAAAAAAAAAAAAAAAAAAAAGAACGTGAGGAAACAACGTGGAGAACATAGTGAAATTCTCACTTCAAGTTCCTATAAAAACACACTAGAAGAAAGAAGGAGACGTATGGCTACAACAGCTAAAAGTGGTATAACCTCGGCGAGAAAAGCAGACTTAAAACGAAAACCTGACATGGAAAATGGTGAGCATTTTTAATCGGCAAATAAATCATAGTTTTTAAATCCTAAAAATGAAGAAAATTCTGTATGTTTGGTCTGTGGAGAAAATTTCCAGGAAGACTGGATTCAGTGCAACTTTTGCTATCGATGGGCCAACGAAAATTGTGCCGATCTTGGAGGAGATTCTTTATTTTACAAGCGTGATGTAAGTAAGTAAGGTAAAACATGTAAGTAAGGCGAAAATCTCATGAAAGTGAGAGTGTGTCATGGTGTCCGATATAGGCCTCCAATGTTTCATGTAGTGCAAATTTAATGTTTCAGAAAAATGTACATTATTACTCAGTTATGGTATGTTGTAAGTTCGTGGTATAATGTAATTGTTCAGCAAGGAATAAAGATTTCAGAAACGTATTACCAATTTATATTCCGCCAAACACTTAGCAAATAATTGTAACAGAGCTATCTATGACGATACTACCCGACTCTCCGCTAATATTTTATAAACTGCCGTTGTAACATCGGGTATAACAAATGCTGAATGTAAGCAAAATCCATTTTCGATATCACTGCACTAATGGGGAGGAAGGTTTGAGTTGGGTTGAACGTTGGACCTACTGCTACGCAACTATATCTCACTCAGAAATTAGAATTGTCCACGAGATGAAAATTGTCTCGTCTTGAAACGATACTAGAAGGGAATTTTCAAATTATAGACGAGTCGAGAAATTACAATTCTCGTCTCGTTTTCGAGACGAGACGAGACGAGACATTTTCGAGTGTCGTGGGCAATATTAGTTGACCCAAGTTTTACATCTCGAACACTGTTTTGGTATTACATGATACACGGCCAAAAACTATAAATTGATAAAGTTATTGTACAAACATAATGACGAGCATTTATCAGCGTTTAAAGAGTATTTATCGACGTTTAAAAATAAGCAAGGCATTATATAATATAGTTCAGCAATAAATATATTTTAAATGTTGTTACGTCACACCCATCATGGACCTCTCGTGTGCGGAAGGATTCTGGTAACTTCCAGACAGGCCCGTATCCACGGGGGGCTAGGGTGAGCCGGTCCCCGCTTAAATTTTCACTGCCCCCCTAAAATTTTCTTAGTAAGCTTGCAAATGAACTATAATATGGTTGGGTCGGGCCCCCCTAAATTCTACCGCCTCCCCCTCTACATTTTTGGGCTGGCTACTGGCCTGCTTCCAGATGAAATGAATAAGAAAATTGAGAGAAAGTTTGAACATAAATTTACGAAATGACAAGAAAAAAAGGATTCCGAGAATCGAGACGAAACGAGAAAGAATGCTTCGAAAATCTGTAGATGAAACGAGAATTCGAAAAAAATACAAGACAAAAAATCTTATTTCTTGTCTTGTCTTGTCTCCTCTGGTGCGCAACACTACAGAGAGTTTTAATTCCTTCAAATGATATTATTGCACTCTTATTATGACCAGTACCCCCGTTGCTCTATCACTCCAGTTAGCTGGATTTTCCATCCACCACAACATACACATTTCAAAATACTCAAATACATCTTGTTTTCGTAGTATCCACATTTCTGCTCCGTACATTATGATACTCATCTGAGTATTTTTTAAATACTTTTTCATTTAGTACTCATAGAATATGCATCCCATCATTATAGTAACAATCATGTTAGAGATTTTCACATTTTTTTTCCCGTTGCTTTAGACTTACCGTTCATATTTCGTATCTTGTTTAATAACACTGCCCAGGTATTGAAAACTATTCATCTATATTTAAAAATAGTTCTATTGGGTTCGCACCCTGAAAAAAGTATAGAAAGTGCAAATTAGAAATGTATCGAAGAGTGGCCATGTTTTGCTAGTGGCATGATCTTTAGTTCTTTGGCATGAAGATAGCCGTCGACGAGGTTAGCAAGCATATGACATATTATGATGCAAGGACCCTTGGTTACCGAGTTATTGTCCATCAAAATTGGTAATGTACTCGGTAAATCAAGAAATTTCATTAAAACGTGATTGATGTAACTCATCCGATTTTCACCGAAATTGGCATGCTGGTAGAGCTTGATGAGATCACAAAGCATGCGAGATGTTATGTGCTCACTTTTGGGTTTCGATTACTATCTATCAAAGTTGGAGTTCGGACTAATTTTTTGACTAGGTTCAAACTTCAACTTTGATGACCAATAAATCTGGAAGCAACAACTTGCAAGTGTAATATTTCATATGCTTACTAAGCGTTTCAACGTCTATAACCATCTTAGATATGGCCAAATGGAACCTTTGCTTCTCGAATTATTGACTATCAAAGTTGAGGTTTGGACATAATCAAATTTTCGAAGAAAGAAAAAATCTTCACTAGACCCGACTGAAGGAATTCATTCGATCTCAACCAAATTTGCATTCGGTATGATGGTAGACCTTTACACTAATTGAGTGCAAAACCCAAATTTGTTGGCCAATATCCAGTGGCGGCTTTAGCGGGTAGGCTGGGTAAACACGAGCCTACCCAGAAATTTTGAAAAATATATAAACGTTACAACATATAACAAAGAGTAAATATATTTCCATTATTTATATTAATGGTTGATGATTGAAAATTTTGGAGCAAAAACCCATCAAGTCCAAAAAGTGAAAGTGTAAAAAAGAGCTTTACAAGGGTTTTGCTTACAAGGGTTTCTGATTTTCCTTACAAGGGTTTCTGATTTTCTTCAAACTTGGCACATACTAGACCGAAAATAAATCGATATGCATTCTTTCTTACGGAAAATACGTTAATGAGGGCATAGGGTTCCTTTTCAAAAACGGGCCCCCTTGATGAAAAGGGCCACATTTAATAAACGAAACTCTGCCGATGCAAAAATGACCTCAAAGTAGGAATTAATTACACGTTTTGTCGTTTTTGCGGGAAAAGAGTAGCAAGGACAATGACCTCCTTCGAAATAACGAAGAACCTCATCGCACAATCCTTACGGAAATTGGATTTCGCTGGATTTGCTTGAAATCGTGATATGTTGTAGATCTTGCGTTCCTGAGAAAACGTTTCAATGGACATAACCACAAATCACTGACTGTTTGGCCACTACAGGGCCACTTTTTTGAAAACAGCCGAAGATAACGCTATTCTGGATTTCGGTAGAAAATAACTTAAACTGTGATATGTTGTAGATATTGTAATCCTGAGAAACAGTCTTAGGAAATGAATGAAAAAGTGGGAGGAAACGGGAGAACACTGAGAGAATCGACGCACACGGTGTTTATCTACCACGAAATGATATAAATAATAGTTCTTGTGGTTAATCACTTTTTTCCGATGGAAGGAACGAGTGTGATTCTCCCACCAAAGTCTGTCATTTGGAACATTTAACTCCCATCCAACAAAGAGCCCCGGCAAAAAATAAAATAATAATAATAATAATAATAATAATAATAATAATAATAATAATAATAATAATAATAATAATAATAATAATAATAATAATAATGTTAATCTAAATATATATGCTCATTTTCAGTGCCGAGGCTATATAAAACCTGGTATACTATTTAAACAGATCAAAATCACTACTCGGGTTTGTACCCAAAGCACTTATCCCAGTTGAGAATTGAACCCGACCATGACCACGCGTTAGCCATTCGACGAACTGGGAGTTGAATCCGGGAGTATGTTCACCAACGGCGCAGGAAAAATTCTCAAGTTAACAAACAATTAAAATAAAACATTTACGTAAACAAGACATGTAGATAAATGATCATGACTTGCCCATGTGTAAATATTATGTAAGATTTTATCCGGATTGGATTGTGAGTGAAAACGGTTGAAACTAAATGACATGAAAGGAATATAGTTGACATATCCTAGAATAAAATGGTTAATTGAATCATAGAATCTTACCTTTCGAACAGCATTTCGTAAGAACGAACACTTTTGCCTTTCGTAAGGAGTTACCGTCGAAGACATAAAGATAATGAAACATTATTGATTAATTTTAGTTCTGTCACCAAGAGCTATGTACGAAAATAAATTTAAGCTTCATTGTTGCAGATTATTAACAATCCTCGTGTAAATTTATATAAAACAAAACAAAAAATAAAACGAAATGTAATCTTTTTTCTTTTTTACAAACGATAATCATATATTACAATTTTTATTATGTTATAAACGGAAATACATAATATAAATATGTAAATTAAATGACAAACCAAAGAACATAAAATAAATTAGGCATGCAAAACATTAAAAGAAATATCCTCAACCTGTCACCAGGCCGGTAGCCAGCCCAAAAATGTAGGGGGGGCCCGGCTGAAGTTAGGGGGGCCCGATCCAACCATACTAAAGTTTATCATCGTATTATAGTTCATTTGCAAACCTACCGTGAAAATTTTAGAGGAGCCAGCGAAAATTTAGGGGGAGCCCGGCCCCCCTAGACCCCCTGGATACGGGCCTGCCTGTCACAGATAAAGAGTTAACCGAAATATACAAAATGATGTACAAAGAATCAATGCATTACATAATATACGAAATTCCAGGCAACACTGTGCTGTGCAATGTGATATAATTGAACCTTCATATAACAGTACTTGATGGTAGATGTGGCTAGCGTGGATGTAATCTTAAATATTAATTAACCTAAATCTAAGCCTTTGACATTTAACTGAGAAATGATGAAAAAGTTTAGGTTGAATGGGAAGATGAGAGTTTAAAGAAATTCATATATGAACAACAAGTAAGTTAGAGGAAACAAATAGGAAAGAATGATTGGAAGTTGAGTTAGATAAAGATGTCAACAAAATTATATTTTTTCTTTTTCGAAGAAATTCCTACAGAGCTCTCTTCTTGCGAAATTTGAGCCGGAAATTAGCAGAATATTACTAACTTAAAGAAAACTGGTGAACTAGGCCTACGTTTGATGAGATAAGCGTTCCCTAATAGCGTGTTGGTTTGCAGCAAGTCTTTCACTATATTTGATTTTAACTTGCTAGACTTTCTGTGCACTGTACACCTGCTGCAGGTGTTTTGAAAGAGTTATCCGCAAATGTCGTAATTTGATTTTCACTTGCTAGATTTTACTTGCTTCCGAGGCTTACTGCAATTTTCTAGCAAGTGTGTCAGTTCTAGTTTCTACGAACAGGTGGCACAAAAGTCTAATCTTAGAAATCTCTCCGCCAGGCCACCATTTGTAGTAGGTGCGAAGTGTGTGAAGCATTAAAACAATTAAATATTTAAGATAATTACGTAAATATCCAGTATGTAGAGATAATTTATTTTTCAAACGTGTGTTGTTTGACAAAGTTGTTTGGAAAAATACACAGTAAATGTTCGGTTTGTAAAAGGCATGCAATGCAATGCAAGTATATACCTGCAGAAGACTTACTACACTCACTTACTGAAGACCTGCTGTAGACTTGTAATGTAAGTATATACTTGCAGAAGACGTACTACAAACTTGCTGTAGACTTGCAGTGCAAGTTGTATTCTTGCAGAGACTTGCGTCAAACCTGCACTTACTTGATGCCGACTTGCTGCGCACTTGCAGTGCAAGTGGAAGCTTTCAGTATGCTTGCTGTGCAAGTAAACCCCTTACAGAAACTTGCTCTGCAAACTTACCATACACTTACACTTCAGGCGTGCTGCAAGCTCGAAGAGCGTCAACTAGGAAGTTCGCATTAAACTTGCATCAAAATTACAGACTTGCATCACAAGTCTGCTGCAAGTTTGCCAGACTTGAATTGCAAATCTGCTGCAAGTTCGTTGCAAGTCATTTTTGCTATCTGGGGTGTAATCGCACGTGGTGACAACTGACCAGATTCAATTTCACCTTTCTTCAGCCTGAAGAATTGGTACCGGAGCTCATTAACGTTAACTATAGGTGAATTCGGTGCATAATCCTACATGTAAATTCCACACGTCGACTGAATTACAACCACTGAATGAATGGAAACCAAGATTTCTGCATGCATCTTTTCCAGGCAGGGGTTCATTTACTTCTGTGACTATCTGTACAATACTCCATACAACATTTCATCTGTCTTTGTTCTACTTTCCAAAGACTTCGTTCGCCATTCCTATTCTTGCTTGTCTAGACCAAAAATGTACTTACTGTAAACAAGGCGCCTGTTCCGTCCTCCCACCTTCCGTGTTCAATTTCTTTGTCTTTACAACCCAGATAGCAAAAATGACTTGCAACAAACTTGCAGCAGATTTGCAATTCAAGTCTGGCAAACTTGCAGCAGACTTGTGATGCAAGTCTGCAATTTTGATGCAAGTTTAATGCGAACTTCCTAGTTGACGCTCTTCGAGCTTGCAGCACGCCTGAAGTGTAAGTGTATGGTAAGTTTGCAGAGCAAGTTTCTGTAAGGGGTTTACTCGCACAGCAAGCATACTGAAAGCTTCCACTTGCACTGCAAGTGCACAGCAAGTCGGCATCAAGTAAGTGCAGGTTTGACGCAAGTCTCTGCAAGAATACAACTTGCACTGCAAGTCTACAGCAAGTTTGTAGTACGTCTTCTGCAAGTATATACTTACATTACAAGTCTACAGCAGGTCTTCAGTAAGTGAGTGTAGTAAGTCTTCTGCAGGTATATACTTGCATTGCATTGCATGCCTTTTACAAACCGAACATTTACTGTGTATTTTTCTAAACAACTTTGTCAAACAACACACGTTTAAAAAATAAATTATCTCTACATACTGGATATTTACGTAATTACCTTAAATATCCAATTGTTTTAATGCTTCACACACTTCGCACCTACTACAAATGGTGGCCTGGCGGGGAGATTTCTAAGATTAGACTTTTGTGCCACCTGTTGGTAGAAACTAGAACTGACACACTTGCTACAAAGTTGCAGTAAGCCTCGGAAGCAAGTAAAATCTAGCAAGTGAAAATCAAATTACGACATTTGCGGATAACTCTTTCAAAACACCTGCAGCAGGTGTACAGTGCACAGAAAGTCTAGCAAGTTAAAATCAAATATAGTGAAAGACTTGCTGCAAACCAACACGCTATTAGGGACTGCACCTTCACGTTAAAGAGCTAATTATCAGGCAGCTATCTGGAAGAGAAGCCTCGAAAAGCATCCCAACATTCTCAGTCCAGATGGCCATGAATGGCTATTCGAAGAGGGCCAGCTACAAGTTGAGTAAATGAAAGGTCCTCCAACTCCAGATGCAATTTTGGAGTTCCTGGCGTGCAAATGTACCAAAGAGTGTGGTTCATCAAGGTATATACATGATTCACTTACAAGCAATACCAAATTTAAAAAAAAATGTGTAGATAAATTTCCGTATAGTAGCATATGTATCGTATAGTAGCATATGCATATGTATTCTATTTTACAGATAGAATAATGTGTAAAATAGAGTGTGAAACCATTTATAGTAACTTTCATATAATACTTACGAGGCATAGTAAATTAGATACAGAAATTTTCCCCATATACTTTAAAGATGATTGCAATACCTTTATTTTTTACATTATACAAATATTTTGGGTTGTGTCAGTATATCATCATATAAAAGTATCATGAGTAATAAATAATCTTCTGACAAAATATAGAAAAATAGTTTTAAAAAATAGTATATATACACTTTACAATATAATATTACTTAAAATCGAATATTTATGTACTTCGTCAGTGTAGATAGGCCTATATACTGTATGTATGAGTTTGTGTGTGTGTGTGTGTGTGTGTCAGAGTGTAGAGTTTATGATTATTCATATAAATACCGTTCAATACTCCCTCGTAAATAATATTTTCTAGCTTCAGTATATAAGTAATTACGTCATTTACAATTGCATAATCTATTCACACTCGCTTACTAAATTTTACTTTATGTGCATGTTTGCTTAATTTTCTTTAATGTTTTACGGCATATTGCAATTGTAAACCTAGAAATACAATAAATGATAACTACATATTGAACACTACATGTTTCTGCCAAAATCAGTATCACAAGGTTTTATTTATATCTTGTAATAAAAGTCAGAGCCATATGTTGTCAACGTAGTATTTCTAATATTTGAATTCTTAAAAACCTACATCTAGCAGTGCATAAAATAAATTATTTCTGTTATTCGTAAAGATAACAGTTATGATTTAGGTGCCGTTTGAAAGCTCTTGAAACGCACAACTTTGTTTATTCCATCGTGTTTTTGTGTAAATATAGCTGTTTTATAGTTATTCGCCACTAAATGTTGCGATTGAATGTGTGACAATGACATTTCTCCATTTTCAGGCAGTATATTTCAAAATGGTGGCAACGATTAGAAAGGTTTTGGTGTTAAAATGTAGGCCTGGAATATATTCTCGACAATAAAGCAAGAATTAAGTGTCTATCTTGAACGATAGTGCGATTATAATCGTTTAAAATTACTATGGTAAGTCAGTAGGCGGCCATATTGATGACGTCATATTTGGCATAAAGCTGTGCCGGACGAAAGTCCACCAAGCAATTTTGACATGCTGGACCACGTATCTGTTGAAAAAGTTTGGGGGATTTTACCTCCCCTGAGTGGTACCATTTGCCAAATTTTAGGGATCTGGCTCATGGACTATATAGTATATGTAATATATATGCAAGGTAGTTCGGAACCTGGATCCCGCAATAGTGTTCCCAATCGGGCCCTGTACCTTCTAAGTGCATTAGATTACCTTTTCCCCCTTACTTTGGAGCAAGAAAGCTTTAAATTTTTAACTATATGACTTCCGTCCGGAACAGCCTCTACTTTTAACTATGTATTTGAAGATATATTGTCCTACTAAAATATATTAAATATGAATTTCTTTGTTAGTTCTTATGCAGTAGTAATAAATTTTGGTCTGACACATGTTCTTATCTTTTCTATTATTATTATTATTAGACAATATTACCCACTCACCAACCAATACACATTTCTTGGAAAAGCCATCAGAACAAACCTTCAATTTGTGGTACCCGAAGAAATGTTTTTATCTGCAGCTATAACGCCTACAGGTAATTTAGGACTGAAATTCGGGACTGGATTCACGACGGGCTCCTGGGGGCAGTGAAAGTTTTCCCCGATGATCTGAAGCTGCCGCAATATGGTGCCTCTAGGGGGTTGGTCAAACGACACTTCATCCTGTGCTGACGCAGAGATTTCTTTGAATTTAGAAGATATGTCTTCCTCATCATATTAGTAAAAATAGAAACTAACTTCTACACACAAAAGTAACAAAAAATGGGTCATTGATTTTTGGGCATAAGAAATATATATACCACATATTTCCAAGGATGTTATTGCTGGAATTGTAAACAAAATTCACTAAACTAATTCGTGCAAATAACTAACTCAATCTTTTATGTAAATCTTATACATCTCTTTATATGTTAATAATTATAAGAAACTAAGTTGAAAACAACACTTCGCAGAAGGATTGTGAGAACTCCTAGATAAGGGAATACATTTTGTACGTAAATTTAGAGAAAGAGACGAGAAGCGAGTCATCGAGAATCGAAACAATAAAGAAGTTTCGGAGAATTGAGACGAGACTTCTACCGTCCCTATTCGCTCAAAGCCCAGGAGAACACAGCGCAAGCAGCCAATTACAAAAAGATATATATATATATATATATATATATATATATATATATATATATATATATATATATATATATACATATATAATTGACTAATCACCCTGCATTCACCCAATGTGAACTCCACAGCAGACGAGACTACGGGTGCGCAGAGCCACTATTTGCCAGCTACCTGAATGTCTGAATAATCCAATCACCAGAGATTGGGATAAGGCACAATACACATCAAAACCTAATTCAAATACCAGATTTTCAATCATAACAACCTTTATTACAGGGAAACCTTGTGCTGGATATATACTTGTATGTTAGATAAATATATATTCAGCGAACGCAACAACAATTCAATAATAAAAAATATAAACTGATCAAATCTCGTATATGTACTTATATCTGTAAAGATATTCCCAATTTGAACAGGTATTCTGAGTAATAATTAACATCTCGATTTAATAATATTGATTAAGCAATCAAATTCAATTCCAGAATCGATCCTAGATTCCTAAGTTTCTAAATATTCATTCTCTACAAAGAAAAATTACTACGAGCTTTACTAATAATTTGCTTCAAATCAGGTTAAATTAACTATTAAACAATTATTTTACAAATTCTATAACTCTTGAATTAATCAGTATTACAAAATCATTACTACTTTCATCAATAGCTAGAACATAATGTTTCGATATATCATCATCTAACAAGAAAAATGATATCAATCTTAATAATCTTAGTCCTTTCATCAAAAGATTCACATAGTAAGACTATTCATGGCTTTGGATTGATTGTTTTAACAAAGGAGACACTGACCAAAGCTTAAAACCCACTTTATTTTAAATTATAATTTGTAACCGAGATGACGGTTAAAGAATTTAAACTTTGTTATAACAACATTTATATATATATATATATATATATATATATATATATATATATATATATGTCTGTATTTTCATTAATTTCGATAGTGTCTGAAGAAGGATATGCTAAATATCCGAAACAGTTACAAATTATAATTTAAAATAAAGTGAGTTTTAAGCTTTGGTCAATGTCTCTTGTTGAAAGCTTCAAAATTTCTCAAAAGAAATATGTCATCAATACTTCATCCACCAGAATATTTGCAAGTCAATGAAAGTGAGGCAATGAAATTCGTTAACTGTTTTTTAAAAAAATATGAAAATGACAACTGATCCGACAAAATACAAAAGAAATAAATTCTCTAAAAAGACATTGGATCATTTAGACGATAAAAATGCTTTGCTAGCTTCAAATTTTAGATCGAAAATTTCTTGGGGGATAATTCTTTAAATATTCCTAATTCTTTCAAACTATCAACTCGAAGGCAGAATACAAGATCTAGATTAATCAAATTGACAATCCTGCTCATAGTTTTCTCTGTTATTCAATTCTACTCCATTCACCAAGAGTTTAATAAGGCTACAATCCTTACTAGTTGGACACCTACCCAAATTAGCGTAATATGATTTCCACTGTTACATTACAAATAATCAGCAGTTCACCTCTCTCGTCTCTTTGGATGGTATTAGCCTCCAGATCTAACTACCATTCACACAGAACAAATTGAAGTGAGTCGTTATCATTCCACCAAACAAGTATTTCCATGAAATTACTTTCCTAATAACGACGAAAAAGAATATATTGAAAAACACTAACGAGAAATACAAACTGACAGCTTTAGCGTGCACAGGGAATCACGCAACTAACCCTCACTTCACGCTTTCCGCAATTTTCCTAAAAAGTAATTTCTAACAAATTCACCAAAATGTAAAACAAGCAAATGAAATAACACTGATACACTGCAAATATTCATAATCTTCTGCTTAGTAAATTATAACCAATTCACTTCTCTTATATACTCTCGTTCTTCATTCAAACGTACGACCATTGGAACTACTCGCTAGCTGAGAGAAACCCAGAACACGCGTCACACATAGCGAGCAAACAAGAGGCTCCAAACACCTCGGACGATCCGAATAGTCATGGCAGCAAAGAACGAGCCACACCACCAAGACTTAGAATTAATGTTGCCAAACAGCAATTCCGATCTCATTGCCTTACTTTCAATTTCCTTCCTTCCTTCCTTCCTTCCTTTATCTTCTTATTAAAAAGTAACTTTACAAACAACCAATTTTCTTATACATGTCTTTAACGATTCTTTCATTAACTTCCTATTCTCTTAATTTATTATTTTTTATTTTCTTCTGCATTTTTCGTCTTCGACAGGCAACCAAAATACCAAAAATCCCGACGAGCTGAAAATCCAGGTACCCATGTAGCTGCCTGCTACATCCTCCGTCAGTGACAAAAATCGACATGCAGAACAATTTTTTGGTTAATCTATAAAATACAAACACTATTATAAGATACATAATAAATTAATATCATCAAGTATAAGATACACAAATACATAAAATAATTAACATTTCTCAAATTTGCGCAATTATTCATTCTTATATACCTTGATTTTAATGTTTTATATACCTTGATCTTTAATATATTCTGATATACTTTGACTTTTAATGTATTCTTACATACGTTAACTTTTAATGTATTCTTATATACTTTGACTTTTAATGTATTCTGGCAAAAATACATTACTTATAAACTTTCAAACTTACTTGGATTCAAACTTTCTAATAATAATGAACAACATAATACTAAACATTTAACACCTAATACAGAATTATATATTTCTCTAATAATTTCCTCAATGATTCAATTGATAACTAATTTCTACGTTCTCGATAAACCTTTGCCTGCGAAACGCGAGATCTACGATAGGAATCTAGGGTATCTTCCACATCGGAAATCAATAATGTATTCGGGGTGAGGGATTTCCTTATAACAAAGAACCCAACCATTTATAGCTTAGAGATCTAGCAACATTGTCTTTTAAAGAAGACTTGATATGTGAAAGAATAAAAACTTTCTCCAAGCTGCAAATTCACTTCTCTTCTTTTCATCATTGTCTTCTTTTTGCCCAGCTTTTTGTCTCAGAGCATTAGACCATATATCTAATGTCGATTTCCCTCCTAAGTCGGTCTCTATGATGTTCCATCGGATTTTTAAAGGTGTGTACCGACTAGGACATCCATTAAAAGCTTCGATTGGAGACATCTTAAGATCAGCGTGTTCACTAATATTAAGAATGTATTGTAGCTCTGGGATCAAACATGACCAAAGATTTTTTCAGCACAATATGCACGAAAAGATTTTAACGTTTTTATGAAACGTTCAGCCGGGTTTCCCTCCGGGTGTTATGGACTTAAACGAATATGTCTTATTCCAAGTCCAAACAAAATTTTCCGAAAATATTCGGAAACAAATACCGAGCCATTATCTGTTGATACTGCTTCAGGGAATCCTAACCTACTGAATATTTCCAACATCCTATTGGCAATAACCGTTGAACTAATAGTTCTCAGTTTTTCCAATACGACAGAACGGCATGCGTTTTCTACGCCAATAAGGATGAACTTATAACCTTTAGAGGTAGGCAACGCTCCAATTATAACAAAGAACCGATGAGAATCAACTCTACCTAAATTCAGATACTAATAAACCCATTTTCTTTTATCTTCCTTGGAAAGTTGGCATTGGTTACATGACCTAACATATTCCTTAACATCTTTTGCCAGACTATGACCTAACATATTCCTTAACATCTTTTGCCAGACTATCCCAAGTAAATTTCTTCATAAGTTTTTAAATCGTTTTATACGTACCTGAATGCCCTCCGACGAGTCGATAATCGTGGAAGTGCTCAATCATCACTCTTCTGAAGTTAACTGGTACGACAACCTTAAATGGATTGATAGCTGACACATCTTTTCATTAAATATTATTATTCAAAATAGAACCGGAACACGCTTCTCCTCTTTCCAATTTCTCTATTATATCAGATGGTTGAGGTCTTCCCTTTGCAAAATATCCAATGGTTCCTTCACCAACGGCAATTTCTAGGTATTTGCTAATCTTAAATTACTAGAAAATGTTGCTAAACCCATGGGACCATCCAAAATATGAAACTCGAAAGAGTCATAAACTTGTCAAAACATCCGCTACTAAATTGTCACCAGATCTAATATGCCTAATTTTGAAACTGAATTGACGAAGTTTCGACCAGAGGTCCATACTTCAAAAGGCGTTTAGAATTAGTCAGAATCCTTATTATCAAAGCCTTATTATCAGTTAAAGCATCAAATTCATTCACTATATAGTGTCTGAATCTAGATATTGTCTTAAACTTATGAATTCAATCTAATATATACTCCGATGTTTATCGGCCTGACAATTTTTTGGAGTAAAAACAAACAGGCTGGAGCTCCCCTAGACTGTTTTCCTGTGAGAAGCACCCTGAAATTCCTTTACCACTGCCATCCACGTTAATTACAAACCGTTTATTTAAATCCGACGTTTTCAAAACTACATTTTCAACCAAAATTTTCTTTAACCTATCGAGGACGGATTGATGTTCCGAAGTCGAAACAAATCTCACCTTAGTCGACTTCAAAGAACTCAACGGACAAATCATTTCCTGTAATTCCGGAGCAAATTTAGCGTAATAACTGAACAATTTAGTATCTTCATCAATCCTCTATTTCTAGAAGGAATTTTGGTTATGGCAGATACTCTGTTTGGGTCAATCTCCATTTGATCACCACTAATAATATAACCGAAGTAATTTCTTATGATAAAACATTAAACATTTGTCAGGAGATATTGTAATATTAAATTTTTGAAATATATCCAACACCTTTACAATAGTTTTTTTATGTTCATCTAGTGACCTTGATGAGATGAGGACATCATCGAAGTACACTTTAACCTCCTTCGATCCCAAATCTAACACTTTTTGCATTACTCTAGCCATAAGATTGCTTCCAGTCTTAATACCAACTGGTACTCTTGTATATTGGAAACATCCCTTGGGAGTCATGATTGTGGTGATATCTCGTGAGTCCTTATCCAAATAAATTTGGTTGGAGTAGATCAGTGGGTCAAATGGATCGAGTTTAAGTGGGTCAGTAGGTCGTAAGTTAACATCATGTGACCCACTGCGACCTATCAACTACTATGACCCCTCTGACCCACCCATTCTGCTCACTGCATTGTAGACAGCATCTTCTGATCAGCACATTTTTCACCCTCGACTCTAGCCATAGAAACTAAAGACACGTTTGTGATTGGTTCCAGCTTGCGATTGTCCAAACCTTCTGGTGTATGTACGAGGTTGTCCGAAAAATACGTATAAATGTTGAATAAGAATTTTATTTTACAGGTTGCAGTTACCGCCAGGTGGCACTACTGCTGTAGCCAATTCCATCAACGCTCAGTTCAAGTCAGAGCGCTCTGCGTGCCAGTAGGAGTGTGTGGCTGCTTGTTGAGTTACCCTGTTTCATCTGCCGTCCGCATGGAGCTCTCTCTGATTGAGGAACAGCGCATCAACATCAAGTTTCTTGCAAAGCTAAGTAAGAATGGCCGTGAGATTTTTAAATGTTTGAAACAAGTGTACGGAGACAATTCTCTGAAGGAACCAACCGTGAACAAGTGGTTAAAAAGGTTTCGGGAAGGCCGAGAAGACGTGAAAGGAGACCCTCGCCCAGGACGCCCGTCGACATCGAGTTCTGATGAAAATGTTGAACGAATTCGGAGTTGTGTTCTTAAAGACCGTAGATTCACAGTCAAAATGATTGCTGACGAGCTGTCAATTCCCAAAACAATCGTTCACGAAATTCTGACACAAAAACTTGAAATGAAGAAATTGTGTGCGAAAGTCTACCGAATATCTTGACTCCAGAACAGCAAGCAAAGAGGGTTGAGTGCTGTGAGGATTGGTTGGAAGCAGAGAAAAGAGGGGACTTTCTTAACCGAGTCATCACTGGAGACGAGTCCTGGTTTTACGAATTCGATGTGGAGCTCAAATCTCAAAGCAAGGAATGGAAGCTACCAGGAGAACCGAGAACAAAAAAGTCGCGAGAAGCAAGATCCAATGTGAACACAATGTTAATTGTTTTCTTTGATTTTAGGGGCATTGTTCACAAGGAATTTGTGAACAGACAGTTTTACGTGGAAGTTTTGAGACGTCTCAGAGCTCGTGTGGCCTGAGTTTGACCGGATTTGGCACAATGGGGCAGGTGGATCCTTCACCACGACAATGCACCCGATCACACGTCGCTCGTTGTGCATGAGTTTTTGGCCCGAAGCTCAATCACCGTGACAGACCACCCGTCTTATTCACCCGATTTAGCCCCTTCTGACTTCTTCCTGTTCCCGAAATGCAAAATGCTTCGGGCGGCACTTGGGAGATGTGGAAGCCATCAAGGCAGAAACGACACGGCAACTGAACAGCATCTCAACTGAAGACTTTTAGCAATGCTATCAACAGTGGAAACGGCGTTCGCAGAAGTGTATCTTCTCTAAGGGAGAGAACTTTGAAGGAGACCATATTGTAATACCTGCATAATTGTAAAATAAAGTTCTTATTCAACATTTATACGTATTTTCCGGAAAACCTCGTATTGTGAATTATAGTAGTAATACAGGTAGAAGAAAATTGTCACTGCTGGAATTGAAGAAGCAATTAGAGTTAAATTTATATCATGGCAGTCAAGGTGGAACAAAACAAGCCCTGCGGATCTCCTAACACGCTCCTCCACCACCTCCTTCTACTACTACTACTTATACTGTGGATTCGTATAGCAAAACTGCACACGCAACGTAATCACTTTTTGAGTATTATTTTCATCCAATTTTAATGAAAAATGTGTTTTGAAAATTTTAAAAATATAAAAACTTCCCTTGGCCCGGGTTTGAACTCACACCAAAAGCAATTATAATTACTAGCCTATTGCGCTAGTGCACTCGGCAACGAAGACCGCCAGTAACTGGTACTTGATTTTTGCTATATTTATGCTACGTGATGAGAAACGGATAACTCCAACTAGCTAGAACCGCGTATTTAGCTCCTATAAGTCGAGTCGAGCGTGATTTAAAAATATGTTTCTTAACACTTGTCAATTTGTCTACGTTTTACTTTCGAGGCTTCTATTCCCCTTTTTCATTGTTTGTTTACTTACCTGAGATGAGTATCTCGTGAAAAAAGAACTTAACGCATTTTGGATATTGATATTTAAAATTGTAATAGTAGCAATAGGACATACTACTACTTGGCTTTCGAGACACACAGCCTCTGAGTTATAAAGGAGCTAACTAATGGAAAAATACATTTTTGAATCACAGTAATATATAAATTATTATATGAAAATTGAATGTAACTATGTGTACCTAATCATCACAGCCAAATTGCAGTCAAATGAAATGACTTTTAGTATATAGTTGGACCTTAATCCAAATTGGGATGTTATCATATTGCTTTCATTATAATATCCTAAGGAATAGTGGGGATCTGTACTTTTGCGAAAAAATGAATATCTCACAAGCCGTTAAACTTACGGAGGTGAAATTCAGTATATTAACTCTTTATTGAAAATGAAAAGGTCTACTAGCATTTTAAAAATTCTCTTTTATGGGGAGAGGCGGCACTTTCTATATATGGTAAATTGATACGGGTTAGTTTGTGAAAATAATACAAAACGATCGATATTACTTGAGAAACAAATTGAGAAAGAAAAAATATAGCCGGGTTCGATTCCCGGCGGGAGCTCGTGTGATTCGGATTCCACGTTAATCCGTAGGTCCACGTCTCATATAGCCTCACTGCTGAAAGGGACGTTAAACTCAAAATCAACTCAACAAAAAATACAGTGCTTCGCATTACATATACATATATGCTTAGCATGCGCTTTCTACTATAATAATTGCTTAAGCTTGATTAATATGGAGCGCTTAGAGCACAGGGCAATCACCCCATAAAGTTGTGAGAAAAATAAACAAAATTTGTAATATAAGCTTCTGTACGTTGGTCTCCTTACCTTGATTTGAGACTTTCATGCGCTTTCCCACTGAGAAGTATCGATAATTCAATAAGGAAATAATTAGACGATGACAATTTGATTGTAATTCATCGTTATTTTGTCTATGACAAACGCTTTACCATTTTATATCGTAAAGGTTAGATCCACCGTAATTGTAACAGAGTGGTGCTTGAGCGATTGACCGTAGAAATTCAAATTCCGTTAGACTTTAACAACCTGGTTTTATTACTCTTTAGTCGGTAGAAAAGAGGCCCTGGATCATGTGTCAGAGTAATGACTATGTGATTTCGTGGGTCAGTGCTTCATGGTTGGTGATGGGTCTGAGTGGGTCACTGTGGGTGGTGAGTCAGTGGGTCGTTTCCATTGACCCACGCCATCTCTGGTCAAATCTGTAAAACCAAACCAAACAAAGAGCAATATTAATACATAAAACGCTCAACATCTTAGCTATTCATGACATAACTATTGCATGATCTGAATAACTCTAGTGTATCCACAATTCATCATTATCATATTTTACCGAAATACTACATGACTCTTCCGAAAATCTGATATTTTAAATGTTGTTAATACGCAAAGTTCATTGATCTCGTCACTTATTCAGTGACTCTCTTATGATCATCAAAACCTTTAGGGTACTTCCCGTAGATATAGAAAGATGAAATGCAGTATCCAGGCTTGGTGTAGCGTGCAAGTAAACAAATAAAAATCAACAGAATAATATTTCCTTCCTCCAAACCCCCTACAATGGAGTGTGTTGATTATTCAACAAAAAGACTTGAAATCCAATCTGAAAATTAATAAAATACAAAATATGTAGCCAAGTCTCGACTTTGCATTATTATTATTATTATTATTATTAATAATAATAATAATAATAATAATAATAATAATAATAATAATAATAATAATAAAGGAATAACAGAATTGCAATATCAATTACGTAAGCAATACCTTCCAATAAAGAAAAAAATAAATGCCACGACGGGATTCGAACCCGGGTCGCTGTAATGGCAGTTCTCTACTTTCACACTTTGCCATCAATCCCTCATATAAAGGTAAGAAAATAAACTAGTAGTTACGTTAGTTAAACAGCACACTATTTCTATATAATTCAAAGAATGTGAAATTAATTTCTACCCTCATTTCTTCTTTGAAAACTAGAATGTAAAGAAGTATTGTATTGTAAATCGGGACCATCGCTGAAAAGGATGACGTAGTCTTAACTTGAAGAACGTTTCATATGTTCCTGATTGAGAAACGTTTATATAACTTGTTTTTGGGTTAAAGAAAGAAATCTCGAACAAATCATTGTGACACTCATAAGGAACGTCTCATTATACAAGCATTAGTATTTTGTATAATCTTACATGCAACAATTTTAACTAGTTAATAGTTTAGATGAAAGATGAAGTGACGCTGTAGGTAAGTGATTAGCGTATTGAACTTCTATTCGGCGGACCCGGGTTCGAATCCCGGCCAGGATGAAACTTTTTCAAATGTTTCAATGTGAATTTCAACACATACTCAGTGTGACAAGCAAGATCTTCTCTCCTTCAGAAAAAAGATGTTGGAATGAGGAGAATTGGAGGTCTCTCAATGGAGGCAATCATTTAAAAACTGCAGTTGTTCTAGATTTGATATTTTCAGCTACTTTCAAGCACTTCCTGATTCATGCGTGGTCAGTATTTTTATTTCTCTAAACGTACATTATATAAAGAAATAATACATTACATACACAGCAATACTGAGATTTATATATGGCGTTCTTTGGAAAACACGATCCGAACTAGAGATTCATCATAGAATGGAGAATTGTTTTGTTAGTCACCTACTTTACATTTTACCTGCATAAACACTTGGATCAGGACTACCAATTACTGTCAGTGCCGAGAAAAGTTACGTGTAAGTTGGGTTGCATCTGTCTAGGCGTTCTCACAACTGCAAATGACCTAGATCCCAAGTAATGGAATTATAAGTCAGGGTTGCAGGTACTTATGTGAGTGACTGTACCGGGTATTGTATTTGCACTTCTTTTCGAGCATTTGTCAAATGGTAAATATTTGGTCGATAGTTGATCGATTTCGTATAAATCCGCACTGACGATCTCCAATAATTTCATCTACGTATTGGATCAATCTTGCTAATAGAATCTTTGAAAGGATTTTATAGGATGTTGTCAGAAGAGAAATTCCTCGATAATTATTATAGTCAGCTTTGTCGCCTTTCTTGTGAATTGGAACAATGATTTTTTCCACTCTTGTAGCAATTCCCCCTTGTTCCAGATAAGGAGAATAAATTTGTGTATCTTGTTCCGCAATTTTTCACCTAGAGCTAAAATTAACTCAGCCGGAATTTTGTCTACAGCCGGAGATTTGTGTTTCTTTAAATTCTTTGTAGTGATTTCCACTTTCATTCTGTTAGATTCTGCAATATACGGTTGTGCGGTGTGTATTTCCCCTTCTCCACGCACATTAAGTTTTTGGTAGCGTGTTGAGCAAATCGTCAAAGAAATTTTTCTATTTCTTTACGATGCTATCTGTATTAGTGAGAATCGTTCCGTCGCCCTTCTTTAATATAAGCACTCCATTGATAGCTTTTCTTAAATTCGTTGATCCCCTTATAAATGTCCTGAATGTTTTTGTTTTTGCTGTTATCTTCAAGTTCCTTAATTTTAGTTTTCAAAAACTCGCATTTCTTTATTCTCAAAGTTTTAGAAGTTTCCCGCCTGATGTCTACGAAATTGTGTGTAGTTATTTCATTCGGATTTTGTAGCCAACGTAATTTTGCCTCATTCCTGTTCTCTACTAGTTTAATGCATGTCGGGTCGAACCATGGTTTGTTCCTACGTATTTCCGTGTGTCCCAATTTTTCATTTGCTGAAATTTTAATACTATCTCTGATTTCAATCCAAGTATCCTCAATACTAGTACACTCTGAATCTTCTAAAACCGAGAATCTGTTCGAAACTTCAATCTGGTATTCCTCTCTTACCTAGCTCCCTTCTAATTTCTTTAAATTAATTCTCTCCGTTATCAGACACTGAATATTTCCTTTATTCAACGATAATCTCTCTCTTATTATCGCTGCTACCAGGTAGTGATGAGTGTTACAATCAGTTCCTCTAAACAACCGAACATCAATTATGCTAGATTGTCTTCTTTTATCTACTAAAACGTGGTCAATTTGATTATGTGTTTTTTCTGTTATCCAAGTGAGGTCCAAGTGTATTTATGGATGGTATTGTGGGAGTTGGTCAAATATCCGTTCCATTTCTTCATAAAAAATGTCTTTTATATCGTCATCCTTGTCCGCTGTTGGTGCACGTACATTTAAAACAATATTATCACACTGACTCTAACTCACTCGTTACAGATTTTATTCAGTATTGTGAGTTTGTTTTATTTCATTCTTTCGTATATTGTTTCATTACTGTTCATATCAATATTGACAGTATCAAGTCGATAGTGTATACATCTTGTCCTGCTAAAAGAAATCTAATAACAAATATAATTATATATAAATGTAGCTAAATTAATCACAACAGTTAAGAAAACAAAAACTTAGTACTCAATAACAATTCATAAGGCATTGAAAATAGAAACAAATTAGTGAAAAATAAAACCACAACACTGAAAAACCAAAAATATCACTGAAAATAAAATCACATGACTAAAAAAATGATAACACTGAAAATGAAAAGAACAACACTAAAAGACAACCATAACACTGAATAAATCACGACATTGGAAGATAGAAATGTAACACTTAAAAACAAAATCACAACACTAAAAATATGTTCACAAGATTGAAAAACAAATCATGACATTGAAAAAAGAAACATAACACAGAAAAATAAAATCATATCACTGAAAAATCAAAAGTATAACTGAAAGATAGATATGTAAGACTGAAAAATAAAATTACAACACTGAAAGTAAATTTACAACAATGAAAATGAAATTAGAACACTGAAAGATAGAGACCTAACAATGAAAAACAAACTCACAACACTGAATAATAAAATCATATCACTGAAAAATCAAAAGCATAACTGAAAGATAGATATGTAAGACTGAAAAATAAAATTACAACACTGAAAGCAAATTTACAACACTGAAAATGAAATTAGAACACTGAAAGATAGAGACCTAACAATGAAAAACAAACTCACAACACTAAATAATAAGACCACAACATTAAAAAAAAACAACATATCACTGTAAATAAAATCACAGCACTGAAAAGTAAATCACAACAATAAAAGATAGAAACACAGAATGAAAATAAAATCACTACACTGAAAAAAAACAGATATTGAAAATAAGAAAAAAATGTAACACACACACAAATAAAATCACATCAAACATTTATCAAATCAAGAAATTTAATTATTTTTAACAATATTAAATTTTTGTTTGGTGAAGATACAATGACAATGAGTGCCTATGCCCATGTGTTTAACTTTTGACAGAAAAGATTTGTGTTTTATATTTCTTAATCCTTTTAACCATTTTTTTTTTTTACCTTTCCATATTCTTCTTCATATTTTAAATCCTTTTTGAATTTTAATCAAGCTGACGAAGGAAAAAGCTTCTTACGAAAGCGTTTCTTACACGTAGAAGAAAACTATGTCATTTATTGCAGTGAGTATTAGAATTTTTGCTTATTTTTCATAGAACTGAAAATAGTTGTATATCATAAGTGTATTGCGTGGTGTCTCTCATCCATTTTGTTTTTCTAAAATGTCCTGAAGTAGAAGAAAAAAGTATGCGTATGGCAAAAATGTAATATTCTGAAATTTACAATATTTAGAGTTATAAAATGATTTCGAATATACACTAACTGTTCATTGTAAACTGAATTGAAACAAACCAATCTCAGATGTGTTTACACTATATGTTACTGGTTTCTGAGAATAACTGGATTGAACCATAAAAATATTCATAGAAATCTAGAATTTTTTGCCTTCTCTTCAGATTAAGATAGAGAAGACATCAGTCAGACTTACTCGATGGAGATCAAGAGAACATCGCTGCCGGATAAATAGTTTTAAACTCACACATAGTTCAATTTCAATTGTCTTCAGAACAATTTTTATAAACAATTTATTTTTGATATTTTCATAACATATCCGGCGAGAATGTCAAAGTTTATTTAAAACAATTCAATAGTTTAAATATTTCAACTTAAAATACACTGTTTCGGACTCAAGTCTGTACCATTTTGATTACAGTATGTGCTATTAGTATTGAAAAAATTATACAATTACTACTTTAATAAGGCGCTTGAAATTATGTCTACGGTCATATAATTGCACCTGTTGGTGTAACAAATTAAAGGAAAGAGCTTACTCGATGTTACGACCGAGGGCGCTGGAACTAGAACGATTTCGTATATTACAATTTTACGAGTGCAAATTCATGATTTTTTTGGTATGTCTTTTAGATCCAGTGGAGAACATAATAATCCGAGAAAAATCTTTATAAACAGTTATAACGTATAAACAGTTTACATGAGGCGAGAGACAGAAGTTAGTGTAGCAAGGCGTATTAAGCGGTAAGTTTCATTTAACCATTTAATAACGAGCTATTTCTGTTAGATAAGAAGTTGGGTAATTGAAAGGAATGAAAGATGTGGAAGTTTTAATTCGCATACCTTCCAAAAGAAATACCTTATCGACATTATTGTACTGTGCATGTAATGTATTCTTACCCTCCGATCACTTACTTATCTCTTGTTTTTCAGTGGAACAAGTGATCGCTTAACAGTACATTCACTATATTAATATGCATAACTGTATAAATAGGGGATAACAAATTTTACCACATTATATTTATGTTACAATATCGGGAGAAATCATAGAACTCTCACGCCCATCAAGGGCAATATCAAATACCACTCCTGACATTGTAGTACTACCTAGCTTACTATTATCGCATAATAGCATTTCTTTATTACATTTAATTAAGATCCGAAAGAATCCCAACTTTGCAACAGCCACTTCAACAAGGCAGTTTAACCACTTTAACAAAACAGTTTTATAGATTCTTATGAGTAAAATGGAGTGGATAACAAGATGCACTGAACAAAATAGAACTGGTAGCTACTCTTCATTAGCACCAAAGACAAACCAAACCCTCATTCAATCTCATCTGAATCATCAGAATTCATACCCAAAAGTAGCGTATAGCCTATAAGATAAGGTACGTGGCCCCTTACTTTCCTCTTATTCATAGATGATCTTTCCTACTGTCGTTAACATCCAGTAACATTCACTTATTGACGATTGAAAGCTTTAATTAAAAAAAAAAAAAAAAAAAAAGCTTTATACAACACGATTCCATTTACCTTTAAAATGATCTCTCACGACTTGCTTCTTGGGATTGGCAACAAGACTACTGGATACAACCACAGACAAAGGATACTTGACCGGGATCTTTGTCTGTAACCACAACTGGGACTTCACTCGATACAACCTGGCAACTAAAGTTAGATAAATCCCGGTAAATATAGTTCTTTTACCTCTAGAAAAACTGCATTAAACGTACCGTTGGCAATACAATTGATCAAAATGTGCAAGTGCATAATGATCTTTATTTTTAATTTTAATCATTGATGACAAGCTTACCTTCGGAGAATATATTGCTATTATTACCAAAAAAAAAAAAAAAATATATATATATATATATATTGTCAACTGTGTTTAGAGGTCCTGGTCAGATTTGCAGAAATTCAAAATTTGACCGTGTTAGCTACTTACTTATAGCCTTGATTTTTTCTATAGTGAAATACTATTCCTCCTATTTGGTTTATGACTTGTCCCACACATCTTTCCAAAATGTACACTTTGTCAAACTTCCTCCTAGTCGTTTTGCGTCTTGGAGTTGCTGAGTTATGGAGGGCAAGTAATCAAATCACCATGAAAACCTTCAATGCGGAACCATATGTATCTTTTTATAATAAATGCAGGTTTCTTCACTGTTTACTTCCCACACTTTCATGCGAACATTGTACCCATCCGCAGTACACGTAATATAGATCTTTTCTATGCTCCAAATTTTCGTAGTTCAAAGCTTGCTCAGAATTCAACATGGTTCAAGTTTCAAAAGCTACTTGTTTACCTCTAAAAGAATTTCCGATCCGCATTGTACAAAATTAGGTCATAATTAATGTTATGTGTGAATTTTCTTAATGTGTCAACAGTACTGAAATGAAAAGACGAACAAAATTATCTTGTCAACGGTGAGTCACTGCTCTTGAAAGAAACATACAAACTATTAGCATGTTGATTTACCACTGTATGCGTAATATAAATTTGATACGTGCATCGCTTCACTGTAGACAGCGTTCATATCGTTTACCTAGATTTTTAAACATATCCCGGAACAAGGTTGCTACAGATTCTTGCAAAAGGGGACGATTTACTCAAATAATGCAGGCATATTCCTTGGTGGATCATTATAGCTGACTAGACTCTTCTTTAATACTCTCCACAAACAAACTCCCACGATGTACGATAGGGGAAACAAGAAGCCATACCATTTGAGTTTCCTTGTATGGCTAGACATTACTTATCTCAGAATCACTCAGAACTATCCACTTGTAATTCGGAAAAAATAAATAATAAATCTTATATATAAAAGAGAACGCACAAATCCTTTGTTCCCTCATCACGCTAATACGGCTGAACCAATTTCTTTCATTTTTGGGGGGTTATTAGGATTTGGACCCTAGATGGTTTTTATCATATCACTTTAATTTTCAATTACCAGTGTCTTGAGATAATTGACCATTCAAGTGTCCATAACGTACAAATCCTTTGTTAGTTCATCATAGGTAAAAATAAACGTATTTATATGCAACCCGCATGACCGTGTCACTCGGCGGGTTAACATAAATGACAGGCGATATAATGTTAACATTTACTGCAATCTACTATGGTTTTTATCATATCACTTGAAAGCGAAAAAGTAAAAATTATCTAATTAACAAGGTTTATTGCGTTCCGGGGTGACCCCAGCGAAGCGGGTCGGCGGGTTAACATAAATGACAGGCGATATAATGTTAACATTTACTGCAATCTACTATGGTTTTTATCATATCACTTGAAAGCGAAAAAGTAAAAATTATCTAATTAACAAGGTTTATTGCGTTCCGGGGTGACCCCAGCGAAGCGGGGTGAACGCTGCTAGTAAATGAATAAATAAATGTAATACTTTTTTCAGCACAAAACTTTTCTGAAAACTAATGTGTGTGAAACTACTCTTCATTGTTTCAATACTAAAAATCAGTATTCGATACCATATTCCAATACTGGATAGTGGGATCGAATGAAAGATACACCTTACTGTAAGAGTATCTTGGGGATGCGAGAGGTACAGAAGCAGTCATCAATTATAATAAACTGAAAGACGATCTAGATGTATTTCGCATAATAAATTATTTAAACAAAACCAAACACTTAGATAGAAATGCTGCAGAAACCAAAATTATGAAAGTAGATCAAGTATAACGTTAGAAGGTTAAGTGGGTTAAGGAACGCTTTGGCACCTGACATTGAGATATATATATAAGTCTTAGTAGTTCCCTGTGTTCTATATTGGAGTTCCGGCTTCCATCAACGTCCATGCGCTCCAAGCTTTTGGTTTCAAAACAAGGACCTGCTTTTGGTTCTTCAATAAGATCTTACAAAGATCTATGAGAAGCCAGGACTAGCTCTGGGTTCATTGTGAGATAATTGACCTCGTTGTCGTAAGTTTTTATATGACGGTCAAATGCTTCGTAGACATGTTCTACTTCCTGGTTCTCGGTTGCAGCTATTCATGTCAAGTGTTGAGGTAAGAGAGCTTGGGTAGACAGAAAAATTATTAAGAAAAACTAGCAAAGCGGTAATGGAAGAAACGTCAAGTGTTTCGATAGTTTGTTGCAGTCTGTTACTACACAAGAAATACATGGATTTGCATTTTCCAGTAATGGTCTGATATTCGTAAACAGACGGTTATTGTCCTCTCCTGGCCTTCCGGTGTAATGGATCCGTGTCGATGATGGTCTACGAATCGAATCAGGACCAGTCCCTACATCCTATTGCTTATCTTCTTCCAAATAAGATTACTTTAATTCCAATAGTCGTTCATAAAATTAACTTTGTATCTATTTATTCTCCCTCATGGGCACTAAATGGTATGCTATGTAGTTATAAAAATAATTAAACTGCTTTACAGTTCCAACCTAGTATCTATATTCTCCTCATGACCACTAAATCGTACTATGCAGCTAATAAGAATTATTAATGGAACTGCTTCACAGTTCTAGTTGTATTACTGGATGCTTTTATTTCACTCTATTAATAAATGTAATTGGTAGAAGAAAAATAACAAGTCTTTAATTTTACGAGTAGGTACATGGACACAATCCTTGTGTATTTTGTCTTTAAAAAATAGCTTGTTCAAAGTCAATTCACAATACAGGTTATCAGAATATTTTTGCTTGAAGATTATCGTTCTTCTGACGTGTAGAGCTGAAAATGTTTTTGGATACACCTCACTAATATTTTTCATCCAACGTACTCTTGAATCGCAAACAGTGTACCGTATTACAGTTCCATCAGCTTCGATCAATTCCTCCTTAAATTTCTGCAAAAGGTTGAAATACCAGGAAAGTGAATACTATTTACCTTTGGCATGACTAATGCTTTCATAAATTGTGAAGCTCCAAATTTACAAACAGGAACGGTAGATGAGTACATACTACATTAATATATTTAAAAGCGAGATTTTAAGTTAAAATTAAGAAACTTCCTTTGAACCAACAACAATGATATGTAAATAAACAAGTAGAAAGTGAAAGTAATAATGTCCTGGATAAGGGGTTTGTTGCTTGTATTATTTGTATTGTATTATCTGTCAGAAAAGAAAATGGTTTCCTTGCAGGTTTCGATCCACTGCCTCTTGTAACAAAGAAGATATGAGAAAATCAGTTCACACAACACAAGATTACTTCATCGTTTCATTGACCTAATTAGAAATTTCAATGCTGTGAATCTTAGAGGAAACAACCTTAGCTAATTCAGTTTACGCGATACGCAAATTAATTTTTTATAGAATACAGGTATATGTTTTATGAGGCATTTCCATAATTCTACTGCTTGAGGTTGAAATCAGTCAATAATGAAGGGGAGAATTAACACAATCTCACACACACTGTTCCGCGAAAATTATCATGAAATTGGTAAAGGACAAGCTAATAAAATCTGCAATTCAAGAATGGTTTCGCTCGCTTCTACGTGCAATATACTAGACGTGCAACAGAATCAGTAATTATAGTGGAAGGGAGCTTCTAACATTCGACTCAACCAGCATATAAGTGTTGTGTTTCCATCTCCCTGTTCCACGAGAACTCGTAAAATTTATCCGATTTTGATGAAGGTTAGTTTGTGTAGCTACGCTCCATCAAGAATAATGGAATAGAAAAGTGGGCAACATGTGGCAAATTTACACACATACATACAAAACTGTTTTCCAATATAACTACATAGAAATTATTCAATTTTGACAAAACATACTATAACTTTTTTCTAGCCATTGGGTGCGGTTGAAATCAGTAAAGGATAAACGCGTAAAAGGAGCAAATTTCCCTGAACTTTGAAATTTCTTTACTTAAGTGATATAATTTTTATCTATAACTTTCGCCTAAATAACTCAATGGCGATACACTATAGTGTGTATTTTCTTTTGAATTTTACAATTTTCCCTATACGAAGTTCAAATCAGGCAGGATTTAGAATCTGAATTAACCCTTCTCTGAAGATCTTCAGCGACATTTTTTATAAATATTATTAGATTTTTAAACAATGTAATGTATATGGTATTTGCGTATTATCTGCAATCCTTACTTCTTGGGGATTAAACTTAGTCAAAACTGAGGAATGAAATCCCATCTTTTTTTTAAAGTTTCTTGTTAACTTTTGTAAAAATTCCGTTTTGGTGCAATATTGCGTATATTATTTCTGGGGCTTCGCAATTATCCCCATTGACTGATTTTAAAGACAGGCAGGAATGAGAAAGCGACGAGTTTTTTCTTTAATTTTTTAATGTTGCTTTTGGTGTAATACGGAGTATATTTTTCTTCTCATTCTTATCCATAGCTTGGATTGTACCGATTAATGATAAGGGACTGAATGTTATCCCTCTGATTTAAAAAGAAATATATGTTGCAAAAATTTTGTAATTATCGGAATTTTATGCAGCATAGTGCGTTTGGTTTGAAATTACAAACTTATAGCTATTGTTTGGAGCTGAAATTAGAGAAAAAAAGGATGAATTCATATTATTTTATGAAAATATGTAAACATAAACTTTTCGTCAGTGTCTGATTTCATAAAATATTAGGCATATTTTCTTTCAGGTTTTAGTTGGTCTATACTTCACGGTTGACATTACACAAGGAGAGGGGAAAATTTGCCTCAATTTTAATATTTTTCAAGGTATTTTCCAAAGAAAAAAAAAAAAAAAAATAACTGGCTTTATGAAGCAAGGTGTATGTTTTCTTGGAAGGTTAAGGATTACTGTTGCTGATATGAACTGAAACTGGTAAAGGGAAATGTGATGTAAAAAAGCTTTCATTCGTTTGTTCAGAGCACCAACAGTGATGATAAAGTTTAGTTCTATGAAGAAATACAATACATAATTCTAGCATCAAATGTCTCTTGGGCTTTAATTAAGAACAAAATAAAATTTAAAACATAATTTTATTAAAATAAATAAATAAATATGCAACTCTAGGTTCAAATGTCTCTCGCACATTAATTAAATAAAATAAAAGCTGAATTTTATGATGAAAAAAAAAATGCCTAATTCACTTCCAAATGTCTAAGGTATTAATTGGGAACATATATACAGTCTGCCCAGTGGAAAAGGTGACTTTTTTTTAGGGGTTCCAAAACCACCAGTGCTATCTGTGGAGAAATATATTTATCATGTGGCAACTCATTTCTATTATTTTCCGTCAGTTACAAAGCCCTAGCAGCGAGGTCGATGCGTACGGATCGTACGACTGACTACCTACTGAATGTCGATCGTAAAGACAGAAATGAACCAAGATCCCAACATTAAATTTTGTTCCAAGTTGAGTACAAATGCAATAGAAACGTTTCAGATGATTTAAACTGTTGATGGTAGTGAGGCATTGAGCCGTAAGAACGTGTTTATATCAATGTTATAAGATTTCGTGATGGTCGGGTAAGCATTGAAGACGCTCTACGAGCAGAACCAGCAGTGACTATGCAAACTGTCGAAAACGTCTAAACCAGGGTGCAAAAGTTCAGTCAGATGTACTCGCCAATCCAAAAATAATAGTCGTCAGTATCTCTCACGCACAAATTATAAGAGCCTTTCCCCCCCGTTTCCCCAACTGCCTTTGGTTTGACAAAGATTATATCAGGGTATAAAATTTCAGTTGTGGAGACTTTACATTCCGTGTTTTCTCTCACACAATGATAATTATTTTCGTGCGAAACAGAAACTTCGCAGCCCTGTAAGTTTAGGCGAAAACCATTCCTACTGAACACTGGTCGCCAGCTCTAAATTTCTAGTCGCCAATGGCGACCGGAAATTTTGTGCCCTGGTCTAAACAGTGGCGGGGTTTATACTCAAGGATCGTTATGCACCTGCAAGATTCATTGTGGCTCTCACTGGAATTCTGAACCTCAGTCCATCTCATTCTAACAAAATTTTGGCAAACGAAAGATCTACGCGCCGTTTGTGCTGCACACACACACACACACACACACACAGTGACGAACAGAAACATTGCATAGCGGAACACTGTAGATATGAAACAAGCAGCTGATGTGGCCCAGTATTCATGTCAGCCATTGTACGACGTGATAAAACACGGTGCTTTCAGTACAAACCACTCACAAAACACCAGAATGGAAGGGTCAAGGTTCTCCAAAACTAAAGAAAGTGCCCATGCAGAAAAGCCGGTATATAACTGTTCACTGTTTTCTTCAATTCTAAAGTCATCAGCCACAAGGAATTCACTCCAGAGGGTCATACTGTGAATGCCGAGTATCATATGGATGTTTTGCAACATCCATTAGCCACGGTTAGTAGAGTTTGATCTGAATATCAGCAACAAGGCTCATGGTCTCTGTTGCACAATAGATCCGTGTCGAAAAGTAGGGTGGTACGCCAATTTTGAAAAAAAAAAAAAAAAAAAAATCGTGGAGCTCGATCATCCCAATATTATCAAAATTTGGCTCCATGCGACATCTGGTTACTTGTGGAACTGAAATTGGCGTTCAAAAGAAACCGTTTCGACCCAATTCCAGACATAAAATTCTTCGACCGTGATTTTGAGGACAAATTCGAAACAGGAGTACCAAGACTGATTTGCTTCAATGCACGTGTTGACTCAAGGTTCAATTTTGAAGTCTCGGATTGTACTTTATCAGTCCAAAGCGTTTTTTCTTTCATTTCTCATTAGTCACTTTTCCCGCTGGACACGTGTATGAACGGTTTTAGTCGTTTATCAGCGAACAAAATATTCCTCTTGGGTAACTAGAAAAAAGGAGCCATAAGAGGCAAATATTTCGAAAAAAGGAATACCAGTATTTAGTGTAACCACTTTGGGTTTCAAGAACATCCAGACAATTAGCGAGTATATGGCTGGATGATGTTGAAAATGATTCTAGAGTTCCATTACAGGTGACTGGATTGTAGTCTTGTCGACAGTTTCCCCATTCTTGAACCATTAACACTCATAGATTTTCTATGGGGTTAAGATGTGGTGATCTAGGACGCCATTCTATACATATTAGTACTGGATGATCTTCTGACCGTGCTTAAGTTTGCCTGGAGGTACGAATATCACTGTTGTCTTGCATAAAAATGAGTTCCTCTTGCTTGGAAACTGCGTGGAATGGCGGAAGTAGAGTCTTCTCCAGCACTTGAACATAACCTGCACTCATCATTCGCTCAGGAACAAGAATGATCTCGCTTGGCACTACAGCTTCATATAGCCCCCAAAATTAACTGAAACTGGTCCAGGACGTTCGGTGCGGGTAACTTGTTCTGTAAAATATCATGTCCTGTATATCATGGCTTATATATCATTAATCTCGCTTGCTAATCCAAGAGAAATATCTGATCTAACCAGACAAAATCCAGTAAGATTATCGAAGACCTACGTTCTTATGAGCCCACTCGAGATGCCTTTCTTTGTGGTAATATGATAGAACAATTCTCACGGCTGGAGTGAGTGATAAGAATTCAGTTTATCGTCGTTTTACTATCTCGAATGATCGTGCTAATTCCACTGCTTTGATTTTCAAGAGAAATCGATTACGCAAAACATGGTTCCGCGCTTCAAAGAGTGTATTCATAACCCGGTAGCAACCAAAATATCAGCTTTACAGCATTTTAATGATGTCCACTATTCAAGCTCTAATATTCACGTGTTTGATCCTGGTGTGACACTTCTTAATCCACGTACAGTATCTTGAATATTTCAAATATAGTTTTGTTTATTCATATTCTCACACTGAAAAATAATGCAATGGATTTGAACACAGGCTACACAATAAGATTTAACAAAACTCTATTTGCGCTCAGTGGTATCTTATACTTAACGATATAGTGAGGAGAGAAGATAATCACATTAGCGCTCTCATACATAATATTTTGTCGTCTCGGAGTCTGCCTGGGTCAAGAAACTCGTGACCAGTGCCATAATTGTTTCTCAATACCAAGCATAACATAAAATTGGTTCCACCCATGCAACCTAACAGGTTAAGAACTGACTGCTCTAAGAGGTCCCTATTTGAATACTTTTTCTGAACAGGTATTCTAGAGGGGCTTTGCAGATCATTTTCTTTATAATGAAATTTTATTTCCATCAAACAGAACAAACACTTATGTGTAATACACAAATTCTGTAATACCAAAAACATACGAAAACTAAATCACTTAAGAGCTTCTACCAAGTTTTAACAAGCGAAATAGGCTATTTTAGGCATTGCAAAACTTGATTAGTTCCTAATTTATTAATGAGACGTTGGTGTTATTTGTTATCTCTTAAATATACAAATATATAGAAAGCGAAAATAGGTCTCGACCTAATATCCGACATACAGGACTTGCTCTACCATATGTGCAACACGTGCATTTGCACGGCGCGGCAAAATCTGTCTTAACTATATTTGTTTTTGGAAACAGACTTCATGATGATGGATTTGAATACTACATTCATAAATCATGTTTAGATCGCATTAGTTTAACGTCACATGGGCAATGCTAAAGCAAATGATCCAACAAATCCCAGCATGAATTACTTGATTGTTCTCAACACAATTTTGACATGAAAACTGGTCTTGTCTCTGCCACAAACAAGTTCCCTACAAGTTTTTGCAATTTTTTCAACAGATGTAGAAAGAAAATCAAGAAATCAAGATAAAAGAGCTAGTTACATTGGCATTGCAAACTGATATGTTAAGATTGAAGCTCGATAAGGATTATATAAGAAGGATTATCATCTTTCCTCTGCAGTGTGTTTACTTTATCTTTCACTGGCATAAGAAATTCTTATTTAAAGAAAAAACAGACACAACGGCATTGTATTTTTAGTGGTTAGGCCCTTCTGAGTGGGAGTTCACTTTTCATCCCTATCGTTAAAAATGAAATGAAATCTTTAAGTTTTACGTCCCACGGTTATGCCGGTGAGACTAAAGGAGACGATGATGATGAGAGATGAGTGAAATGGTGGAATGAAGAAAGTGGGAGGAAACAGGAGAACCCCGAGAAAACCCACGAGCACGGTGTTCGTATTCCTCCCCATCGTTATTCATGATGGGGTAACATACTCAAATCGTGACTTTTGATTTGTTCTTTCTGGATAAAGAGGGTGGGGTGGCAAATAATCCTACTGCACGGGGCGGCAAATTGCCTAGGGCCGGCCTTGCCGACATCTAGTAATAATTAGTTATTTATGATCATTTATAAACAAATGGGAAAAAGAGGCGGTAGCTCAGTATGCAATTTTCTGGATTTATCGCTTCTTTAGTCAGTTGGTAAGACAACTATTATAATCACGGGACGTTAAGCTTGTGTTGAGTTCCTTAATTTTCAAGTTTTAACATTTTGCAGATTCTGTCCAGAATTGGATTTCAAGCTTTATATTTCAAGGCGAAAATTCAAGTATATAAATCTAATCAAGGAACTTATGTTTCAGCACAAAGAAGGAATATTTTCACTAATTTCCAATACCTTGCATTTCATTACAGTTTATTTTAATATGACTACTGCTTCATATATTACAGAAATGTCCATAATTTTTGTCGTATCATCTGCGACATTTTCAAGTATAATTGTATTCATTTCATTGTTTCCGCTTTGTTTAGAACTAAAGTATTTTATTTCCAAAGGAAAAATATATTTTATTGTGTTTAATTCCACAAATAAAGTTGGTGGAAGTCAATGTGGAGACAACATATCAAATAATTAAATTCCAACTGGTTGACTACAGCTGTTGATGGACTGTAATAGAAGATAATTTAATTTTCAATTGTAAATCTATTCCTACATTTTAATAATAGACAATTTCCTCTTCCGAGTTCCATTTAACGGAATTCGATAGGAACGATGGTCCTTCGGTTGAAAGAAAATTTGGTTAAACCGGAATGAAGGTTTTTTGATATAAAGTATTGTGCATTTGACATATTTTCAGCGTGAAAAGACGTTGTTGGCAATGCATTCAAAATCTATGCTAAAAATAGACGAGGATGAGGGAGTGGGTGAGTACAGCCTACGCATTGAAACAATGAGCTTCTCTTTGACATATAATTGTTTGGCCAAAACAAATGCTGTATTTATTCATTGTTGGTGTTTTAAATAAAGTTTCTCACGAGTATATATATACAGGGTGTTAATGAACTATACCGACAAACTATAAGAGGTAATTCCCTACATCAAAAATAAGACAAGTGCATAATCGACCTGTGGGAAAATGTGCATAATTTCAGAGGTAGGGCTGTCCAAAGTCGCGAAAAAGCCAAATTTCACGAGGCCCTATTTCGAATTCGAAAAACTGTGAATGGTGGTCAGAGTAAAAGAAGTCACGCATGTGCAATCCAAAAATGAACATTTCATTAATGTTCAATGAGTGTAGAGTATTTCCTGCATGATGAAATTCCCAGACATGCCATCAACCGTATTTTGAGATATGTTCTGAATTTATGATTGGTTCAAGGTAGGCAAACAATAAACCTTGATAGCAATCAACATGGAATCCTTTGGCAGGATGTCGGAAGTGTTAAAGATCGTCAGCAGCAGGGTCTCTTTTACTCGGGAAAACGCATGCTGCGATGTTTTCTTTCACGCTGTTTAGTGAAGAAAACGTGAAATATACCGTGACGAAATACCGCACAATTATTCCGAATACAAAAATACATGGAAATGCCGGTTTCTAACATTGCAGACTTCCTTCCGAAACTTTGGGTGTCCATTGTTGTTAAGGGTTACCTCCTGCCTACTTTGGACCCTCCTTGAAACCAGGGTATATCTGAAAACTCTATCGAGAGCATGTTTGAGAATTACACCCTGTGAGGAATACTCTGTACACCTATTGACAATGTATGAGATATACACTTTTGGATTGTGTATGCGTAACTTCCTTTACGCTGATAAGGACCACCATCCACAGCTTTTGGAATTCGAACTAGGACCCCTGGAAATTTTGCTTTTTCGCAATTTTGGATAGCTCTACCTCTGAAACTATGCACTTTTCCCCACAGGTCGATATGAACTTCTTCTCTTATTTTGATATGAGGAATCACCTCCTAGAGTTTGTCGGTATAGCTCATTCACACCCTATAATATTATTTTTATATATATATAAAATCGGCATTGTAGTGTATTTATATTAAAAAAACAAACAAAGTTGAACCAGATCTAATATTACCATATCTTTCTTCTAGTTGTTCCAGCTGAGCAATGGGGAAAGAAATATAAGGAAGAATCGAACGAAGGTCAGATAGATGGTCATAAAGCATGGATCCAATGAGTCATTAAGCAACATATAATAATGATTGTGTACTATTACAAATATGACACTATAGCCAGTGTTCGAAGTGAAACGGTATGCGGTGGTATGCCATACCGCCTCTGGTTTTTCAGTAATGAGGACATATTGTCTCTGGTTTTTCAGTGATCAAGGCAATATTTAAATAGCCGGTATGTTGAGTCAAAATCATAATAAAACATAACGCCTCTGCTTTTTTCCCCCACTTCGAACACTGACTATAGCCATATCCTTTTAAGTTGTGAAAAAAGAGTAGCAAGTCACTAGTTTCATTTCCTTCTTCCTATTAACTTTAATGATATTTCTATAGTATCTTGTATGAAATGCAGGGTTTGAAAAAACCCGGGTTTTTTTGAAAAAGCCCAACCCACCTGGGCCCATGTGGGTTTTTTCGGGTATTTTCGGGTTTAATCGGGTTTAATTGGGTTTTTTCGAAATATTTCAAGATTATCATTGTCACAACTTGCAACAAGTTTCTATTCACTGCAGTTTCGAAAAAACGGTCGCCATTTTGAAATTTTACGCTGGATCGCTGCCAAAGTATTTACAGCTAATTTAGTGTGTCTCGTGCTTCTACTCTGAACATGTCAATTTAAAAGACCAAAAATTGCACTTTGTAGCGTGGATATCCGCTATTTTGAGAAAAGAATTGCCGCCTTTTTGAAATTTTACATTGGTATGCCGCCAAAATCTATACTGGAAATTTAATATGTGTCGTGTTTGTGCCCCCCCCCCCCCCCTCGAAAATGCAGATTTCTTTACTGTACATCGAAACTTCCACTAGTACGGAAGTTTGAATTCAGCACTTGAAGTTGTAAGTGTTACGTAGTTTTCGGAACTCTGAACATTAAGCTTCTTAAATTTGACAAGAATTTTTACGCTGTTGTTGGTGTTGATTCTAAAGAATGCTTATTTAAAGAGTACCAACAAATAACTGAACTAAACTGTTATTGTTGGAAAACTAAATTTTACTGAAGAATACTTGTGCTACCATCAAAGGTAAGAAATAATACTAATAGTTTTACTAATGCACTACATATTTACTTGTAGTACCGGCACATATGGCTTTAAACACGTCAAACGTAGGGGAGACCGGGGAACGTTGTCACAGTAGCAATTCTGAAAAAAGGGAAAACATCAGCGCGCCGGTGCTGTTTTCTTGTTTACTTACTATATGTCACTACTAACTGTACTCGTTTGGAGATGCGCGGGAACAATGGTGCTGCGTCAGTTGAACTTTGTCTTTTTCAGTGCCGGAATGTAAATTTTCCGAGTCCTGAAATTGCTGTTTTGTGTGTTCGTGAAAGCGGTAGAAGCAAATATTTTTGTGTGTGTTATGTAGGCTACAAATAGAGCTTCATAATGTGCTACTTTGAATGCGCCTAATCTTGTCGTTTGGTATAGATATTTTGTAAAAAGAGTAATGGTGACGCGTGGGGCAAGTTGTCACAAATAAGACGGGGCATGTTGTCACTGTGACAATGTGTCCCACTGTGTGTTATGTATAATACAAACGACAGGATTATCTCGGTTTCGCAGACAGTGAGAATATATAAAAGAAAGAGAGAGGAAACCACCACCAGTGAAAGATCTACTGGTTGCAGCAAGAGCTATGAAAAGAAATAACAACCCCATATCAATACGTAGGCCTAAAGCTGCTAAAGAATTTCATGTCTACAACAGAACATTGGCAAGATTTTGTGCACGTGTTACAGATGGCGAACTACAGTTCGGCCAATGCTTATTTACATTAGGTTTCTCTTCGTAATACTAATACTAGGAAGAATTACTAGTATCATACCAAAACAAGCTTCGCACATATAATTTGGACTCACTACAAAAGAGGTTCGCGATTTGGCTTACAACTATGCAAAAGCGCTAGGATTGAAATGCCCAGAGTCATGGAATGAAAAGGCCATTGCTGGCCCAGACTGGCATCCGGTATTTCTGAAAAGACATGGTGATCTTGCTGTAATAACTCCTCAAGCAAACAGTTTTGCACCTATAAACAATGTCAACGAAGGTCCAAAGAAGATTACGATTCTTCCTCAGAGGACGACGATACACTGTGTTTAGTTTATGGCGACCCATACAGTACGAGTACATGTAGCGAGAAGTGGATTCAGTGCATTCGATGTACGGAATCGGCCTACGAAAACTGAGGGAAGCAGAACTTGTTTTACTTGTGTATTAACTGTGACTCTGACGATGATCTCCAGGTATGGTACTTTGTAGAAGCAAAAGGATAAACATTTTCGAACTAGTTTGCGGTACGTACTAATAAAACGCAACTAAACTTCGTAATAATATTTACTCCTCTTCTAGCTATACAGTAGTCCTATCAGAGGAATTCTTTACAATTCATAAACTACAATCAGAAACAACTTAAATGCAATTGGCTAATTTTGTGTCGGCCTATTGGAGATGTAGGTTATGATTTGATAATTTCGTCATTTTGTTATGACCTTTCAGTTTGTAGTTTTGATTCCTTAGCTATGAGTTAGTTCTGTTTTTATGGCAGTTTTGGTTTTCCTACAAAGCTTGATGTAACAATAAATCTCTTAGGTTGAGAAAATATAAGCTACAGGTCCCCCTACTTTCTTTCCTATTTAACTAATATAGTTCCCCCTTTCATTTAAATGTATTTTGATTCTCTTTCAGACGCTAAGTATTTAATGCTGGTAACATTTACAGTCTTTTTGCATTAGTAATAGTTGCATTAATAATATCTACCAATTTCTGGAAAGTGCCACAAGAATAACATGTGACAATTTGCCCCATATATTGTGACAACTTACCCCGAATATGGGGTACATTGTCACAACTGTATTGATCATAAAACATCTATATATATAAAAGAGAACGCACAAAATCCTTTGTCCGCTCATCACGCTAATACGGCTGAACCAATTTCTTTTATTTTTGGGGGGTTGTTAGGATTTGGACCCTAGATGGTTTTTATCATATCACTTTAATTTTCAATTACCAGTGTCTTGAGATAATTGACCAATCAGGTGTCCATACGTACAAAAAATCCTTTGTACGCTCATCACGCTAATACGGCTGAACCGATTTCTTTCATTTTTGGGGGGTTGTTAGGATGTGGACCCTAGATGGTTTTTATCATATCACTTTAATTTTCAATTACCAGTGTCTTGAGATAATTGACCATTCAGGTGTCCATACGTACAAATCCTTTGTTATTAGTTCATCATAGGTATAAAAATAAACGTATTTATATGCAACCCGCATGACCCTGTGACTCGGCGGGTTAACATAACTGACAGGCGCTATAAATCACTTGAAAGCGAAAAAGTAAAAATTATCTAAGTAACAAAGTTTATTGCGTTCCGGGATGACCGCAGCGAAGCGGGGCGGGTTGGGGTGACCGCAGCGAAGCGGGGCGGGTTAACATAAATGACAGGCGATATAATGTTAACATTAGTGCAATCTTCTATGGTTTTTATCATATCACTTGAAAGCGAAAAAGTAAAAATTATCTAAGTAACAAAGTTTATTGCGTTCCGGGATGACCGCAGCGAAGCGGGGCGGGTTGGGGTGACCGCAGCGAAGCGGGGCGGGTTAACATAAATGACAGGCGATATAATGTTAACATTAGTGCAATCTTCTATGGTTTTTATCATATCACTTGAAAGCGAAAAAGTAAAAATTATCTAAGTAACAAAGTTTATTGCGTTCCGGGGTGACCGCAGCGAAGCGGGGTGAACGCTGCTAGTAGTACATAAGTCCAGTTCAGAGCGAGTTACATTGGACAGAGAAATATATGTTATGCACAAGATAAAGTGTGTGTATACTAAAAATTGTAATTTTCGGCCTTACAAGAAAATAAAACGTGAAAATTGTGACAATGTGTCCCGGTCTCCCCTACGAGGGATAACGTCCCTCGGCATAGCCGAGTCGGCGAGCACACTATTTACGGAAAGTATTTTCTAAAATATAAAATTGCATTTTTTTTCAAATAGGCTACAAGCATAATCCATACATTAATTTGTTATATAATTATCTCAAGCTAAGGTAAGGTTTTTTCATTTATTCAGTGCATTCAGAAATTTATAAAGGTCTTACATAGAATGTTGTTGTATACCTTAACGTGAAAGCATTTAATTCGCCCGAGGAAAGTCCAAAATTTGATAAAAATCACTTTCAATGTGATCAACTTAGTTGTAGCAATAATATATTAACAAAAAGCTCAAAAACCCAGGTGGGTTTTAAGGTGGGTTTTTTCAGGTGGGTCCAACCCGAAAAAACCCGGTGGGTTTTTTCGGGCTGGGCCCACTTGGGCAAACCCTGATGAAATGAAACAAGAAAGATAATATAATAGATTTTTGTTAGAGATTTTGAAAGGTTTGAAACAATTAATTAAATAGCGAGGTGGTAGAAGTGTATGCGTACTGATATCGTTCTCATTATAAGAGGCAAAAGATGTTATCACGCGAAAAACATACATTTTCTTTTGCGAAAGATACTACAACTAGGGCAATACAAACTATTGGAAACGACTTTTGATCAAAATCATTGGAATGAACTTTTAAAATGTAGCAAAGAAAATGACAAAAAAAGAGTATTAGGGAGAAATTAAGGGTCCAAAAATGGGGGAAATAGATGCTAAAAAAATTAATTCTGTTTCCATTAGAGGTAACATTTGCTTCTTAAAGAAAACTAAAAATCTTAACCTTTGTTATTACAACTATCCTTGATGTATTTATTTATTTATTTAGTGTTTTCAGCATTGTTGTCTGTAAATGTAGTATAAGTTTTCTAAGCCTAAATGTTATTTAACTGTACACACTGAATCGTAAACACAAATCTCTCATAGACAGTTCTCTCTTTTATTGAAGAATCTTTACAATAATTGAACGTAACCACATTAAATACTGAAGTTTGAGTGATCAGCTTAAGCACCAATAATTAATGCAGTGTTAGTTTGTAATTTACTGTTTGGATTTTTTTTCCAGTGTGAAGGAAATAGTTTTTTTATGCGAAAGAAGAAACTAACTGAAATGTAGGTAGACAACCTGATTTTGACTTCGAGAAGATTTATGATAAAAAACGACACCAGAAGCATATTAAAGGTGCCAACATGATCGCTGACTGATATATATATATATATATACAGGGTGTTTCAAAACAACACCGACAATGTTTAGGAGGTGATTCCTGACATCAAGATAAGACAAAAAGTATAGACCAACCTGCTTGCAGAAATGCTTCCTTTCGGAGTTATGGGCTGCCGAAGACTCGAAAAAAATGAACATTAAATGTTTATAGCTCCAAAACTATGGGACCTACCGTAGTCGGGTCAAGACTTCTCTTAGGAAGCAGTGTGTGCCCTATCCAAATATCCATGTTGATGAGTACTTCAAATCATATGCCCGTATCCAAACTACCTCTATAAAAATTGTTGCGGAAGTGCCACAGGATTCTGAAACATGAATATTTGGATAGGGCACACATTGCTTTCTAAGAGAAGTCTTGACCCGACTATGGTAGGTCCCATAGTTTTGGAGCTATGGACATTTAAAGTTAATTTTTGAAGTTTTCGCAGCCTATAACTCCGAAAGGAAGCATTTTTGCAACCAGGTTGGTCTATACTTTTTCGTTTTTTTTGATGTCAGGAATCACCTTCCAAACGTTGTCGGTGTTGTTTTGAAACACCCTGTATATATATATATATATATATATATATATATATATATATAATACGACGAATACGCAAGATACATAAACTTTATTGCGTTCATTATACAGAAGTGCGTATTACTGAAAATGAGAACTTCAAAATTTTGCAGTAATGAAGAGCTGGCTGGCGAGCCTCGTACAATGAAAACTAGGTGACCTGTCACTGACAGCAGAACATAATGATCAAAGTAGGTGTGTACAGGCTCACCGGAAGTCCTCATGCTTAGAAACTCGATTTATGGTTAATTACCTGCTTTCATGGCAAAATGCTTATGACTATCATGTGTAGATACAGCACTACACGCAAATAAAAATAAAAATGTTTTCTACCTGGTTGAAAGAATTCAAAAATGAAACAAATGCTTTCTTAAAATATATTATTGAAGAAATTACTAAACATATTGAAACAAATGTACATAAGACAAAAAGTACTATTGGTTTTGTTTTCTTTAAAACAAAATGTGAAACACAATGTACTTTTCTTTTATTAAAAAATACCTATGAACGGTGTGATTAAATCAAAATAACCTCGTCACTTCTTATACAAATAAACGAAGACAATGGGAAGCACAACAACAGAAATACTCCAGGGACTTTAACAAAAGAAGCTATTGGTTCTTCAACGTTCGTATTTTATTTTACTTTTCGTTTGTATTTAGTTTTTTGCTACTTTCTTATGATAGTGCTTTATAAACTCTCTCTCTCTCTTAAAACACATAGAACCTTTACATAAAGAAAAGTGTCAATTTTTGTATCGTTAATTACTTTAGTGACAGAGGATAACTTATTATTAAGCTGTTCACACACTGAACATTTACAAACACATATTAACAACTTAAAACCTAAACTATCAAAATACTTTTTTTTTTTAAATATATGTATATATATTAAAGTTTATTGCGCAATCTGAAATTATCACCAGATTTTCTTTCTCATTTGCAGTAAAATTTGACACTTAATAAACTAACTGATAAATTATAAGTGGCTTATCATAATTAATGGGAAAAACTTAAAAGATTTTATAAAATGGTCCCTCTTTTTTTTTTTTTTTTTTTTTGACTATTCAAAAACATTTTTTTGCCCTTTCATTATCCTCATATGACAGAAAAAAAAGGGTATAGAAAGGCATAACACAAGCAAAACTATTTCAGAGAAGGAAAATCAACTTCTTTATTATTCATTATCGGTGTGATTCCTTTACTGTCAGATAACGGTCTGTGTTTCTTACAACGACGACTAAAAAAATGTTTATTATTTTTTTAAAGCAAAAAAAGAACATAGCAAATTGTCTTAAATCTTACATAAAAATATTGACAAACAAAATATTAAGTTTACGTAAAATGAGCTCACGGATATTATTAGCACTACCTCTTACTGACATCTTTTTTCAAATTCTATATGTACTTTATCAGACCACTTAAAAAAAGTAATAAACGTTGAAGATATGTGCAAATTGTTACAATTTGGGTAAAACCTATTTGATTATTTTTTAAAGGAGTTTCCCAATGAATGCCGAAGGAAATTTAAGAGCAACTTATGCGTAATGGTAGCATTTTTTTTAATTACACTTCGTTTCTTAAAAAACAGAAAACTACATTAAAATATGTTCTTCACCTTATGTGACAACATTCTTTCACATTAGGCATCACTAAGACATGTTCACGGACTAATTCACAATATCCTTCCAAAGCTGATGGATCCTTTTTTTCTTTGTTGTACACAGTCAGGTACGTTAATAGTTTGACAAAACAACACATGAACCTCGTTTTTAGCAGCACCTATCAAAATCTGGCACGGATGTACACTGCAGACACATCATGTTCACCATAACCTAATCTCTTAGCATGTTTGAACACTTCATTTGCAGAAGCTGTTAAAGGTAGTGGTTGTTCTAACTGCTCTCCCATTCCTAACGATAATTTGAGGTCCTTTTGCATGTGTTGCAGTGGTAAGTGAGTGGGAAAATTGCCTTCAATGATTGCTGAAAGAAAAAGAAAATGTATCAATGCACTTAAATCACATCGAGCTGCACGTAACAAATCTATAACTAAAAGAACCCGAACGCTTCACGCCACAGAAACAAGTGTGATCGTACACCAGATGATCGTAAAGGTACCATTCGAATCAAAGCAGTTGTATGCTTGCTTGGATTGTGCTTTCATATTATTCTCCTACATTTTCATTCAAATATAAACTATTGTGACTTTAAACTGCATAAGTAACGCAATTTTTCAGATTTGTACATACACGAATTTGAATAGTTGATATAATTTTTCTATGGGTTGAAAAAAAAAAAAAAAAACTGAAGTAACATCGTAAATTGCTTCTACATTAGCACTGCATTAATTTGTGAATTAGTATATGAAGTGATTCTTAAAATTTCGGTAACTTATTGCTAATTTTAGTGCTTAGGGTAGAAAAAAGTGTAAAAGTTGAAATGAAATGTTTAAAAAAAGCCAAAGCTCTTCACTACTGTACAGCTGTCAATGGCAACATTTAAAAATCCTTTAACTTCTTTATTTACATGATCACTACAAAACTTTCTGCCACAATCATATAATTCTAAAGGATAGTTCGCAACACTACAGAAAAAAGTCTGGTTGTTGTCCAAACATGTTGATAGTATTCGTATTTTTAATGCATATTAGTCGTTAATACTTAATGTTCGTTTCTTACAAGAAGACATCAACACAAAAAGATTTTATAAAAGAGATCAATAAATTTTGAAGCAGCTCCCAAGATACAGTATTTTCCCCGGAATCCGGATTATTTCCACTGCTGCAATAAAGGATCTTCTCAGCAAGTGGTCAAAAACCCAGGCAGTCGCTGAGAATTGATATCTTAATAAAGCCCATGTTAATACGTGTGTATCTTGTCCAATGATAACATTATTGAACATTTTAGATAAGTCAAGAAGGTAGCCAATAAGACCACTTTGGAACGTTGGTTCTCAAAAGACATTGCGACTAGGGATCCCAAGCGTTCCAGAAGTGGTTACTTAGAAAAGGAATGAAAAAGCAAAGAACGTAGGCACAAGAACTGCTATAAACGCAGTTTCTTGTGTTGAGACAAACCCTTATCTGTGTCAGTTATCATTCCTGTTTAAGGTAATTACATATTTTTTTTTTTTAAATTTTAAAAATTTATCGTTTTTCATTTTTATTCAAATATTACTATTATTATTATTTCTAAATACTTTAAGTCCGTATTTTACCTTAAAATACAGTTTATTTACTATTAAAATCATTTTAAATTAGAAAAATATCTTGGAATTCGAACGGGGTCCTGAAACGAATTCCAAGATTGTATTTCTATGAACTATACGTAAATGTGCATTACATGTTGCAATCACAAAATAGTGACTCTTCATTATTACAATACTTGTTATCCTTTCAATATGGTGAGGCATTTCGATCATTACGAATGAACAGTAACAATCAATTACAAGCATTCAAATGCTTAGATGTTCTGATAAATAAATAAATAAATAAATAAATAAATAAATAAACAAACGAGATCTTACAATATAAGCAACGAATAATATTCATCACGATTTTGGAACGTATTAAAACAAAAAGTAGCCATATTGTTATATAATCACATTACTTGAACTAGGATTTATAACTAGCTATGCATTTATTGTTTATTATTCTGAAGCATTAAATGTCTGGATACATTTTTTTTTTTTTAATTAACATTTCCTGTGCCTTAAAGTTATACATACAAGGAATACATTCACTATATAAATGTAACGTAAAGAATGGATCCTAAAATGTCACGAGCAGAGCAAAGCGCAAATGAGTTAACTGAATCGAAGAAAGCGCAATGTCTATGTTACGTCACTATTGCCAGATTCAAAATAGGCATCAAAGATATCCAGATTTTCATAAATATAATCTATTCTTTATTCATAAATATAAACCTGCTTTAATGCTGGATGCTGGCAACATTGATAGAATTTGGTTACCTATCTTTGATGCTTATTTTGAATCTGGCAATAGTGACTTAACATAGACATTATGCTTTCTTCGATTCAGTTTACTCCTTTGCGCTTTGCTCTGCTCGTGACATTTCAGGATCCATTCTTTACGTTACATTTATATAGTGGTATGTATTCTTTCGTTTACACCTTTTATCTCCTGCCCGTTTTTATCCTTCTTACCTTGCCACACCACTGACTACGGAATCAACTTATCGTTTCGAAACGTATGGAAAATATTTAGGCTTCCCGCGGGACGATTCAATGGAAGTAGCCAATTTTTTGTTGATTTTCTTTGCCTGTTTGGTCTCAATATGAATAAGTATATAGGGTGGAACGCTAAGTCATGTCTAAACCAGCAGGTGATTCTTCTCAAGATAGGCAATTAAAAAAGTCTATATCAATATATACGTCATAACTCACCGTTCCGAGGATATACGAGGTGTTCGAGAATATGCTTCTTAGATGGCAGGATGCCCATCGGAGAGGAAACATGAGAGAATTTTACTTTAGGCCCATATCCAACTTCTCGCCACATGCGAATTTTGACTATTCGTCGCCTGCTGGGGACGTTCACGATCTTGAGATGTGTGTTGTTCAAGCAGAACATCGTTCGAGAAGCGCCAGGTATTTCAGAACATGCGCGTGCATCCATGATGCGTTTGTTTGTGCCTATCTCTGCGCAAGTCGTGGTCATTCTGAACACTTCCTGTAACAACGCCTCCCGAGAGACGTGTACCATTCCTCAGGTTTGTATTAAGTATATGTTAACACTACTGTTCGATGTCTTCATTCCACCTGCCTACTAACTATTCCTACTGTGATGACTGTTTCCATGTTTTCGGCATATTAATATGCTGCTCCGGCTTGTCCACCTCTACTCCCGTATCTAGCGTCTGATTCGTTCTTTTGGTTCATCTCTGGAACGGTACACAGTGGTCGGAAACTGAAAAAAGCGGTCAAAAATCGAGTTTTTCAACTTCGCCTCCTATGAAGTCGGTATTGATATTTGATTATAAGAATATCTCCTGCTTTCAAATCCGGAGTTTTAGGACATATGTATATTTTCGCTGTTTATAAAATGCAAGTAAACATGAACACATAAATGTGTCGAAAAATCGGTAAAATATTAGCCAAACAATATATGTTATGTTTTAATCATTTATATCATTTCTGAGGTCGATGAAAGCGGTTGGATAGTACATTGGACTCAAATACTTGTGTTTAGTGAAGTTTTATTTGTTAGCTATTGTCATATCATTAATATGATAGATTTGTTAGGGTTACCTACAAGTTACATATACGCTAAAGTTACTAGCTCTGCAGTCTAAGCTTATTCTTGCTTATCTGTAAAATAGAGTTTATTGAATTGTCCGTAAGTAGTACAAAGGTTGAGCATTAGAAATAGCTGCACTCAAGTGCATTTGGAGGACTCAGCTCTATCTAACTGCAAATGCATGATAAGTAATGTAGTTGTGGTCACAATCGATATCCGCTATCTGAGCCTTACAAAGGGAAAGGGCATATTGTCTTGTACGTAATTCGGATTGCCCTTCGTCCCTGAATCAAAGTTGTAGTGATAGCATCACATATTGCAGTGATAAACTATCAGTCATGTGGAGCTGCCGTACATTACACGTTAGTACAGTAGTATATGCAAAGATCCTATATTGAATCTTTTAATCTTACCAAAACTACGTAATCCTGAATTAAATTACATTCCAGTAAGTATAAGTGTTTCTTCGAAGAAGTACGAATGCAAAGTCGCGAACTTTAATTTTGTATCCTAAGGCCAAACACATATTTGTTTTACACCGTCTTTTTATTAGCTGCACATACAATTAAAAGGAGAGCACATTGAACCTGTAACCGATTCTTGGGTGCATATTAACACCTGTCGTAACTTCGTACTGGCTAGCGATATCCAATTCACATAAGGCGTCAACATGTTATGTTTTCAGTTTATAAACTGTATGTATGATTCACGATGATGGATTTAAAGATGGCGGCTTTTATTGTTTTGTGTCCTCAACAATTTCTCCTAACCTTTATTATTCCCCTACATTGTTCCTTTGGTTATATTTTGCAGTATTTAACATTTATGCGAGGGGTTTCCACACTTTTGGACCACCCTGTATACATATTAACTGCACGTATTGCACCAGGGATTCTTCGAATCACTTTCGAAGTAGTTGCAATCGATTTAGGAAGGACAATTACGTACAGAACGATAGAGACACCCGTCAACTTCCATTGTTTCAGAATAAACTATTTTTGTCCGCTTTTTCCCAAGTTTCCGACCACTGTGCGGTGCGGCATCATGCACATACTGATATAAAGGGTGAACAAGAAATTGATGGACTGGAAGAACTGTAAGGATTGAAATTTATTTCCAAACTGGGAAAGTACATGAAAATGAAGACACTGTACAGAACAATTTGAATAAGATTGGAGTTCTGGATCCAATTTCTGGACCCAATTTCCTGCATATTATGTATCCCCGTCCGCATCAGGTCGAGTCCTGTAGTTCGCGCAACTTCTTGGCTCTGTGGGGACGTTTAGCAGACTTCTGTTTACATAAGGCCCAAAATGCCTCTATGGTCCGCGCTTCGGGTACATTAGGCGAGTTCTTTGCTTTCTCAACGAATGGGATTCCTTCACTACGAAGAAACTCGACAACATTCTTGGAGTAGTGCGATGTAGCAAGGTCCGGCCCAAACAAAACGTTCTCTCTTCGGCGTCTGGATAAGGAAGGAATCAACTTTTTCAAATGTTCCGTGAGGTATACGTTGGCGTTGATGCTACCTTCAGATATGCAGGATTCGAAACTGTTCCCTCGCTGTATATTGCTTGCCCCATCAATATTTTCTTGAAGAACTTGCTCTGCCTCTTCGTTTTTTCGTCGTATCGTAGCGCAGCTGGATCAACGCATGGAAATATCTCTTTCCTGGAACTTCATCTGGCTTCCAAGGCACAAAGGTCTCGTCATCCACTACGAGGACTTTTGGTAAACTTAAGGGTATCCTGACTTTGCACTCTTCTTCTGATCGTGCTCGTTTTTCAGTTTGGTCAAGTAACATGTCTGTTTCATTTTGCACATACGACTTTCCAGTCTAAGAATTTCTTGTTCACGCTTTAGACTTTTATGTTGCCTATTCTTAGAGGAATGACCTACTGAAGTCTGGGCATACCTTAGCGTTCCACACTGAATATGGGGAAGAAAAACCATGGACTGTATTCCAAAATCTTCGTCCTTATAATGCGAATATATTTGGACATACTTTCGTTACGCGTTTTGCACGCCAGATCATTTATTTCGGAGAATTTCTTTCAAACAAACACAGGTTAGATTGATCTTCATCGACGTACACCATACTCCACTAGCAATCTAGTGTCGCATCTAGTTTTCTATTTAAATCCGCCAATATTTATTTACAACCATTGTATGTCCTTATTTCAAAATACCCCCATTAACCTTAAATCTTTATATAATTTAATTAATAACAATATTACAAACAGACGAGTGACTTGTAACCAAGGCCATACCAATAATACAGGAATATTGTTGGCTATTATCGAATTGAGCCACTTGGTTATTAATTAGCACATTTCTGAATACTACGAGAACAAATTCTGACTTGTATATTACTTTTGTTAATTCATTTCATGTAACATAAAACTTTTTTTTTTTTTTTTTAATATTTTTCTCAACTTTCAGAAAAATGAAAACTATAGGTCCACTATCCTTTACATAATATTTCATTTCAAGAAATTATTAAAACACTAAAGTTTGTATATCAAAATAACAAGCGAGTATTAATTTTACAGTTGCCAATAGCTTCGGGTGACGACTTACGTTACGAGCTTAAATTGACAGAAGTCAACACAGGTAAGGCCTGAGTAAGAGAGATTGAGATTGGGTATAACATACCGCAAAGGTGTTTTTGCACTCGTCAATATTACGTTACGAGCCTTACTTAATTGATAGAACTCGACACAGATAAGGCGTAAGTAAGAATAAGAGAGATTGAGATTGGGTATGTTACCGAAAAGGTGTTTTTACACCGGTCAATGTTACGTTACGAGCCTTACTTAATTGATAGAAGTCGACACACATAAGGCCTAAGTAAGAGTAAGAGAAATTAAGATTAGGTATAACATGCCGCAAAGGTGTTCTTGCACCCATCAATGCAAAAAATACAGTTAGTCTGCCACAAAAGACGATAGTATATAGCAAACATGAAAACACAGTGACACGCACATGAGTAAGATTAGTAACACAGTGGGATATTAATCCTCCTTTTATGGAACTATGCGGTAAGGGTAAGAAAGGTCCGTGTTTTTACGAAAGATAAATTAATTGCATTTCCGGCTCGTCACTGAAGACGGAAACGAATGCATTTAGTGACAATATACAGGGGCAAACACATAAAAGGCAGAGAAAAATGATTTAAGTATAAACATTAAGACAACCATGATGCATGCGAGAAAAACATGGAGGTGACGAAGAAACATAAACGCTTGGAAGATCGTTCGGTAGATATGTCCGAATTCAACAATTTTTTATGTAATGACTGAGTCAAATGACAGAAAAATGAATAAGTAATACGTTGCAATGATTATTCACTCTGAGGAAACAGATTCTTAACTAAGATTACTGTAAATAGCAAACATCTAATTTCGAAAGTTTTTTTTTTCTTTCTTTTCCTCTTCCTTTGTTTCTTGAAGTACAATAGAATAGTAACAGAACTTCACAACGACACGTATTTTAAATTAACTTTAAATATCACTACTATTAATATTATCCATGGCGTTTCAAATCTGTTGCCTCTCCTCAAGAGACCAACATTTGAATACTAAAGTACTCAATACCATACTGTGTTCTATAGTGAACCTAAACGCCTATACACGATCCAAAACATTATACGAATTCAATCTTTCTTACTCACGACTTACTTGTCAGTACGCTAGTACGACTTGAACGTCGAAATTCCACGAACTGGGCAATTATATTAACTGCTTCTCGCACAAATCAAATTTTTCTACGATAGGCGTGAAGTTTTCGGTCGCCAGGTCGTCATTGGTAACTAAATATTTTAGTTTAGTTTGGCGATAGGCGTTTGGTTTTCACTTTGCACTCGAATTGTGAGGAAAAATGTCGACTAAACTCTCTGATCTGGCTAACTGAATTAGCACCTGAAATTTCATGCCGTGTTCTAAGAATAGGAAATCTACGAAAAATTCTTAATTTGAGATGCCATGTACCATTCAGACTTAACAAATGCAGTACCTGACCCAGACAAAATCCGGAACGTGAAGGAACCACCATATTTTGTCGAACGTGAAAGAATGTTGGATACTTTTGTTACATTTTCACCTTAGAGTGGGGTGGGGGGACTCTGAACGGCGGGCGACTCTGAACATATTAACGTTTGTCGTTTGTTTCCAAAAACCACCATCTTGAATTTGGTAGAAAGTGGTGGAATTGGAAGACGTTTGTGTCTGGTGAGCTAAATATTCGTGCGACGTGCGGAACTCACGTTTGTTTTGGAGAGAAAAGCGAAAGAGACAAACATGAATGTAAGGATCAAGTAATAAAACAGCCATACTGTAGTTTGCGACCTTGGGTATATAGTGTGTAATTTCTATGAGATACAGCACAGAACCACGTTGTTGATGGATGGAAGTTTGGCGGGGATTTAGTCATGCCTGACTGCTACATGCTGACTGGTGCTGCCATCTCTGAAAAATTACGAACACTTAACCGACAACCTGCGTTGTGGGGTTACTCTGAACATATTTGATGGGGTGACACTGAACGCAGCTTTGTATTGCTCTTATGATGTTTTTACTATACAATTTGTATGCAATGCCTTATCAGGGTTTCATGTTTCATTACAGCTGCCCAGAGACTACAAGAGAGTAAAGAATGGCAAATACGAACGATGGAATGAGCAAACAATGGCGTAAGCCTTCGAGAAAATTAAAAAACTGTCCCTCTGCCAGGCTGCCGAGAAATACGATACCCAAGGCACGTTACACTTGCGGTTGAAATCTGTCAGTAGGAGGTCACAAAGTGGTCAGCCCGTGTTTGGGAAAGAAGAAGAAGACGAAATGGCAAACTTGTTGCTCAAGGTAGCATGGAAAGCTTTCCCTATAACACCGCAAAATGTAAGAAAAGCCTCATTTGACTACGCTGAAAAGAAAGCACTGAAACATCCTTTTAACAGGGAGACGCAATGGGCAGGAAAAGATTGGCTTCGATTTTTTCTCAAACGAAACCTTGAATTATTATTACGAACCCTGAAACAGCTATCTCTTGCAAGAGCAAAAGGTTTCAACAAGGAAGTTGTCACAGAATATTTTGATCTGCATCAAACCGTAGAAGGCACTGGCTTGGTCAACTCTCCGGAACACATCTACAACGTGGAAGAGACTGACCTTTCTTTCAACTACAAATCAAAGCGTGTTGTGGCAGACAAAGGTTGTTCAAATGCAGTGTTCGTGACATGCGCCGAGAAAGAAGAAAATGTTTTGTTAATTACGTGATGTAATGCTGCAAGCGCTTTCATTTCTCTGTCCTGGGTTATCTGCAATAGGTAACTGGATCGAATGTTCAAGATGCAGCTGTTGCAGTGGCGTAGCAGCTGCCCCCGCAACCCCCGCAGTGCGGGGGGGGCCCGAGGTATAGGGGGCCCCGAAATCTTGCGATGAATAAAGGTTTAAAGAAGTAGAACTTCGACCTTACTTCTGTCGGCTTTACAACTAGGGCCCCTTCTCTATCCTTTGCGGGGGGGCCCGCAAAAGTGTGCTACGCCACTGTGGTACCGCATAGTCTGTGTAAGCACTGGTGACAATGTACTTTTATCTGTGGACGATGCAGAACCAGTGCGTGAGCACATGTTAGAATTGCTTAGTTCTACGGGGTCTACGTTCCCCGAGGAGTTTTAATAAACAGTAGATATATTATTGATTTTGTTTTGACTTTAGTAAATCTCTTCCTTTGTTCTTATGTGTTCATTTCCACGCACGTAGCATCCATTCTATACCAGATATCGCGCAGTGCTTGCACTGAGTGTTGAACAACATATTGGGTTTTCGATTCCATGTAAAGTTTCTTCCATTCGTTGCGAACCGTTTGCTTATAAGGTAAATTACCATGGAATTGTTCAGTGTCCCCCCACCCCACTATAATAAGAGTTTTCGTGAACGTTTCCAAACAATTAAATTAAATTAAAGCCACAGAAGGTTTGCGCTCTATCTTTCAGGATAAATTTCTGAAGCATTTTGAAGAATGTCAGAATCGTTGAAGCAAATGTGCGTTGAGATGAATACGCCTGAGGTTGAAAGGTTCCTTTAGTTTAAGGTTAGATTTTTTTTTATTTTATTTTTTTTTATTTTTAAGATTGTCACTACGAGAAACTTTATTATTAACTGTTACTAACTGTATGGCATTTCAAGCCATAACATAGAAACTATGCACACAATCTTCGAATACGTGTATATAACTTATGTACTGAATCCATCTCTTACGAAACTAATTACCTTGTCCCTTTTCTAAAATCGTTGGACACGCAAGGGATGTCAATTCCAATATTTCTAAGACGTCTTTTTGTTGCAGACCAGCACGATCTGCAAGAGCCATTCCTTCAGCTAATCCTGCTAAGGTTACTCCTGCCATCAGCTGCAAAACTAAATTCATTTTTGAACCACTTCCAACTTCACCTGAAATAGAAAGTTTTAAGTTTAGATAAATGAATGTATTATTATTATTTATTTATTTATTTATTTATTTGTTCAGTTTATTAATTAGTAATACAGGTATCTACAAACTGAGCACCGTGGCTCAATGCTAGAGAGCCCAACTCTAGCTCAGGAGATCCCTGATTCCATTGCAGTCCATATCAACTTCGGAAACATCTTTGGACTGCTGTGTGCACTGTAGGAATGCAGCAAATAATTTATTTCTTGGATACAATATAAAGATTTTCCCGTTTCATTCTTCAGATGATGTTTTCAACAAATAATCGTCAGTCAGATAGGTTTCTAGATTACTCGGACACTACTATTTTTTTTTTTAATCGAATGTTTATTATTTGAAGAAGTTTTAGTATCTATTTTCTTTAATTACATCTTTAACCTCTTTAATTAGTGCCTATTTATTTTCCCTTTTCCATGTTTCTAGTGCCTGAACATCCAGTAACTACTAATTACAATATGTACATAAACACAAGAAACTAATAAACCGTATTCTTTATTTCTTTACATTAGCTTTCTCACATCATTTTAACCTTCTCTTATTAACAACAGTTCTTAGTAATGTCTCAATAAAGAGGTAGATTTAGTGAAATTTAAACGATCTTTCTTTATTAACTACTGTAGTACATAGGATAGAAATTAAGTTCCTTGTTATTTTATTTATTCAAGGCAAGTTGCTTAAAGTTGATAATTTTATAGTATCATACAAACTATGTGACAACTATAACGTTTTTCAAGCAAATCCAAATCTTGACAATTCGTGTTTTCGCAATACCAACGGTTCATTTCTGTGATATTTCGGGTGAGAAATTTGTAATTAGATTGGGTAAAACTAGGGGATCACTATTGGGCATTTTCTTAAATCTGACGACCTCTAGTTCTGATTCTATCTAAGGATAAGTACTATTTTAAAAAATATAATTTAACTACATGTTTCTTAACCTAACTATTTCAAAATGAACTATTAATTTTACAAATTCACCGATTGTAAAGATGAACGAATATATATATATCTTGTTTGATATTTTACCAACAGTAAAACTTCATAAAAACTATTGTTCAAATATTAAGAGGGGAAAACCGAACCCTTCTAACCTTTCGGATAAAATAAATAAAGAATAACATACCTAAGTAAAATGAATTCTTTCCCATAGCCTGGAAACACGACTGACATTCATCAAATAACGTCCTGTCTCCGGCTGCTAGAATTACTAAAGTACCTTCTTCTGCCTGGGTTTTACTACCCTGTACTTGGGCTTCTAAGTATCGGCCTCCTTTAGAGATGATAGCCTGTAACAAAATACAGTTAAGAATTTCAGACTTTTTTTTTTTTTTTTTTAAATCTGACAATCATTATGTTTTACATTCTAATCCTGTAAATGTTTACAAAATAATCTTCAGTTTTTCACAAAACATTACTGAAATTTCTCACATCAAAAGTACTGCAATTCAATTTGCGCTGAAAAGCTGTATCATAGATATTATTACAGAAACTTAAAACTTGCTCGCCCTCTGTTTCCCAGTACTGTCTGAAAATCAGATTTTCGTAATTATTCGTGCTTCATCATCAAGAAGAGAGAAATTTAAAAGTAAGGAACATTATCTGAGGATGTACGGGATGTCTTAAAACATTAACAATACACAACATTTAAGAAAAACAGGAAGGATATCCGTTTCCTTTATTTAACAATAGCGATAGAAAGACAGGGACATTCCGTCCTGCGTAACTTATGTGTTACATAAGCACGTGAAGCATAATTAATCTATTTATTTTCCAGTTACTGGAGTTTCGGAGAAGTAAAATATGTTTCCCCCAACCTCCTGAATCTCTGTTGACGCTCTTCGGTAATTTTCCAAGAAAACCTCAAAATATTCTCAGTTGGTTATGCAAAGAACAGTCTTTCGCTTATTTGTTGTCATATTTTAATAAAACCAAGTATACATTATATTATTCTTCAAACTAATGTTATTTTAGTTGGTGACAAATCCGTAAAGTAGCGCTGATCACGTGATAACTTTAAAAATCTAGGTGAAAGCTTCTACCCTTTTTTGGCAACTGTTGCTGCACCTGTAGAAGAAAACTAGAGGAAATATTACAGAAATTTAACCCCTTTACTAAATAAATAAATAAATTCTAGTGCCACGTTTAAAACATTACAGGGTAAATTTGCCTTTACTGAAAGTATTAGAAATACTTGTTCACAAGTACTGACTGGCTCTTAATTTCCTATAATCCAAATGTGTATTAATTTTACCCGTTTACTACAGTAATGCTTTGGTATAGCTATTGTTATTTGGATAGATTAACAGTTAAAATTATATTGGAAGAAATAACTAGCGTACTATATGGAGTCTGTATTGTAATACTTACATGATACTGTTTTCTAAGTCCGAACTGGTTCCTTCTAAACTAAGAATATTAAACTAATTAATTAACAAGCAAAGTTTTTATTAATTTATGATCAGAAAGAATGCAAGTTTACTATAGTTTATAACTAACTATACTTTGTCTAGACCATAGGAAAATAGAAAAAAAGAGTTCTGAAAGAATGCCATTTAGAGAAAGAACCTCTAGCTATGTAACTATTGTCGATTTTCTTCTTGCAACAAGGTTAAAATTTAGCATATACCGAATAATAATAAGAACCAGGTAAACATTGAGTTGCTACTCTGTAGATGCCAGTACCAGAATCTAGTAGCAAAAGTACAAAGTGACTTTCACATTGATGGCTGTATTAAGTTTAGAACAAACACTCTGGTTTGCTAATTATTTAGAATTCGATTTCGTGCACTTACAAAATTACACTTGAAAGTAAATTATACACCCATCTCTCAGAAACTGATATGTTTATACTTACTTCAGCAATATCCTGAGAAGTTTCTGCGTCCACACCTGTCATTTCCACGTAACCTTTTCCTGACATTTCTTCCTGTAGAACGCCACAGTTTCCAAAAACCAACTGAAATTAACAGCAACGAAAGTTATGATTGATATAAAATTCTGAAAAACAGAATTGTAAATAAAAACAATGATACTCACCCTGTTTGAACTTTCTTTTATTTATTTATTTTTTAATGTGTATTTGTCAATTATTCGTTGATTATCGGAATATTCGCTACCATACTGGCAATACTTTGAAGTCTAAAAGGTAGGATAAACAAAGTGGATTAGTGAGCTATTAAAGTTAATGTTTAAATAGATAAATGGTTTATCTTTACAGTGTACTTATTAGTCTTGGAATATTGTAATTTAATACACAGACTGTAGTGGGGATCGCAACGGTTCAATGGCTGAACGCTCAACTCTGTGCGTGGAGTCTCTGGCTCGATTCCAGTTCGTGCCAAGTGAGCTCTGTAGTAGACAAACCTTGTATACGTAGATTTTCTTGGGATTCTCCCGTTTCCTCCCACTTTCTTTGTTCTTTCATTTTGTTCATTCTCATATCAGTTCGCGGTGCAAAATTATGGAACGTAAAATAATAAATCATGTTACGAATTGTTGAGGCGCTGAAAAATTTTCAATAAAAGAACGAGAAAGATGACCATTAAAAACCTATTTTGTCTGCTAAGCTAGATATAGTCGTGGGTTAAAAAAATGTGAAGGATAAGGAGGGTCGTTGACACGATCGAGATGAAAATCGAGCCAGTCACCCGTTTTCTTTTTATTCACATCATCTTTTTAATATTGTAAGCTCTTAGGCTTTCGTGTTTCTTAAAATTCCATTAGTAATATTGTAAATTTGTTAACATAATAGATTTAATGTTACTGAAAAAATAGGAAAGATTTTGACAATTCTACATACTTTACTAAAAAAAAGTTCATAAGACACTACAAAACTACGAAATCATATCCTATTATTATAACTAGAACTTTATCATAAGTTAGAAAAATAAAAACGCGTGGGCCGGATCAGCAAGAAACTAAGATGAATAAGGATAAGCCTGGATTAAAGTAATGTTGAGTATTTGTTTATACTGAGACCCTCTCAAAGTAAATTAATTTTCATATAAAACATCTTAAGTTAGTTTTTACGCTTGAGAAGCACACACACAGTATCCTTCGCTCGAGAAAGTTTAAAATTCGGAGCACACATGAAATAGTCATACAATAAATAAATAAACTTGAAAAGCAAATTCGCATCATTATCTTGATTGTGTATCATATTATCACTTCACTTTATTTATGAAATGACACGATATCTTTCAGTTTAACGTCCCACGTTTATGACCTTCAAAATAAGGGAGATGGATGATTAGGGCAAGTGAACGATGTTGGAAAAACTGGTGGACTAAGAGTGTGGGAGGAAATGGCAGTGCCCTGAGAAAACCCGTGGACACGATGTGGTCCACCATAAAATCACTAGGTCGGGATCGAACCAGAGACCCCATGCACCACAGGTAAGCTCTCTACCACTGAGCCATCGAGACCCCTTCAGTTTATTTAATCATAATTACTACTGACTTATACTTTGTATAGCAAACCCGAGTTTCGCTAGGTAGAAATTTCGCGAAATTAATCTTACAATTAGTATACAACTTACTGAAGCTTTTAATGTTAATTTTTCTGTATGATAATCAACGATAGGTGTATCTAGGTATTTGAATTGAAACAATATTTAAATGCTAAAATATTAGTACATATGAAATTAATTATTTAAGTTATTGTACACATTCTCGATCCACTTTTCGGAAAGTTCATTCCAATATGTGTTGCAAAGAACCAACTTACAATTTAAAAGCAGTAAATATTATTTATGAGTAAGTCATCGAAAACGACCTCTCCCCCTTTCCGAAAAAATAAAACTTTAATTGTTTGACACAAATCGAAAAAAAAAAAAAAAAAAAAAACACCCACCCACACAAACTGTCAGATATTTTAAAAATGATTTTCCAGAATAAAAATTCATAATGAATACCTCTTTCGCAGCCTTTGGATCTGCTACACATGAAAATGTTATATCTGCTGCTTGTACAACGTCCGAGGGTGTCATTCCTTGTTCTGCACCAGCTCTCACAAAATCTCTGCACTGAAATACAAGAAAGAAACATTATTAGCAATTTGTTTATACGCATTACACTGTACTGGGACAAACAAATAATATCAACAAATAGTGTTCGTACCTTTAGTACACACAGGATTATAATTATGGATTTGCTATAATTATGTAATTCGTGACACAGTTTTCACTTCCAGCCCTCCACCAAAGGTACAATCTCCATCTCTCAAGTTCATTCGGAAAGGAATATATCCGTTTGAATAGGGTTATTGTCGGTCAGATATGAACTGTCTACGCCAAACGGCACTGTAGTCAAAACTCACCATTCGCCTCGAAGTTGCAAAAGAATATCTCGGAGAGAGGTTATGTACTTTTGTAGTGATTGCACAATTTTCATGGCAGTAACCAAAGGGAATAAAATTTACTTATTATAATAAAAATTGAAACCTAAAAAAATATCTATATCTGGAAGTGTTACGGAACTAATCATAATTATGAAAAGAGATTTTCGTAATTAATCAATAGGTGATAAGAGTGAATTTAAAGAATAATTTTAGAGATGATGCACTTATTTCTTTTATTATTATTATTATTATTATTATTAAAAGTTTTTAATTTTCCACCGTTATGCCCTTAGGCTAAAGGAGAGGGATGATTATGAAAGAACTGGTAGAAAGAGAATATGGAAGACTCCTCCCCCACAAAAATAGTCACGACCTGGAATGAAACCCGGGACCTCTCGCAGCAGAGGTAAGCACTCTACCATTGAGCTAACGTACACCCCCCCCCCATTAGTTTTTCAGCAATGATTTCCCTATACTACAACTTAGCTTTATATAAAGCTTTCGGATGGTGGCATATGAACATAATGATCATTAAAAAATATTTCCTTCTCTATTTTTCGTAAAAATTGCTTAAGATTCTAAAGCTTAACTCCTTGGAACATAGTACTTCTATCGTTGAGATATATTATTAGAAACGAAAGCTTCAGACATACGTAGAGATCTCACAAGGAAACAACCGCGCAGTGACATTCTCTATCGATATTTCGTGTTGCTTGCTGCATTCTTTTCAGTTAGCATGCGATTTTGCGATTAGGTACTAGTTGCTACATACAGATCTATACTTAAATACTTCAACAATCTAAACCCCAACTTGGAGAATGTAAGATATATTACTTAGAAATAATTCCTGGCTTAAATTTGATATTCAAGATATTAGAAATCGTAGTAAGTTTGGTTCTGTTTACTTTGTTAGAATTTTCATTTTTAACGAGTAGTACAGGTAAATAATTCTATTAGGAGAGTTAAATTAAAGTCAATACTTTCTTTCTGTTCTATTTCCTGCCTTGATCCAGTGTTTAATTCAGGAATGCTTTACATAGAGGTCTATGCATAATACCACAATACAAGCATAAGTCTTATGTCTTTCAATATTTCCACAACCCAAAAAGAGGACGTGTGGATATACTGTGATCGACCGCAAGTACATGGTGAAACTGCCCAAGAGAGGGAAACGAACTATTTAACACGTAGGTCGCCACTCCGTCAGTATCTTTAGTCAGTTTTTAGTGGTGGTGACTATGAGTGCTCACCAACGTCTGCCACGTGAGATGCATTGAGTTCGAACTCGGGCATAACACTGTGTCTGGGCATGATTTGACCCCCCCTCAGACCTAGGGGACTGGATGCGTGCCAGCAACTGCTGCAAAATCCGCGTTATGTGCGTTTTCTGAAACGAACTGTCACATACGACGAAATGTGAATGTTATTTTCGAAATCGGAATGTGCAAAAACAGTGACTAAGCAAGAGTCAACTTTCAGAACCGATCGTCAAACAGGGTCGTGTTGAGTATGAAGTCATGCTCTGTGTGTGGTAGAACTACGAGGGGGTAATTTACTTCGAGTTCGCTCCTACGGTCGTACCATCAACGTTAATTTTTATTCCGAATAGTTAGAGTAGATGTATGTTGTACTGCGCAAGAAATATCTTGGGCTGGTGAACAGAAGCGCCCCCTACTGTAACGAAAACGCAAAACTACGCTCGACTCGAAACATCCAACAGAAAATTCAGTAACTTGATACCATCAAAGTGATGCCACATCCGGCACATAGTCCTGACCTTGCCCCTTCGTGATTAAGTATCTTTGGTGTGGGAGCCCATGTAGTACGGATTCCACATTAATCAGTAGGTCCACGTCTCATACAGACTCGCTGCTGACCGGGCGTTAAACTCAAAATCAACTCTACTTCCTGAGTCACGGTGTTTCACCAACCGCAGAAGGTAGAAACAGCAGTTATTGACTTCTTTGCATCTAGGGACAAGACATGGTATCGAAGAACTGGCAGCAAGGCGGCTGCAGACAATCCAACAGAAGGTGATATACTCTAAATGTTAACCTTGCACGACTTATGACTTATCCTTGTATTATAGTGGAATTTCCTATATTATTAGAAACGAAAGCTTCAAATATACGTAGAGATCTCACAAGGAAACAACCGCGCAGTGATATTCCTGAATTTTCAACTGCTGTATTTAACAAAAATCCCTGAATATAACCCTGCTATCAATGTTTTTAATTTTTTTTTTTTTAATAGATTTTGGTCTTCGCTTCGCAAATTGCTAAAACAATCTTAGATTTGCCTGACATTTTGTACGTTTCGTATCGCATTTTAGGAAGTGTAGAAAATCATTATAATCATATTTTACTGGTTTATGTGGATAGAAAATAATAATAAAAAATAATAATATGTATATCACGAACAATATTGATGAATAAAATGCAACCCAAAGAAGAGGTAATGTTAGTTCCATTTTAAGTGTTTTGTTTTATATATTACCTAAGGTGGTAGTTGGTTTTGAATGGGATCGAGTTTTCTATTAAGTGCTGAACACGTTATACCGTTACGAAACGGAGAATTGGAGTTGAGTTGAGTTGATTTTGAGTTTAACGTCCCTTTCAGCAGCGAGGCTATATGAGACGTGGACCTACTGATTAACGTGGATTTCGAACCACATAAGCTCCCGCCGGGAATCGAACCCGGGTCTCCCACGCCTAAGGCGCGTACGCTAACCGCTTAGCCACGGAGGAGCTCACGGAGAATTGGAATTATGCAGTCTACGAAACGAACCTTTATTTTTACAATAAAGACAAAATAAATTAATTTAACAAAAATGTTCATTTGCTAACTGACGTTTATTTATCACTGAACATTTACTAGTGTATATGACATTGAAGGAAAGACAATGAATTATTATGTTACGCTGCAAAAGTAACTCACTTCGGTATGAACATAAGTGTATTGCATTTTGCGATGTACGCAATGTAATTCAGTTTATAAGTATATGTATTGATTTAATTTAGTGACTGAATATTTGAATTGAATTTATAGAACATTCAGTACGTATTTCTTCCGCTGCCTTAGTTGCTTATGTAACAGAGGCACTGATTTCTTATTAACTTGAAAAATATGAATTTGAGAAATAAATTATTACTAATTTTAGAGAATAACATTACACATCAACAGACAAATGAATAAATAAATAAATAAATAAATAAATAAATAAATAAATAAATAAAAGTGAGCGAAAAAAATTAATTGGTATGAAGAGATTCAAACGAGATCAATCTGCTCTTACTCAGACTAATTAAAGAACACTTTGGTCCTCAAGATAAGAAATCGTTGCTGTAACTCAGGATACATTTAAAAAAAATCTATCATTACTTAGGTATATCTCTTGATGATAACGTCTGTGAAGGAATTGTCATATGCAGTTAAAATCTCAAATCAAAATCTTATGTTGTATGATGATCATAATGTGCGTATGATTTATTTCTCATACGTAAACAGTTAAGACTTTATTTGCAGTATTTTCTTAGTACTAGGATGGTAACATTACCAAACTCCTATTGTATTTTCCTCTACAGAAGACGTCTTCATCCCGTCAAACAGTGCCAAATCAAATTAGCAATTTCAATTACACTCGCAGGCTATTGAGTTGTACTGCGTATTTAGAAACAATGAAACAATTTCCAAGTAACCTCAAAATGGGAACCATGTCATACTCGTGTAACTTCCATTTAATCTATTTAGAAATGTAAGATGTTGTCATCTATTTTATTTAACCGCGTTCTCGCCATGCTTGAGTCTTATAGACAGTGTTCGAAGTGAAAAAAAGAAAAAAAGAAGCGGTATGTTTTATTACGATTTTGACGCGACACACCGGCAACTAAATGTTGAAATACAATGAAAGTAGGTTGCCTAAAAGATTGTACTTCTATTTACATAATGACTGAAAATCTTTGAAGAGTTTCTCTATATGGGGCGAGGGGGGGGGTCACATGAAGAAACCTTGATCCCCCACCAACAATTTTCTGAAAAAAAAAATTAAAATATCCCTATATGTTGTATTATAGAGAATTATACACGAAAATGCTCAAAAAAGTTTTTATATTAACAATTTAATGCGGGGAAAACTCCCGGACTCCCTACTCGACTGAGGGGTATTCCAAACCCCGGGAAGATCTGTCCTCCACAGCAAATAACCCATAAATTCGGCCATGTTCAAAATAGACATTTATATGCACTAAGACAACAAGACACACACAAATAAAAAAAAAAAATCAATATGGCACATCAAAATATAAACTAGATGGATTTCTTGGAAGACACCTCATTTTAAACACAAAAGATAGGGAAAAATAACAAAAATGTCGGTGTTGTCAACTTAGAAATTATTTCTACATAAAAAAATAAAATCTTTAAGTGCAAAGCTACTCTCGTCAGTTACTGTGTATAAAAATGGATTTATTAAAGATATTTAGCATTTACTCTCCAGTGACGGCATGTCTTGATCACTGAAAAACCAGAGCCGATACATACGACCACATACCGTCTCACTTCGACCAGCTTACAAAACATTATGTCCGTTTGTCTACCTGTCAACAGGAAACAGAGAGAAACAAGAGAGAGAGACAAAAGACTAAAGACAAGCAAGGAAGAAGTGTATTACTGGATTACAAAGTTGAAACCACGAAGTGGGGGATGTCTCTAGCGGACTTCTACAAAAGCGGTTGAATCTAGAGATCAGCACTCGCCATCAGAGTATCAGGTAATCCTACAATGTCAATAGTACAGGGATAAGAAACAGACCATGGATATATATTTTTTAAAAAGAGCAAAAACGGTACAATAAACTGCTTATTGTCTTCATCTTCAGTTATCGGGAAATATTGAACAAATCTGATAACTTATGTATTATTCTTCTGTTAGTCATACGCGACACAAAGTAAAGCTTATATAAGAAAGATAACAATGTTAATTGCGCTGATAGCTCTAACTGTATCTGCTCTTCACATCATAAACGCAAACATTTTTATTATCCTGTTATCTCTTGATTAAAATACTTTTTCTCTATTATCAAGACAGTGCAGTTTTAACAGTCTGAACCATTAAATCATGCCTTGGACATGCAACTATTCTCCAATTATTCTTGCTTTGAAATAGAATTACGGTATAAATGAGTAATATATTATCTGAAATGGAAAATCTGTTGTTTTATGTTTCTACTTTCAACGAATTTCGAGATATGGCCATCAAATTATAATATTTGTAGAACCACTCTTTTTCTCTTTTCGCCTTCTCCTTTCCTTCTACAGTAAATAACAAAAAATTGTGAAACATGTGTCTAATTATTTTAAATAAGAAGCCCAAATATCGAATTTCATGTCTCTAATCTTAAGAGATTCCGAGATATGGAGACCTTAGAATTATAACTGCCAACCTTCTTTCACCCCCTTCCCGTCGAATTGTCAAAAATGCTTCCTTAGTGGGACATAATAAATCCTATGCCCTATCCAAATTTTAAGTCTCTAGCTTAAGCGATTTGGTCTGAGCATTGATCAGTCAGGATTACTTCTTTTATATATGGAAATAAAGAACTGGGTAGAATTAATAACAAGGGGCAACTCCTTTGGCATTGTCCTTGTCCATTGCAGTCCAATTTACATGCACGTTCTTGACTAAACTTGGGCTCAAATGTCATTGAAACTGTCATCAATCGGCTTAGCGACCCCAAAGCTTCGAGAATAATACTGGTAATTTTGGATATTTTATTGTCATCCTTTCTCACCCCTCCCCGCGCCGATGGGTACTGCCACTTGGATTTAGATGACATTGGAAGTATCATTATTCATGGTGGACGACCCCGAAAGCTATGCTTTGGACACTAATATCGATCATACTCGATTTTTACATGTAACCCCCCCTTCAACCTTAGGAGTGTCTTACATTAAAAAAAAAAAAAAGTAAGTCATGTGTGTGTATCAACCTGTTTTTAGAATGAGATTATATGTTGGGTTTCATTTTCCTAACATGAGAAATACGTAAGATATTCTATTTCTTACATAAATTCGAAGAAGACCACAGGGGAAAAAGAAGGTACCGTAAGTCAAGAAATGGTTGAAAATGAGTTAAAAGCAGAATAATGTAGCCTGAAAGGTGTAGTTTGCATGGACTAAATCCTGCAGTAAGGAGGAGGTTAGTTACTAAGAAATTTAATGCTAAAGAGTTTGCCTAAAGGGGAAGAAGGAGGTAAGTCAGTGGAAAACAGGACAATTGTGTAAAATTATACAAAACTGATTTGCCTCCTTTCCCCTCCTACAGTCTTCATTTTAAATCGCCTCTTCCTCTTTGAAGCCCTGTACTTCCCTCTTAGGATACGAACCATTCCATATACAATGTCTTCCAAATTGTTTTTGATACCTCCCCTTAGGATACGAACCATTCCGTATAGCCTATGGTGTCTTCCGAATTATGTTCTTTCGATAAAATAATTTTGCCAAGTCAGTGGTGTGGATTGTGTACCGGACAAGCAAAAACAAACATCGATCTTTATAAGATTATTATATAAAGATGACAATTATTACTGTTTACGAATATAAACCCTCCTCAATCAAGATTATGGAATAAAAACTAAATGAGGACATATTGAAAAATCTACAAATTTCTCTCAGGAGTATTATTTCACTTTTTTCTAGGGACAAGAATTCTTCATCGATAGAAGTAGACCCTTCTCGTTTCATATTAGTATATTATTATAGTATTGATTATATATACATAAACATAGAGACAGTGCAATTGCCCCGTTTGACGCTCCTGATAGCTATTCAATATTCAATTTAAGAACTTCTTCGTCGTCCTGTAAATCACACAGCTGTTTATACTAGGGATGGCCAATTCCGGAATTTTTACTTTCCGGAATCCGGAAAGTAAAATCGGAAAATTCCGGATTTCGGAAAAATTCCGGAATTCGGAAAAATTCCGGATTTCGGAAAAATTCCGGAATTCGGAAAAAATCCGGATTTCGGAAAAATTCCGGAATTCGGAAAAATTCCGGATTTCGGAAAAATTCCGGAATTCGGAAAAAATCCGGATTTCGGAAAAATTCCGGATTTCGGAAAAATTCCGGAATTCGGAAAAAATCCGTATTTCGGAAAAATTCCGGAATTCGGAAAAATTCCGGAATTCGGAAAAATTCCGGAATTCGGAAAAATTCCGGAATTCGGAAAAATTCCGGAATTCGGAAAAATTCCGGAATTCAGAAAAATTCCGGAATTCAGAAAAAATCCGGAATTCGGAAAAAATCCGGATTTCGGAAAAATTCCGGAATTCGGAAAAATTCCGGAATTCGGAAAAATTCCGGATTTCGGAAAAATTCCGGATTTCGGAAAAAATCCGGAATTCGGAAAAATTCCGGATTTCGGAAAAAATCCGGATTTCGGAAAAATTCCGTAATTCGGAAAAATTATTTTTTCTTTTTGTAATCCTAAGAATTTTGTTCAAATGCAAACGAACAAATTTCCTTTTTGTAATCCTAAGAATGTATGATGCAAGTTAAGCTGAAACTTATATCTTAAAGTATACACTACTCAATCTTCCCATGGTTAATGAGATGTAGTCCAAAAGTACGATGTACTCCTAATATTTAATTTTTGTTTTACTGTGATATTGTCCAGAGGTAAGACATATATTACACTGAGATAAACAACTTGACATAATGAAGATGTTATCATACGTAGTTTTCCAGAAAATCGTGAGAAACTATTTTTTATGAAGTTAAAATATGCGTCGCTTGTTGCCAGTGTAATGCAATTGATAACTTTTATGCTGGAATAGTCTTCTTATTATTATTATTATTATTATTATTATTATTATTATTATTATTATTATTAATCGTTTATGTACTGTAAAAGAAAAATATGAACCGTTAAGTAGTATATTTTATCTTGTTTTTTGATATCTTCTAACAGTAATAACAAATTGCTTGTAAATACGCAATGATTATCAAGGACAATGGCATATTAATGTAAGGACTACTCTGCAGACTAGCAATAAACAATAAACAATAACATAAACAATAGTCCCAAAAAAAAGTAACTAACTTGGGCACGTCAGAATATTCGCGAGAATATAGGGACGCATTGAGACTAGCAAAAAACGTGGTGTTATTATTACTCAAAGGGCCGTACGATGGAGGCTTTAACGTTAATGTTAATGGCACCAATGAGCACTTACTTGCTCTAATGGTTAACCTCACTTTTGAGATGATTCTTAGAAGTGGGCGTGTTGGCATGCAGTTGGAGTACTAACGATTTGCGTCACTATCGAACACTAACTTAGCACTAGCGACGTTTAAAGTCGAAATTGGAGTCTGACATAAGTGGCTTGTCAACTTCACGGACATTATATTTTCCTTGAATGCGAGAATTTTGCGCCCTACCACAAAAATAGGAAAAAATGCACTCGCAATATATTTGCACTGGAATGTTTGCGCCCTACCCCAAAAAGAGGGGAAAATGCGCCGGCTATATATTTGCACTGGGATGTTAGCGCCCTACAATTCAACTTATTATTGTATTGTGTAAAGTAACTTCCACTCGCACTTGAACTAGGCTTGCCTCTCATCGTCTCAGTGAGTTACTCCATCCGTTATAATATTCCGAACAAATGAAAAAAAATACAATTTTAGTTCACTAAAGGGCAATCCATACAAATACAATTTTTCATTATACTACAAAATTTACAATAAACGTATAAATGACTGATATATAATTATTTATTAATATAATCAAAGAGTATAATTTAATCTACAAAAGGCTGTTTGGCTCTACCCAGATATCTCTGTTCACAATCCTTGAGAGTTGTTTGGCTTTTCAGGACACAAAATATAGAAAAGAAAATGTAAAGTGAATGTAAAATCAGTTCAGTAATATTATCAAGAAAACTATGTACAGTGTGTTTACTTGCTGGAATTACACTTCAAACACACAATTGCGTTCAGTCGTTCTTTCAGGAAAAATGTTCCGGGGGGCACATTTAGTATTCCGGAGGGGGGTCACTGCTGGTACTATTCTATTTATTATTATATTATAGACGTATTATTTTGGTCTCCTCCGAGGGGGCACTCTGAGAGCTCTGGGGAGGCCAGTGTTCCCCCAAAATCATCTCTGGAAGAAGCAGTGATTGCGTTGATCCGTTGTGTTCTTTTGGCTTATATTGAAGTTTATTCTCCCCTTATATAGCCACAATGAAAATAAATCACAAATGGCATGGTTGTGGGGGGAGGATTGTTTATGCTGTAATGTCAGCCCCTCCGAGGAAATGCGTAAGCTCCAATAGGTTCTTTTATTTCGCAGGTCTCAAACTTCCCGGTGGAGGTACATCGCAGGCGCAATTTTCCCTGTTCTTGAGGTAGGGCGCAAATTTCCCAGACGCAAAATTCTCGACACCGTTCGAATGACCTCGGAAGACTATATCTTTTTCAATACTTTTTTATAATTTTTTACTCGAGATTTCTTCATAGCTTCTTATTAAAATACTTACTAATATATCCTCATTTTATTGTCCTAACCAATCAATATGGGTATGGTGTCAGTAAAATATTTAGATTGATCGAGCCTCTGGTGTGTAACCACAGTATCATGCCCCCATTAGAAATCTTGGCTAAACGAATCAATATATGTTGCCAATAAAATAGTTTAGAATGATTGAGCCCCTGGTAAATAACCATAGTATTTCGTGACAGACCCCCCCCCCTTCCTATTACCATATTCTAGCTACGTGCCTGACTCAGCTAAATCTCTACATTCTTTACCAAGCACACATTTTCTAAAGCGGAAAATGCTCTCTAAATACCTAAGCTCATTATTTTCAGCAGATGCACAAACTGGGTAACATGCTATCTACATGAATGTTATATATGTCGATTACTGGAAACCGCTTCTCGCTATCTATTACCATATTTACTATATAATGATTAACGTTAAAACCGGAAATGGTTGATTTGTACCGCTTCCGGTTTGAATATTACATTCATCAGGGAACTCGATTCTTAACTATTGACTCTGTACATCATGGCCAAAATTGATTGGTAATCCATCAGATAGTTCTTGAGACTGTTTGTTTCACTGACGGACAGAATGAATATATGGCTATAGAGTTTTGATAAACTAAATTCGTTAATGAGTGATGATGGAACAAATATAAGAAAGGGAACCAAGAGTACCACCGGGAAAATTTTCGAACACAAAATTAGCCATCGAAAACCCACATGTCCTGGGTTAGAATACCATAGATGAAAACTCTACCACTGAGTCATCAATCACCCGCTTATTAGTTTTGTTAACTATTATATTAATATAAATTAATGAATGCCTGCTTATGTTAATTATTGAACAATTACATTGTATACTTCGTAAAGTCAATTTGTATTTACTGTACATACAGTGAGCGCAGAAAGTGTTCGTACACCTATGCTATTGAAACGAGAATGCCTGCGAAAAAGAAACAGAAAATTTAAGAAGTGTAATAACACACACAATATGAATAATGAAAACTAAGCTTTATGAATATATCAATAAAGAACCACAAAGACAAGTTTAATGGTCAGAAAGTAAATAAATTCCGTAGAAAATATATAGAGTAGACGCAAAAAGTGATCGTACACCTGACGTACGAATACGAAACAAAGATACCACAACTGGGGTTCACTAGTATTCACCTGAGTATACACCTCTGTATAGCATGACGAGTAACAGAATGAGTTTAGTTGTGAATAGGAGTGAAAAAACTGCACGGTGGGCTGTCGAAATGGGAAGCAACCGAACAGAAACAAATGAGGAGACAAGAAAAGTAATTATTAAAGTGCATAAGAAGGGTAAGTCTTTGAGAAAGATAGCAAACCTCAGGGGCAGATCCAGAGGGGGGCGATCGGGGCCATCGCCCCCCCCCCCACATGAGGAAACTTTCTTATTTTATATATAAATAAACCCATCCATAACAAGTTTGGAGCTCTTAAAAGTAGCAGTATTACTGCCGACCGCCCCTTCCCCAGAAGTCCGTCCTGGATTCGCCCCTGTATAGAGTAGCCACAATCGAGTATTTTCCGCTGTATGTTTGGAGTCGTTGTCTTGCTGAACAATAAATTGTTTTCAAGAACCATCTTCTGCCCACTAGTATGGAGATATTCCTTTAATATGTTAATATACACTTTGTAGATCATCACTCCATCGATAAGGTGGAGACGACCCACTCCTGAGGCACTCATACAACCCCAGACGAGCACGGACCCTCCTCCGTGTCTTACTTTAGAGACGAGATTTTGAGGATTCATCTCTGTATTCACCTTGCGCCATACCATACGCCTCCCATTGGACTCGATAAAATTAAATTTATTTTCGTCCGAAAATATGACCCTATTCCAGAAAGAAGCCTGATCCCTTATCTTTATACTCTTTTTCAAACTTTAGTCTCTTTATACGATTTGTCTTGTTCACCCAGAACATTTTCCTGGCTATCCGACCATGATACCCTGCAAATATTCCGCACTGTACTGGCTGATACTTTAACACCGCGTGTTTCCAGATCCGTTGCCAATTGCACAGCACTACTTTTTGGAACCTTTTTTCTTTCCCTAATAATGTAACGTTTAACTTGTTCACTCAACACTCTTGGTCTTCGAGTTCTTTTTTTATTATTTTTTTTATGGTTTCGCACAGTGATAGAAACATTATACATCGCAATTATTGTTTGTACTGTTGAACAAGGCCTGTCTGCAAGGTTTGCCAGGGGCGGATCCAAGACGGACTTCTGGGGGGGGGCGGTCGGCGGTAATACTGCTACTTTTAAGAGCTCCAAACTTGTTATGGATGGGTTTATTTATGTATAAAATAAGAGTTTCCTCTTGTGGGGGGGGGGGCGATTGCCCCCTCTGGACCCGCCCCTGACTCTATAATACCTTGAAACAGCTTCGCACACCTCCCCAATCCCCAGACATGAACCCCATAGAACATCTATGATCTGTTCTGGAGACAAGAATCAGAAGGCACAGCTTGTCTACTAAAGAAGGCCTAAGAAAAGCTATTCAAGAAGAATGGGACATAATCAGTCCCGAAGCTACAGAACTACGAACTACTACAGGTGAAATCAATGCCACGAAGATTACAGACAATCATTAACGCACAGGGTAATCCCACAAAATATTAAATAACGTAATATACTTTATAAGCATTAATTCAAGCATAAGTGTACGGTGACTTTTTGCGTTTACAAAAAAGGAATTCTCTCTTTTCTTCTGAACAAAACAGTGATTGTGTTTGTTTGGCCTTTCTCTTGTATATAGAAATAAAATGTATGAATGTGTAGTCTTAATTCTGGTTATATATATATTTTTCCACCTCCCGTTCTCATGCTAGCTGTTTTCAATATAAACTATGCACGGTGTACGAACACTTTCTGCGCTCACTGTAGGTATGTTGACAATAAGCGAATGTTATTAGAATATTTGTTGAGATTTATTTTCCTTCACTGCCTTTCGCCTGATTAAAAAGTAGTTTGCAGTGCTTTGGAGCAGCTGCAGGTGGGAACGCGATAATGTTTGAGACATACCGGCGACTTTTTTGTGTGTGAAAACAAGATCTTTCTCATAAAGTAGTAAATAACTGCAGTAGCAATTGTCTACGTAAATGATAGACATATCCAACTACAAGAAATTAATACAGTATATATAGCCTATTCATTATTGTGTTTCTCTTTTAACAACTACTAGCTAAGGATGGCCAATTCCAGAATTTTTACTTTCCGGAATCCGGAAAGTAAAATCGGAAAAATTCCGGATCTCGGAAAAATTCCGGATTTTTTCTGAATTCCGGAATTTTTCCGAAATCCGGAATTTTTCCGAATTCCGGAATTTTTCTAAATTCCGGATTTTTTCCGAATGTCGGAATTTTTCCGAAATCCGGAATTTTTCCGAATGTCGGAATTTTTCCGAAATCCGGAATTTTTTCCGAATTCCGGAATTTTTCCGAAATCCGGAATTTTTCTGAATTCCGGATTTTTTCCGAATTCCGGAATTTTTCTAAATTCCGGATTTTTTCCGAATGTCGGAATTTTTCCGAAATCCGGAATTTTTCCGAATTCCGGAATTTTTCCGAATTCCGGAATTTTTCTGAATTCCGGAATTTTTCCGAATTCCGGAATTTTTCCGAATTCCGGAATTTTTCCGAATTCCGGAATTTTTCTGAATTCCGGAATTTTTCTGAATTCCGGAATTTTTCCGAATTCCGGAAAGTAAATTTTCCGATTCCGGAAAACAAAATTTCCGGAATCCGGATTCCGGAAAATTTTGGCCATCCCTAGTTTATACTAAAATCAGGTTAACCTAGGCGCGTCATTTAGGAACGGCAGCGGGAATAGTAAATATAACAATTAAGAGTCCCTATCACTGTGAAATTAAAGTACCGCTAATTTTACATTAATTATATGATATCTTCAAATAGATTAACGATGATCGAAAAGTGGATCAAGACCTCCCTAGACGATGTTATTTTGCATGAGGTACCGTTATCACGAGTCACCTAGTAGCTTTCCGTTTGCAGTTATTTAGAAACGCGAAAATAAATGCCGATTTTCAATATGGGTGGAAATCGAAAGCAGATAAATGAGTCATGATAACGGTATCCCAAGCAAAATAATATTGTCTAAGGAGGTCTTGTTCCACTTTTCGATTATCTTTTATCTATTTGAAGATATCACATAATTACTGTAAAATTAGCGGCATTTTAATTTAACAGTGGTGAGGCCTTTTAAAACTTGAAAATTTACCTCTGCTCCCCCAGGCAAAATGTGAAACAACACTAATGATTTAATGCCAAATTGACTTTTGTTTAAGTTGCTTACTTCAACAAATACCCATGATTTCACCTTTCTTGTTGATGATGGGGAACAATTGCACCATTCCTACTGGATGTTACGCCCTCTCTAAAACGACCCCGGTACACCACTGCTTTTCAAAACTAATTATGTATACAGGTTTAAGGCCTCCGAAGAATTTTATTATCTATTACGTACGATCTGTCTGTCTGTGACTACATAATCCATCAAGTGAATTAGATAAAAACTTTGAATATTTTTAACTAAGTTTCAGATCTTTATTATTCTTAACTGAATATAAAATGGACGAGAGTTACATAATGTATTACGCTTTCCTAACAAATGAAAATACGGAACTCGTTTTCAAAGCCGCACTGAATAATCAAGTGAAACTACATTACTGTTTAAAAGTGAAAGGGGTTAATTGCATTGAAAATGTCTTGCGAGTTTATCCATTAATGACAACTTAGAGAAAACTAGTTTGACTTGATTATAATACGTGCATTATTTCTGATTTGACCATATAAAGAACTGTAACATTGAAGACGGTTGTTACACACAACTTCCTTCTTCTTTCTGAGTAACTTTAAACACATTTCGCTTTTAAAAAAATGAAAAATTAAGGAAAGATTAAAATACAATCAAAATTTTTTCATCGCAACTGACCACATAGGAAATCACTGTCTGTTTTCGAGCAACGTTATAAGCAGGAATTTCAGGTACAAAATTTTGGTTTTGAAAGGTGTGAATTCCAAACTAAAATGTTTATAGAAACAGTATCAAAACTAATTACACCATATATAAGGACTCAAAATCCACTCATGTATTAAAAAGTGGACTAAGTTCCAGCCAGGAAACTGTTAGAACAGGTAAAATTTGATTTTTTTTTTCTTTTTTAAAATAAGGAAATATTTCCGGTCACTAAGTAAATATTTGTATGTAGAAAAGCACTTAACAATGCCATTGGTATAGCATATTGGACATTTTGATGTTGACATCTCCTTTTATGTCCTTTGAATAAGTATTTGCCTCAGAAAATTGCACTGAAACGAAAGTAATGTGATGCTGCACACATTCAGAGTTTCTCGTTTAATTATTATAGTAATGAAATGAAGCAAAAGAGCCAATATTTTTTTAAAATGCAAAAAGATGTAACCATAACACAGTTAGGAGTATTTATTTCACTTTTCTTTGTAAAATAGACTTGGTCATTTTAATAGAAAAAAAAAAAAATACGGGATCTGAAATTCCCAGCTCTAGTGAAAAGAACAAACTCCCCTTCTTATCTCTAATATTGTTGCGGTTTGTTGGAGTTAGCGTTCCTTGTGAGCACCGACGCTATGTAAGACGCGGACCTGTAATTTAATGTGACGTAATGTGTAAAAATTTCAATCCGCTCCCTCCGGGAATCGAACCCGGGAGAGTGCACAACTTCCGTAATAAATTTAGTCATAAGAAACGCTCTCGACTCAAATGGCTGTTTGGGCAGCAAAAATTCTGTACAACATTTAGTGATTATAGATTATAATGAAATACTTCAATGTAAGTAAATGAACTTGTTTCATTTAACCAACAAGTTTCTAGTTTAATCGTGATTGGCTTACATTAATATCTGAATTATCTCAGAATGGCAAAAGCTCCCCCCTTTTTTTTCTCGTGAAATCTTCATTCAAAGTCAAACATACGTAACAAATTTCGTCAGCATTGCTACCACGTCCGTTTTTATGAAACTAGCAACGTAAGGTTGCCAACCCTGGAAAATAAATAAATAAATAAATAAATAAATATTTTAAAACCGACACTCCCTGAAAATTCCAAATGATATAGGTTTAAGAGTGAAGTAAGTATCTCTGTTCGGACCCATCCATTGGAAGTAAATGTACTATCGTGAACAAAAGTGCATTAACACCTGTACGTTGCATATCTTTAGTACATTCACTAATAAGCTTAACAGATAAATGTGCTATAAATGAGAAACTGAAATCGGCATTGATCACTTTATTTTACTTACCAGTAACTGTCCTTCTTTAAAATTACCGGAACAGATGACCAAAAGTATATTAATCTTTACGTGAAATTTATTCTTTAAACTTATACTTCAATTACAGGAAATTGCTTTAAGAAGTCCTTTTTCACTCTCAATAAATGTATAAAATTCCTTACAAGTAAATTTTAAATTTCCCGATACAGTTCCTGCCATTTCTTTAAAATTATCTGAACAGATAAACAAAATATATTAATCGTTGATAGATGGTGAAAGGTGACAGTTTTGGATTTACAGAATAAAAGTTAAAGATGATAAAAACCGGTCACAAAGGGACTGGTAAGAAGTTTGTACCGGTCACCGATCTAATCTAAAATAACAGCAATATTTCCGGCCAGGCCGGTCAAAAACCGGCCAGTTGGCAACCCTATGCCACGAAAAAGTCTTTAGACACTAAATTCGTAATTTTAAAATTCAATTTTATTTACTAAAAAGAGTAATTTGTCCTTATCGAGAATTTCGAACTTTAAAAAAAAAAAAATCAATAATTTTGCTTGGACATTCGTGTAACGAAGCGTGTCCAATTTTACTGTTATGTTTTTACAAGTTACGTTAATTCAACAATGAAGGGAATGTATTAGTAAACTTGCGAGAAAAATAATTATTTTATATACAGTATTTATTTTTTAGCGTAACAAAGTAAAAAATACAACGGCAGAATGAGGGTTCATTTTATTTATTTAGGGCTATCGCAATGCGAAAATATCCATGAATATCCGTAACTTTTAAAATTTCACGAATTTGACGCAACAATTATGACAAAATTTAGTATTCTTTCTGTCACACATTGAAATTTTAGTTTCCCCAATTACAGTCAAGCCGTAGTAGGCAGAGAAAAGAACCAAGCAAGCACATCAATACTGACATAACGCGGCTGTTCAACTCTGCCATCTAACGGCAACGTCATGTATTATGCTCAAGGTTATATTACGGTACGTGGCGCGTTGGCAAGTGGCCAAGTTGGTTATTTCCTTTTTCTTCTTTTCGTTTTTCCTTTTCTTTCCCTCTGCTGCTTCACAGCTGGCATTGCCCGGCACTTCGGAAAGCACGACACGGAACAATGTAATTTTATGACAAAGCTTAGAAACATATTTTGAATAATAAATGGAATAGGCTTCTGGGATTCATAAATATTATGGATATAGAATTTAAGAGGGAAATTTTATGATTTTACCACGGATTAGTAAACTATATCCAGCACACACATTCTCGAAATTTTGACTCTAAGCTTAGTTTACATATAATCAGGAATCTCTTATTATGTTAGGAATAAACGTGTCATGAACATAATAAATACGCAACTTAACACAAAATTAATGATTAACATTCAAGATTTTAATGCAGGATACAGAGTGCGATTATCGGAAGTACATAGGCCTACGGTTCTAGGCCCGAAAACATTGTGGGAGAGGAAGAAAGTAGTGTGCGAAAACAACAGCTGAAGTGGGCTGGAGGGGAAGACTGAATAAAAAGCTCTTTTGCATTGGAATACAGTATTTAAATAGAGTCCACATTCAACAATCACAATTATACTATGTGATAGGCTATACGGGAGCTAACCCCTGGTCACCCACTAATTACAATTTACCTAAATCTTCAATAATCAACACGAAATTGTATAGTTACGCTTTCAAGTTGATCCTCGACGAGCATATTTAGGAAGTTTTTCGTGTTAAAATACAATGCAATTTAAAAATAGGAAAATTAATCACTATGAGGTTTACACGTGTCACAACTATGACCTGTAGGCTACAGTAGGGAAACCGTTATTGAAAGTTTGACACTTAGTTTAACGTCCCTTTTAGCAGCGAGGCTATGAGACATGGACTATAGCTTAACGTGGGATCCGAACCACATGAGCTCTCGCCGAGAATCGAATTCGGGGATCCCTCGCCAAAGGCGCGTACGCTAATCGCTTAGCCAGGAGAGAGTTCTGTCATTGAAAGTGAATGATAGTGAACGAATTGGTAGAATGATGTGCAAGAAAATGGGGAAAATCCGAGAAAACGCACGTACACTGTGTTCACCACATGCTCTCATGCATGGTACAAAACCAAGGATCTCTATGAACAGTGGTGAGCACTCTGCTAATGATACAATGTTGCTCCTTCAAAACAGGTTATGGTGATATTTGACAGTCGTGAAACTCCTCTAGTAATTAATTATAAAAGGATCCAAGTAGATGTGAGATAGTCGACACACTCATATTACAACGAAGAGGAGGGGGAAAGTATCTAACGATACGCACAAAGGTTATTCAGTTATATTAATTCATATAGATATTGATATTTCTCATATGGCAGGGAATGAGGGAAGGATAGGAAAGAAATATAATTATTAGGTCATTTAAAATATATTGAGTTTTTTGCGCACGAGATGGGGTTAGTGACCCGAATCTCAAGATATGAAACGCAGCGAGTCAGGCCTAACGTCACTGGATAGTTGAAGCTAATGTAAAAAGTGCTCAATTTTTTATATAATCACTACATACATGTACACCCTGAATATGAATGAAACTTACACAACTATGTTTTACTATTTCATTTCGATCTGTGAATCTCTACTGGAAAGTAACGAATTTGAACCATTTCTGAAGCGGTTGATCTTTGATCATGAGTAATGGAAAGTGCTAAAGTTACAGACAATGTGCTGCTAGGGGAAGTGTTTGTGGCAAAGCCGATACTGACACCCAGGTAGGTTACTCCGTGTGTTTTGTGGTATTGAGAGCGTCATGAGCTGCTATCGCCGGACGAAACGATAGACTCGGACACGTACTGTTGACAATTGGCACAGCCCGTATCCACGGGGGGCACGGGGACCGGCCCCAATAATTTACACTGGCTCCCCCCTAAAATCTTTACGGTAGACTTGCAAATGAACTATATGGTTGGATCGATCCCTCCTAATTTCTACTGTCTCCTACATTTTTGGACTGGCTAAAGGCCTGAATTGACATGAATGCACTTAATTAAAAAAAGAAACAACCAGAATGGCGAATAGAAAGACTGTCATGCCACGTTCACAACACCAAACCACAGAAATACTTAACGACTTCTCAGAATTTGCGAAAATTTGGCTGGGAGGTTCCAATGTATCTACCGTATAGCCTGGACCTCACTCTGTCAGAGTATCATTTGTTTTGGTTTGTAGAATTTCCTGAATATTGTTAAGTTAGTTTCAAAAGAAGTTTACCTTGCACATGTATTATTATTATTATTTTTTTTTTTTTTTCAGGAATCACATAAGTTCTATAGCTACGGGATTATGGTATTGGCGGAAAAATGACAGATGGTTATCGAACAGAATATGTGGTTCCATGATGTCAGTTCCAAATAACACTACATATATTCTCAATTTTGACCTCCAAAGGCTCAATACTTTGTTGTATGAACATATATTTAGTTATTTTTTTTCTTTTCTTTTTCTTATTTTGTTTATCACCTTCGATGCACCTCCCCTCTTAGCAGTACTTACCTGGAATGTCACTGTATATAGTGTATATAAAGGATCGGGGTTCGATTATAAGTTAGTGTATTTTAGAGTTGTTATATTATTATTTTTGAAGTCAATGTTAATATTGTATAAAAGACGAATCTTTGTTCTTTAAGCTATTGATAATGTGCCAGCCAAGAACAGGATGTAGGGTCACTGAAGGGTCACACATATGTGATGATAGTGTATGTACTTTCAAAATACTCTCTTTTGTAATGGTTTCTTTTTCAAGGAAGTAAGATAATGTACGCGCGTGTACATCACGCAGTGAGAGCATGGATTACTAAGTCCAGTTTCAAAGTCTGTATGATAGGTCTCCACGTGCGTCCACGTGTCGACCTAAACTCATGTGATGATTCGATCTTTGTGCTTACGATAGTTTTATATACTAGTTGCTATACAAGGCTTGGCACATTCCAGGAAGACACATTCGCGTTATTAGTAGATTCTTTGCGGTCTGTATCTTAGGGACGAGAATTAAATAGTAAATAGTATCTTAGTACTTTATATATATATATCTTTACATGTAACTAGAATCTTGGAACAATATATATATACATCTTCGAATTCATATATTTTTGTATTTCGTCGTATCTAGTGTTTCCAATCTTTATCTAAAGTGGAACTTTAATGATTTTACTGAAAGAACAGTCAGTGAGATTTTGTAGTTGTTTGTTGTGGAACTTGTAACTTCTATTTTTCTTATTAACTTCAATAAACTTCTCACGCCTACCAAAAGAGATCCTATTTTATTTGAAGAAAAAGAAGAACCTGCGCGAGACGAAAACGTCAATCATACAACAGGAAAATAAAGTGGTGGCAGCTAGGCAGGATCTCAACCGAAGTACACGAAGTTCGATTCCAGTGCACGTTCCACAGTTACCAAGTTGAACATTCATCATTGTAGTCAGAGTTCGTTCTTCGACACGAAGCTGATACGTTTTAAAATATCGTTACGTCCAGATACAGACCGCACTTCGTCGAGAATACCTTTTTTACTGTGAGTGCAAGAAGCTTGCCTGTTCAAGGTGTAGCGGATACCTCGGCGTACACACCGTTCCAGTGTTCCAGTTTTATTGCAACCAGTTCCAGAGATCCAGTAAGCAGTACCATTCTCAAGTGTGGCTGGTCCCAGTTGAGCAACATTCCAAGCCGAGATCTTGTGGAAATCCAGAGGCCTCATCTTTAAACCAACATCAGGAAAGTACCAGGATCGACGCCAGCAGCACCCCCCATCACAGGAAATTCAAGGTGGGTTACAATTTTCATTGCTTGTTTGAACTTCCAAAATTTGAAAGTGTTACGCCTGGAGATAGAAAAGATTTGTTCTTTGGTCACCGCGGTTGTTGTTTACTTGTGAAGTGAATAACGTAAAATCAAGACAAGAACAGTCTAGGATAGAAGGCTTTAGTATTCACCGTTCCTCTAGGGAAGGATTAAAATATTTCATTCGTTTAATCTTGGGAATACTTGGCAAAACAGAAGGTGTAAGAAAGGTATTGTCGCTAACAAAATTTTTGTAAATTTAAATTGTATAGTTTAACGTAAGTACTAATTGCCAATGGCTACCAGCGGTAGTGCTGATTCTTCTGATACAGAAGTAGAGTATTGTAGTGTGTCAGAAGCACTAAAGTTAATTTCGGTACCATTTTCGGGAAAAAGAGAAGCATTAGAAGAATTTCTGTCTAATGTAGATGCTGCTTTTGAATTGGTTGACCCAGCTAAGCATAGTACACTTTTGAAATTTGTTAAAGCAAAAATAACTGGGGATGCTAGATCTAAGTTATTAGTTAGAAAAACCACTACTACGTGGGAAGCTGTTAAACAAATATTAATAGAAAATTATTCCATTAGACGAACTATTGATTTTTATGCATGCCAGCTTTTTAGTGCTAGACAAACCAAAACTGATTCAATTGCTTCATGGGCAAGTAAAGTAGATACTCTTCAAAGTCAATTACGCGAAGCCGTTGCTCGTGTTATAGATGCATCTAAATTGCCAGGAGCTATAGCACTTGTTGAAATTTTAGCTAAAGCGAGTTTTATTCAGGGGCTAACAAATGACAGAATTCAGATGATTGTACGATCTAAAAGCGATGATGATACATCCTTAGGATATATTATCGAACTCGCTCTAGAAGAAGAAACACAGATCACTTCCCACACTTCTCTCCCCTTTCCAAATGTAAATAGTAAGAAAGCTCAAAAGAAAGAATTAGTATGTTACCTATGCCATAAGCCTGGTCACACCAAAGCTCAATGCAAATTACAGAAAAGAAAGGAAAGAGGAAATTCTTCTAATCAGTTTATGAAAACGGTACACGTTTGTGAAATTTGTCCTGAGATCGCCGCGAGAGGCACAGGATGTGTTAATGGAAATTCTCCTGAGATCGCCGCGAGAGGCACAGGAGGGGTTAATTGTAATTTTTCCGAGAGCGCCGCGCGAGGCACGGAAGGTTATAGCAATTGTTTGCATGTTGCTAGTAAAGTAAATACTAGTGGAAATACTAGTAGGGTAAATACTAGTGGAAATGAGAGAATTTGTGATAAAGAACAAAGTTCTCTGCATTTTAATGAAGTAAAAGCCTGCAGTAGTCAGATGTGCTCAAGTTGTAATGGTCAGGGAAACCGCAAATGGATGTAAATAAGCAACCTGTTTGCATCTCAGATAACACGAAGGGTTGCATAGTAACAAATCAAGAAGAAGGTACTATTACGGCATTCATTAAAGAATTGCATGCTGATGCAACTTTTCTCTTAGATACAGGCAGTGATTTAAGTCTTTGGCAAATCCATGCACTTCCATGCAGTTTTAGAAAGAATATCGATACAACACAAACTGTGACATTGAAAGGATTAAACAATGTTAAAACTAGGTCACTAGGTACTATTTATCTAACGTTAGTGATAAAAGGAGTAGAATTCTCACATAAATTTCACATTATTTCGGAAGGATGCTTATCAAAAGGCAGACACATTCTTGGACGTGATTTCTTGAAACAAAAAAATTGTTTGTTAGAATTCCATCCTCCTCCTCCTCCTACCTTGTCAACACATGCTTACCAGAAACTTGACCTTAAGGGCAGCGATAAGCTTATACTACCGTTGACATATAGTATTCCAGCTCGATGCGAGAAGTTAGTTTTTGTTCCCACAAACAGCACAGGAATTGGAATTGTAGAAAAACGAGAAATTAAACCGGGTGTTTTTCTTTCTTCTTGTTTGACAGTAGCGAAAGAAAATAAATGCATAGCTAGTGTGTTAAATGTAAATTCTTCAGTAGAGAATATTACCTTAGATCCGATAGACTTAGAGAAATTAGAAGAAAACCATGTTTTAAATATTCAGTGTGAAAAAGACAGGGTTCCACAAAAGTCAAATTCAGAAAGTTTAACTGAACGTTTAAAATTACTTCATAAGCTTTTAAGGCTAGGTCATTTACCACCCAAAGAAAAAGAAAGTATACTTGAACTTTGCGATGAATTCAATGATGTTTTCTTTCTACCAGGAGACAAACTAACTGCTACAAATGTTCTTGAACATGAAATTGTTATTGATCCTAAACATGTAGGCAAAATTGTTAACAAAAAGAATTACCGAGTGCCAGAATGTCATAAGGAAGAATTAAATAGACAAATAGAAGAGTTGTTAAAACAAGACATTATAGAAGTTTCAACTTCTCCTTGGAACAGTTCTATTTTCCTTATTCCAAAGAAACTCGATGCATCAGGAAAACAGAAATATAGACTAATAGTCGATTATCGATCTGTCAATGATCTATGTGTCCATTCGTCCTTTCCGTTACCTAACATAGACGACATTTTGAGTAATTTAGCCAATGCGCGTTACTTTTCCAGTTTAGATCTCCATAGTGGGTACCATCAATGCTATATTAGGGAAAAGGATAGACCTATAACTGCATTCAGTACACCTGAAAATCATTATCAATTCAAGCGACTTGCTTTCGGTCTGGCGACAGCACCGGCCACTTTTCAAAGATTGATGAATACAGTGTTAGCAGGGCTGACAGGTACGAGTTGTTTCATCTACCTGGATGATTTAGTGGTCTTCTCTAGTTCTTTAGAAGAGCATAATAGTAGATTACGTGTGATTTTGCAAAGATTTCGCAAAAGCAACCTGCAGTTAAGTGTAGATAAGACTGAATTTTTAAAGCCAGAATTAACATACTTAGGACATGTCATTACACCTAACGGAGTAAAACCAGATCCAAGATTAGTGGAGAAAGTTCAGGACTTTCCTGTTCCTCAGAATAAGAAACAAATTAAGGGATTTCTAGGACTTACTGGATATTATAGGAAATTTCTAAAAGACTACAGTAAAATTGCTTTACCCTTAACGTCCTTATTAAAAGAAGACGTCCAGTTTTCTTGGGGAGTCAAACAACAACTTGCATTTGATTCTCTTAAAGAGAAATTGACAACTCCTCCAATTTTGCAGTATCCTGATTTTAAAAAGCCTTTTATAATCACATCGGATGCTTCGGCATTTGCCTGCGGAGCTATTCTCTCACAGGGTGAAATAAACAAAGATCTTCCAATTGCGTATGCTAGTAGAGTTTTCAATAAAGCAGAGAGATCGTATTCAGCGACTGAACGGGAACTGGCGGCTCTAGTGTGGGCTAGCAAAGTTTTTAGACCGTACATTTACGGAACAAAAGTAACTTTTGTCACAGATTGCAAGCCACTAACGTGGGTTTTTAGAGTACAAAATCCGACATCTAGACTTTTAAAATGGAGAATACTTTTAGAGGAATATCAATACGAAATTGTGTATAAGAAAGGAAGCTTAAATACAAATTCTGACGCCTTGTCACGAATGTATTCTTTAGATGTTATTGAAGAAGAAGATAGGGTATCAAATTGTGATTCACAACAGAAAGAAAAAGCTGAAGCTTTAGACTTAGAAACGAAAAACAAAATTTTAGAAGAGTTTCATACTCAAATTCTAGGTGGACATATAGGAATGAATAGGTGTTATGAAAAGATTAGAAAGTACCTTTCTTTAAATAATATTGACATTAAAGAATGGCCAAAACTGAAGGAAGATGTTGAAGATTACATAAAAGGGTGTGAAATATGTCAAAAGAATAGGAACACACAACAAAAGGTAAAAATGAAGATGGTAATAACTGACACGCCCAGTACAGTTTTTGAAAAGGTCTCTTTAGATTTAGTCGGGCCTCTCCCAGAAACTTTAGAACACAGAAACAAATATTTATTGACTGTACAAGATAACCTTTCAAAATTTGTTATTGCAATTCCCATCCCTTCTCAAGATGCTGATACAATCAGCAAAGCCTTTGTCGAGAATGTAGTGCTAAAATTTGGCATTCCACACAGTATATTGTCTGATTGCGGAAGTAATTTCTTAAGCGATGTCTTCACGCGTATTTGTAAATTGTTACAAATAGAAAAACTACATACTACCCCATACCATCCGGCATCGAATGGTGGTATAGAAAAATTCCATCAGTCTTTAAAATTTTTCTTGCGATGTTATGTGGCAGAAAATCAGAATAATTGGGACGAATTAGCATCATATGCTACTTTCTGTTATAATACCACTCCTCATAGTTCCACTCAATATACTCCCTTCGAACTGTTATTCGGGAAACCTGTAAATGTACCAGGTGTATTACAAAGAAAACCTTCTGAAGTTGTATACAATTACGATGATTATGTAAAACAGTTGAAACACAAATTGCAGGAGATGCACGGATTAGCTAGAGCAAACCTCATTGACAAAAAGGAGAAAAGTAAAGAATATTATGATAGAAACGAAAACGAATGCATTTTTCAGAAAGGAGATAAAGTGTTATTATATGATGAGTCAGTCCGCCGCGGCAGATCAAAGAAACTTGACAGTCTGTGGCGCGGACCGTACGATGTAATCCGAACAAAAGGTGTAAACTGTACCTTAAAGGTTGGCAAACAAGAGATGACTGTGCATGCCAATAGATTAAAGATGTATTATTAAGTAACTCAAATTCTTCATGTTATCTTGTAAAAAAAAAAAAAAAAAAAAAAAAAAAAAAAAAAAGTAAGGAAAGTAAAATAACGTTTCTATATTTACAGGATTGTTCAAAATGATAGGACTTAAAGCTATTCTACTGGTTTCTCTTATATGTAGTAGTCTAGAGCTTGGAGCACGCATAAAGAAATTTGAAAATACGGCAGGTATTTATTATGACTCTTTAGGAGAGGTTCAGTTATATAATACTTACTGGCAATTGGTCTCTTACGTTAACTTAACTAAGCTAGATATAAGCTTTCGTAATTTGGAAACTTACGTAGATAGGACACAAAACCTGTGTAGACACTCAGTGGTGAAATCAAATAAAACAAGTTGTGCTACAGTGTTCGTAAATCAAGTTTTGACTAAGGTATCTGATATCAAAGAGGTTAAGGAAATAATAAAAGAAGTAACAAAAATTTCTTCGCAAGAAAGTAGAAGAAAACGAGGGTTAATAGATGGTATTGGTCACCTTGCTAAATTTCTATTTGGCACCTTGGACGATGAAGATGCCAATTATTACACTCAAAAAATCAATAAATTAGAAAAAGAACAGTTAGATTTCTTGAAATTGAGTAAAGAGCAGATGACTATTGTTAAATCTACCCTACAAGGTATTAATAAAACTCTTCACACAGTGGAGACTAACGAAAATATTTTGAGTCAAGGTTTAGAGCATATAAGTAAAGAGATATCAAAAAGAGAGAGACATTTAAATGAAGCATTTTTGGATTTAAATTTAAAGTATACAATAAATGAACATATCGCAAAAGTTGAAAGGTATTTAAGAGATTTAAAGGATCAGTATGAAATTGTTTTGCAAGCAATTTTAAATGCACAAAAAGGTGTATTACAGCCTCACATAATCACTCCTTATCAAATAATCCAACATTGGAAGGCTAGTCAAAGTGACCTCCATAGTGCGTTATCTTTACCAATTGGGACAAGTACTAGGAATAGTTACTTGTTATTGAAAATAATTAATTTAGATGTGTTTATCAATAATGGAATATTAGCCTATGTAATTCGTCTCCCTTTGACAGATTCCATTCGTTATCTAGTATATAAGTTAACTCCCTTCCCCACTAAAATAAAGAATACAACAAATAAATTTGTTTTTATTCAACCTGAAAAACCTTACCTTTTAGTTGATTCAATTAAGCAATATTACGCAAAAATGACTGAAATTGAGTTCAATAAATGTAAGATTCTTAAACAAGATTGGTTTTTGTGTAAACAAACGTTTCCTATCTTGTCTAGCCATATAAATCAAGAGTGTGAAATGAAATTATTACAATATATTCATTATGTTCCCATGGATTGTAATAAACATGTGATACAAATTGATCATTGTATATTCGTAACCTTAAATAACAATGAGTGGATTTTTGTTGCTCCACAGGAAGAGAAAATGACAATATTATGTAATGGATTTGAACCTTATGATTTAATTCTAACAAATTCAGGTATTATTCATCTAGATAATAATTGTAAAGCTTATGGTTTGAAGGCGATCCTCCAAACACAAACATGGTATGAAACCAATGTTACAGGTAAAGACTTTACTCCAAAATTAAATCTTACTGATAATTGTTGTGAAATATTCAATTCTCATATATACCTGGAAGATATGCAAATTAACCTACCTATTCAACATGTAATTAATTCGGTTAGTGACTTAAAGGTAGCAAGCCATAAAATTCAGGAAGTAGAAAAGAAAATAGATGATGAACAATGGAAACTACTTCATTCTGAAAAGGTAACTCATCTCTCTTGGTTTTCATATTTTGGTACAGTTCTGATAGCTCTAATATTACTATTTTGTTGTTGTTACCGATGTAAATGTTTTCGCTTTTTCAAAAGGTATTTTGATGATGATAGTTGTTGTAAACAAATATGCATTAAACCTTTTATTATTACCAAAATAAATCAAAAACAAGATACCACTGAGCCTGTAGTCATGTCAAAAATTGCTGAGCAACTTACTGAGATTACAGATGAGTTACAGGTAGCTGTTCCCCCTAAGAAAAGTCCTAATCTACGTAAGGAAAGGTAAAAAGAAAATCTTTTAATGTTTCATATCAGACTGTGAATTTTCAGTATCCAAATTCGCAACCAAATTCGCAATTTGATATGAAAATTCAAAAAAGGAGGGAGGTGTTGTATGAACATATATTTAGTTATTTTTTTTCTTTTCTTTTTCTTATTTTGTTTATCACCTTCGATGCACCTCCCCTCTTAGCAGTACTTACCTGGAATGTCACTGTATATAGTGTATATAAAGGATCGGGGTTCGATTATAAGTTAGTGTATTTTAGAGTTGTTATATTATTATTTTTGAAGTCAATGTTAATATTGTATAAAAGACGAATCTTTGTTCTTTAAGCTATTGATAATGTGCCAGCCAAGAACAGGATGTAGGGTCACTGAAGGGTCACACATATGTGATGATAGTGTATGTACTTTCAAAATACTCTCTTTTGTAATGGTTTCTTTTTCAAGGAAGTAAGATAATGTACGCGCGTGTACATCACGCAGTGAGAGCATGGATTACTAAGTCCAGTTTCAAAGTCTGTATGATAGGTCTCCACGTGCGTCCACGTGTCGACCTAAACTCATGTGATGATTCGATCTTTGTGCTTACGATAGTTTTATATACTAGTTGCTATACAAGGCTTGGCACATTCCAGGAAGACACATTCGCGTTATTAGTAGATTCTTTGCGGTCTGTATCTTAGGGACGAGAATTAAATAGTAAATAGTATCTTAGTACTTTATATATATATATCTTTACATGTAACTAGAATCTTGGAACAATATATATATACATCTTCGAATTCATATATTTTTGTATTTCGTCGTATCTAGTGTTTCCAATCTTTATCTAAAGTGGAACTTTAATGATTTTACTGAAAGAACAGTCAGTGAGATTTTGTAGTTGTTTGTTGTGGAACTTGTAACTTCTATTTTTCTTATTAACTTCAATAAACTTCTCACGCCTACCAAAAGAGATCCTATTTTATTTGAAGAAAAAGAAGAACCTGCGCGAGACGAAAACGTCAATCATACAACAACTTTTTAGAATACATGATATTGGATTTTTTCGCTCAGAAATGAGTACTCTTTCTCTCTCTTTCAGAACAGTAAAATTTAGTTCGGTGAGCAATAAATTGTATTTACTCAACTAATCTGTGCATTCTTTTTCTTTTCTTTTTCTTTTTTTTTTTTTTTAAATCTTTTGGACACTGAAAAATCAGGGGACGCCGTGTGTAAAATGTGCGCAGTTTTAAATATAGGTTTTCAACTGAGCTTTATTCTAGTATATTGTAATAAGAATATAGTGTTTTTGTTAAATTGGAAACAAGTGACCATCAGTATGCTCGTATGCACGCACATAAACGCTATTTTATAATCTCAAACAATAATCCTATTGTAGTGCCGCAAATTCGCAAACTATTTTTTGCGAATAATTATTTCTTTTGTTTTACATTTTTAAAACTGCAACAGAATTCGTATTTCATTTACTTCTTTTAAAATACAAATTCGTGTTGAGTGTTCTTTTTTTTCCTAGCTGGAAACCAGACATCCTGTCTGCCTTCACCGAGTTCCCCCTTTCTGACCTATAGGTCAACCGCAGTTAAGATAAACATTCTCCCCTTCTGGTTCGATACAGAAGCTTAGTTTTTTTTTATATTGATGTAGTCTTTTAACAAGTTAGATTATTATTATTAGTGGTAGAATACTGTTAAGAAAACCCATATAGTTTGTGTATCTTTAAAATGTCATTTTTGCTTCTGAAAGAAGATTCTTTTCGTTCTTCAGAACATTAAATATATATGTGTGTCTTTGGTCGAAAACGAGTAAGATAAACTGTTGAAGGGTCTTGAGTTCATTATGTATAAAACCTTTCAAGTTTATTACTTGAAATCTTTTATGTTTAGTATATGTTTATAGTTTAAGATACTATTTGTACCATTCTCTGTAATATCTCGATGTAATCTCATTCTTCCAGAGAAAGGGGCTCACACACCTAAACTCAAGGACTACACATCACACGCACACGCATGCGCACACACAAAATCTTATCTTTTGCCTGGCTCCGCCCAAGGCACCTTGTACTAGCCAATCTAGATGTTAATGGCATGGCTCGTTCCAATAGTTAGTCACTCCACCCCTCAGAGTGGAACTCTTCCGAGGTCATCTGCACCCGAAATCGTGTGCAAAGCCAATAATCTTTCTTTTCAGGATACTGGTCCCCCTCGGGCTCCGCCCTAGGTACTTTTTAGATCTCCACGCATGCTCAACCTCTGACCTTACGGTCCTCGTGCAACGTTTGCTCACGTTACTATTTTGCACACAGACCGTAAATTGGTGCCGCTTGCACCTCCGACCGAGGCCCTTAAAAACGCATGTTTTGGCCTCTCTCGTCGGACAACGTCCCTCTCCTGAACCCCTCAGAGACGTGCAGACTACGAGGAGTACGCAATTCGTTAGGTACGTCTCAGTTCAGGAACTTATCACGAAGAAGTCTCTAGTTGTCCATCCCTCTGCCTTCCGACCTCTCTGCCTCTACGGAGGCCTGCCTACTCAATCTCTTGGTTACCTACCTCACTACCTTGGTTTACCCAGTACTTGGCAATCTGTTTCCGAAAGCTCGATGGCTCAGCCAGGGTTCTCCCATAATTGCTGGTCGGCTTAGGAAACTGACGGTCAAAGTACTACCCTACCTAATCCTCACAGTAACTTGGCAATCTGTTTCTGAAAGCAAGATGGCTCAGCCAGGGTTCTCCCATAATTGCTGGTCTGCTTAGGAAACTGACGGCTAAAGTTACCTCCTTCCGAACTTGGCAATCTACTTCCGCAAGTTTCGCTTCAGCCCGGACTCGCTCCAGAAACTGCTGGCAAGCTTAGGAAGTTGACGGCTAAAGTTCTGTCGCACCCCTATTTGATGTGTGTTTTGACAGACTCTAAGTTTATTGCTTAGCTGGCCTAAAACGCACCGGTAAATCAAATAGTTATTCCCTGTTTGATGTCTGTTCGCAGACCGGTAGATCAAACGGTAAACCCAAACACCTTCCTTGTTTGATGTCTGTTCGCAGACCGGTAGATCAAACGGTAACCTTAATTCCTTCTGGTAACCAACTTTGTTTGATGTCTGCCTAGCAGACCGGTAGATCAAACGGTAACCTTTACACCTACCCTGTTTGATGTCTGTTCGCAGACCGGTAGATCAAACGGTAACCTGTTCCTAACCTCTGGTAGCCTACCCTATTTGATGTCTGTTCGCAGACCGGTAGATCAAATAGTATACCTCTTACCTACCTACCCACTAGGACTGATTCGTGCCCTCCCAGTCTAGTGCAGTTTTATTTTATTTGTGAAAAGTGCTACAGTTAAGTTTGTTTTTTATCAGTGACTTTTAGTGCGTTATATTTTAACTACCTATTGGAACGCCGCCACGTAAGTTAAAACTCTTTTATATATAGACACAGTACTTACACTATCGCCCCGGCTCTGGTTCTTGTAATTTGCTTAGAGCCAATAAACTGCAGGCTTACTGCAAGGAACATATTTGTCGAGTTTTGTTTCAAGAGATATCCCAAAGGATTGTTGGTTATCAAACCTTAATCAGGATAACGATTCCATTGTTTCCATTAGAAGATAAGTCTTGGCCACGGCCAACGCTACCGTGTAATACTAAGATTCTTCAGACTGTTTTGTTAGCTGAGTTCCTGTTTCCAGTATAACTTTACCGCTCGAGTTATAGTTGGTGTTTTGCAGAAACTTTGGTTGACTAAATAGAAGTATTTTGGTAAATTACAAAACTCTCTTGTGTGGGTGCCGGTCTACGCAAACGCATACCGCCGGCCCGCCACATAATTTGGTGTCAGCTTTGTGGGATATCTTGAACAACCTAGGATATCTTGAACATCTCTAGGATATCTTGAACAACTTAGGATATCTTGAACAACCTAGGATATCGTGAACTTTTTGCACAGCCTTAGGATATCAGGAATAATCGTGACATCGTAAACTTTGATACCAGTTTGTTATTTAAGTGAACTGTGTTTGGTGCATGTGCATTTTGCATGTGTGGTATTTATTGTGTGCTGAAAGTTTTTTCCATCTGTTTAACTTTCATTCCATCCTCCTTGGCGGAAGCGAAAAAGGGAAAAGGACGCTTTTGTTGTTTGACTGGCCATCAATCAGCAAAACATCCTGCTCACTGTATCGTGACGCCAAACGCACATTAGTGATTTTCGTTCATTAGTGTTTAAATAAGTGCAGTGCATTTTAGTGTTGAAATTAGGCATTTAAAGCCCCATACAGGTGATAAACCCATCGTAAATTTAGATATAGTTAGGTTAAGTGAGAAATTCCTCTCAGAAACCATTATTGCTCAAACCTTCGAGTTTTCGCAAATCTAAGAGGTTCATTCATTTATTTCATTTGTTGTTTCCACGTTGAAACGTAATTTGAATTTTTAATCATGGCAGAAGCTGACGGAAGTAACGTACAGCCAGAATATGTTAAAGTTTCTCAGGCAATTCAGGTTATTGCAGAACCATTTACAGGAGATCGTTCTAAGTTGAGGCAATTTATTGATAGTTGTGAAATTGCTCAAGGGTTAGTTAACCCCCGTGACAAACCTGTATTATTGAAGTTTATTAAGTCAAAAATTTTAGGAGAACCTAGAAATCGTATTTTAGTTAGATTGAACGTAGATACTTGGGAAGCAGTTAAGACAATTTTAGAAGAGAATTATGCTACACATAGACCTATTGATTATTATGCTTGTTTATTGTTTTCTGCCAGGCAAGGCAAAAATGAGGGTATTAGCTCATGGGCTAGCAAGTTAGATACAATTCGAGCTGATCTGAAAGCTGCTGCTTCGAAAATATGTCGTGAAACTGAAAGAGCTGGTGCTCATTCACTTATTGATCATTTGACAAAAGCATCTTTTGTCCAGGGAATTAGCGATCCCCGCATTCAAACAGTAATTCGTGGTAAAAGTACAGAAGATGATAGTTTCGCTCAATTAGTAGATTTCGCTCTAGTTGAAGAATCGCACATATTGTCTCAGAGACGAAAGCCATTAGATTCTAAGAATGAAGATAGGGCAAATTCTTCAAATCATAACCATAAGTCAGAGAAGAAAGGAAATAGGAAATTTTTCCCGAAAAAGCATTCTGAAAGTAAATCTAGAGATTCTCATAACTCTTCTCATTCCCGTAAGGATAGTAGAAATTTTAAGAAAAAGGTTCATTGTTTAGAAGATTGTGATCATTCAGTAGACTCGCATGAAGAACCGCATGATAACCATTGTAGTGAAAATAGTGACAAATTTGAGGATTCCAATTCTTGTTGTGTTTTACGTTGTACACACTCCTATCACTGTCGTGAAAAGCGTACCCATACTTGTGCTAACAAACGTATCCATGTTTGTACCCGAAAGAACACAAGTTCTCCGCGTTGTTCTCATCACCAAACGCGCAGTCCTTCTCCGCGTAGTTCTCGTTGCCGCAAAACGCGAAGCCGTTCCCCGCGTCGCATTCAGCGTCGCCCAGCGCGAGATCCTTCTCCGCGCCGTCCTCAATGTCATCGCCCAGCGTGTGCTCATTCTCCGCGTCGCACTCAGCGTCGCCGATCGCATAGTCATTCTCCGCGTCGCACTCAACATCGCCCAGCGCGTAGTCCTTCGCCGCGTCGCCCAGTGTATGTGTGTCCTCAGCGCCGTACACCGCGCAAACCTTCTCCGCGACCAAAACCGAACAATGTCTCACCGCGTCGTCATCCCGCCTTTGACACGCATGATTGTGAATTGAAAGAGAAATGCCGTGCTGACCATAGCACCAAGCCAAAATCTTGTAGCAAGAATAAGTCTTTATGTTGTTTATCGAGACACAACTCCTCCAGAGTTAAATTAGAGAAACGTGTTGATAGTAATAGAAATCAGAATGATAATGTTAAGAAGATTTTCCTTTGTTCCACTGAACAAACGAGTGATAATTGTACGAAGGTGTCCCCACCTCAGAAACCTGATCGAAATTCTGTTAAGTCTGATACAATTGGACGTTACGCCCAATTATGCGAATGTTCCACTAAGAGTATAATCGATGAAAAGGGTAAAATTAAAGTGCGAATGATGGATTTAAATAAGAATTACGAAATGTTATTAGATTCAGGCTCAGATCTATCGCTTATTAAGTATAGCCATTTACGTGAGTCAATGTTAAGAAAGATACATAGATGTGACTCCACCCCAGTGCATGGATTCAATAATTTTCATGCCCATACTTTAGGTACATTAGACCTTAGATTAGAAATAGGCAAGAACAGAGTGACTCATACTTTTCATGTAATGCGTAGTGATTTATTACCTCCTAATGTAGCCGGTATAATAGGCAGAGATTTTCTTCTTGAACATCATTGTGTAATTTCGTATGACGGACAAGCTGAATTGAAAATTGATGTAGGAACTAAAGTAAAGATCCCAGCACGTACTGAAAAGCTAATTGAAGTTAAGACTGAAAATAATGGGATAGGATTTTTGTCCAAACGTACTTTGGCAGACGGTGTATTCCTGCCAGACGCTCTAGTTAAAGCATCCGATAACAAATGTGTTACTAGCATTTTGAATTTGACTGAAAATGAGGTAGACGTACAAATTCCTCCAATCTCTTTAGATTTTGAACCACTTCTTGATATGACAAAATCTCATAGTGTTTATGCATTGAGCAAATCTGACAATGCAAGTCAAACTAAAGGATTAAAATCGCGTTTAGAATTACTTAGGCAGAACTTGCGATTAGACCATTTGAATCCAGAAGAGAAAGCGTTAATACTGTCGCATTGTGAAGAATATCATGATTTATTTTATTTAGAGGGAGACAAACTCTCCTATACTGATGTGATTGAACATAGCATCCCCATTCATCCCGACAAACGAGGTACAGTCGTGACTCAGAAACCGTACCGTATTCCCGAGGTACATAAGGCAGAAGTACAAAATCAAATCGACAAGATGTTAGATGAAGGTATAATTTCCCCAAGCAAGAGTCCTTGGAATTTTCCAATATTAATAGTGCCGAAAAAGATGGATGCATCAGGCAAACCTAAGATTCGTATATGTTTAGATTTTCGTAGGCTTAATCAGATTACTATTGGAGATAGCTTTCCTTTACCGAATATTACAGAAATACTAGATCAGTTAGGGCAATCAAAATACTTTACGACCTTGGATTTAGCCAGTTCGTACCAACAGATTAGAATTAAACCTGAAGACCGTAGTAAGACCGCCTTCAGTACACCATATGGTCATTACGAGTATAATCGCATGAGCTTTGGATTATGCGGTGCCCCCGCAACATTTCAGAGAATGATGAATATTGTTCTATCCGGATTGCAAGGATTAAAGTGTTTTTCGTATTTAGACGATTGTTGTATCTATAGTAGAGACTTAAAGGAACATATGTCAAGATTGAAACTTGTATTTGATAGGTTTCGAACCTACAACCTCAAACTTCAGCCTGATAAGTGTGAATTTCTTAGAAAGGAAGTGACATATTTAGGACATCAAATAACAGATCAAGGTCTGAAGCCAGACCCTCGCTTAATTGAGAAAGTGTTACATTTTCCGCATCCGAAAAATGTCAAGCAATTGCGTGGATTTTTAGGATTAAGTTCTTATTACCGTAGATTTATTGAAGGCTATAGCAATATAGCCAAACCTCTCACTCTTTTGTTAAAGAAAGATGTTCAATTCAAGTGGGAAACCAAACAAGAACTAGCGTTCCAAACTTTGAAGGAAAAATTGACATCACCACCTCTCCTTCAATATCCTGACATGAGCCGTCCCTTCATTATTACCTGTGACGCCTCAGAAGTCGCAATTGGAGCTATCTTGTCTCAGGGCCAAATTGGCCAAGACAAACCAATCGCTTACGCTAGTCGTACACTTAATAATGCTGAAAGAAATTACTCCACAACCGAACGTGAATTACTTGCGATAGTTTGGGCTGCCAAACTATTCCGCCCATACATCTTTGGAAAGGAAACAACCTTTGTGACTGATCATAAACCTTTGCTTTGGGTGTTTAGTGTAAAAGATCCTAGTAGTAGACTTTTAAGATGGAGAATTAAGTTAGAAGAATATAATTATAAGATTGTTTATAAAGCAGGTGTCCGTAATACCAATGCTGATGCATTGAGTCGTATTGCATATTTAGACCCCGATCCAGAAGGTCAACCTTCTACCCTTGACGAAGAAACAAAGAGTAGGATTTTGAAAGAGTTTCACAACCTTCCTACCGGTGGACACCAAGGTATTCATCGAACTATAGCTAAAATCAAATCGTACTTAGAATTGAACAATATCGATCCAAAATCGTGGAAAAGACTAAACACCGATGTCGAAGAATACATAAAGAAATGTGAGTCGTGTCAAAAGAACAAACTCACCCAACCTAATGTCAAACTTCCTATGGTTTTGACCACCACTCCTGAAGTAGTATTTGAGAAATGTGCTTTAGATCTTGTAGGGCCGTTTCCTGAGAGTTCTCTCGGAAACAAATACATCTTAACATGCCAAGATGAATTATCGAAATATTTAGTGACCATTCCCCTACAGCAACAAGATGCAGAAACCGTAGCTGAAGCCTTTGTGACGAAATTTGTTTGTGTTTTCGGTATACCTCAAACCATTTTAACCGATCAAGGTACTAATTTTATGAGCGATACCTTTAAGAAAATGTGTCGCATGTTCCAGATTAGGAAACTACATACTAGTGCATTCCACCCTCAAACTAACTTCGTTGAAAGAGTTCATAGATCTCTTGCTGAGTATCTGAGGCATTATGTGTCTGAAAACCAACTGGACTGGGACGTCTGGTTGCCATACGCTGCTTTTGCTTACAATACAACTCCACATTCAGTAACTAACTATACTCCACACGAGTTGATGTTTGGCCGGATGGCTAACATCCCTGGTATATTACGGAAACAAACTACCGACATTAATTACGCGTATGATGATTACATCAAAACCCTAAAGCAGAAGCTTCAGAACAGTTACGAGTTAGCTAGATCAAAACTGAAACAAGCTAAGGTTAAAAACAAAGAACAATATGATAAGACCGCCTCTCATAAAGAACAATTGTTTAAAGTAGGCGATCAAGTGTTACTTAAAGATGAATCTGTTAGAAGAGGACGATCCAAGAAATTGGGTTCACAGTGGATCGGTCCATACAAAGTAATTAAAGTTAAAGGTGTTAATTGTACTATTGCTAATCGAAGAAAAATATTTGTAGTTCATGCTAATAGGTTAAAGTTATATTATTAGTAGATAATATTAGTAGACTTTATTAGTAGGTAGTGTAGTTTCCATTTTTGTTCGCAGCCATCATGAGACATCCTCTCTCCTTATATATATATACAAAAACTTTTGGTTATATGTTCTGGGTATTCTCATCTAGAACTTTAATTAAGTGTAAACACCCGAAAACTCCACAAGGTTGAGCAAAACAAAAAAATATATACATGGTGAAAAAACCAAAGAGGAATATTTAATTAACTTCATAAATTTAATTTGGTTGTTTGAAATCTAAAAATTCTCATTTTGGTATTTCCGATGTTAATTATCAATGACTCTTATTTAATTATTTACGATAATTAAATCAGATGTCATTTCATATGTTAATTATTATCAAATAGTCTTTTGAAAACTATTCATGACACTGTGTTGTCTATTAAACGTAGTCAATACTTGTAGTCAGACATTTATGAAATTCCATGTTAAACATTAATAAAAACATCTAGATCCATTGTTTTCCTCAATCAGAAAATTCTTGGTTATGTTATTAGTTTACCTTTGACTGATGGTTTAAGATTTAATATGTATAAATTAATTCCATTTCCAACTGAGCTTAAAGACAATAAGTATTTCTTTATACAGCCTCAAAATCCGTATTTGATTATTGAAGTATCGAAACAATATTATGGTAAAATTGATGAACATATGTTTAATACTTGTAAGGAATTAACTTCATTTTCAAGGGTTTGCAAACAAACATTTCCGTTAAAACCTACACATAGTAATGAAGACTGTGAAGTAAAACTTATTGATTTTGTTAAATCAATTCCAGCAGATTGTAACAAACGTATAGTAGAATTAAGAAATATTTTATGGATTTCATTAGATAATAATGAATGGCTATTTGCTTCGCCATTCCCAGAAAAATTAACAATAGTTTGTGGAAATGATGTGTCAAAAACTGTTTTGATTCATAAAACTGGAAAATTAACTTTAGATAAAAACTGTAAAGCTTATGGTCCAAATTCCTTAATCAGTTCTCAGGAAATATATGTAAGTAACAGTACAAGTAAAGATTTGCTTCCACTACTAAATGATAGCATTGATTGTTGTATATTCTCAAACTCAAAGATCAATATTAAGAATATGGAATTTACTTTGCCGTTAAATCATATCATACACAAAGTTACAGATTTACAATATGCCAGCCATCGTGTTGAGGATGTTGAAAAATTAATTAATGAACAAGAATGGCAGATAAGACAAAGTAATCATGTATTTTCTTATTCTATTTTGACTTATATAATCATGTTTACTATTCTGATATTTCTTTGTGTGTATTGTAGTTTTAAGTTTAATTGTTGTAGACATAGGAATAAATGGTGTAATTCAGACTGTATCAGAACCATATGTTTTAAGCCAACAATCATTGCAGGTGTACAATCAAATAGTCCAGCTCTTAATGCTACTTATCGAGCTGCTTCTGGTGAAATAACTTTTAACGAGGAATCACAAGAGGATGATTCACCTCATCTCAATCAGAGAGTTACTAGGTCTAGGAACTATCGTTAAAATTTAATTTTGGAATTTTTTTTACTTTGATTGTAGTTAGTACGAAAAATTTTTGCCTTACAGTTAAAATCTAAATTTTTGCCTTACAGTTAAAATTTTTCTTTCCCTAGGAGGAAGGACTGTAGTGCCGCAAATTCGCAAACTATTTTTTGCGAATAATTATTTCTTTTGTTTTACATTTTTAAAACTGCAACAGAATTCGTATTTCATTTACTTCTTTTAAAATACAAATTCGTGTTGAGTGTTCTTTTTTTTCCTAGCTGGAAACCAGACATCCTGTCTGCCTTCACCGAGTTCCCCCTTTCTGACCTATAGGTCAACCGCAGTTAAGATAAACATTCTCCCCTTCTGGTTCGATACAGAAGCTTAGTTTTTTTTTATATTGATGTAGTCTTTTAACAAGTTAGATTATTATTATTAGTGGTAGAATACTGTTAAGAAAACCCATATAGTTTGTGTATCTTTAAAATGTCATTTTTGCTTCTGAAAGAAGATTCTTTTCGTTCTTCAGAACATTAAATATATATGTGTGTCTTTGGTCGAAAACGAGTAAGATAAACTGTTGAAGGGTCTTGAGTTCATTATGTATAAAACCTTTCAAGTTTATTACTTGAAATCTTTTATGTTTAGTATATGTTTATAGTTTAAGATACTATTTGTACCATTCTCTGTAATATCTCGATGTAATCTCATTCTTCCAGAGAAAGGGGCTCACACACCTAAACTCAAGGACTACACATCACACGCACACGCATGCGCACACACAAAATCTTATCTTTTGCCTGGCTCCGCCCAAGGCACCTTGTACTAGCCAATCTAGATGTTAATGGCATGGCTCGTTCCAATAGTTAGTCACTCCACCCCTCAGAGTGGAACTCTTCCGAGGTCATCTGCACCCGAAATCGTGTGCAAAGCCAATAATCTTTCTTTTCAGGATACTGGTCCCCCTCGGGCTCCGCCCTAGGTACTTTTTAGATCTCCACGCATGCTCAACCTCTGACCTTACGGTCCTCGTGCAACGTTTGCTCACGTTACTATTTTGCACACAGACCGTAAATTGGTGCCGCTTGCACCTCCGACCGAGGCCCTTAAAAACGCATGTTTTGGCCTCTCTCGTCGGACAACGTCCCTCTCCTGAACCCCTCAGAGACGTGCAGACTACGAGGAGTACGCAATTCGTTAGGTACGTCTCAGTTCAGGAACTTATCACGAAGAAGTCTCTAGTTGTCCATCCCTCTGCCTTCCGACCTCTCTGCCTCTACGGAGGCCTGCCTACTCAATCTCTTGGTTACCTACCTCACTACCTTGGTTTACCCAGTACTTGGCAATCTGTTTCCGAAAGCTCGATGGCTCAGCCAGGGTTCTCCCATAATTGCTGGTCGGCTTAGGAAACTGACGGTCAAAGTACTACCCTACCTAATCCTCACAGTAACTTGGCAATCTGTTTCTGAAAGCAAGATGGCTCAGCCAGGGTTCTCCCATAATTGCTGGTCTGCTTAGGAAACTGACGGCTAAAGTTACCTCCTTCCGAACTTGGCAATCTACTTCCGCAAGTTTCGCTTCAGCCCGGACTCGCTCCAGAAACTGCTGGCAAGCTTAGGAAGTTGACGGCTAAAGTTCTGTCGCACCCCTATTTGATGTGTGTTTTGACAGACTCTAAGTTTATTGCTTAGCTGGCCTAAAACGCACCGGTAAATCAAATAGTTATTCCCTGTTTGATGTCTGTTCGCAGACCGGTAGATCAAACGGTAAACCCAAACACCTTCCTTGTTTGATGTCTGTTCGCAGACCGGTAGATCAAACGGTAACCTTAATTCCTTCTGGTAACCAACTTTGTTTGATGTCTGCCTAGCAGACCGGTAGATCAAACGGTAACCTTTACACCTACCCTGTTTGATGTCTGTTCGCAGACCGGTAGATCAAACGGTAACCTGTTCCTAACCTCTGGTAGCCTACCCTATTTGATGTCTGTTCGCAGACCGGTAGATCAAATAGTATACCTCTTACCTACCTACCCACTAGGACTGATTCGTGCCCTCCCAGTCTAGTGCAGTTTTATTTTATTTGTGAAAAGTGCTACAGTTAAGTTTGTTTTTTATCAGTGACTTTTAGTGCGTTATATTTTAACTACCTATTGGAACGCCGCCACGTAAGTTAAAACTCTTTTATATATAGACACAGTACTTACACTATCGCCCCGGCTCTGGTTCTTGTAATTTGCTTAGAGCCAATAAACTGCAGGCTTACTGCAAGGAACATATTTGTCGAGTTTTGTTTCAAGAGATATCCCAAAGGATTGTTGGTTATCAAACCTTAATCAGGATAACGATTCCATTGTTTCCATTAGAAGATAAGTCTTGGCCACGGCCAACGCTACCGTGTAATACTAAGATTCTTCAGACTGTTTTGTTAGCTGAGTTCCTGTTTCCAGTATAACTTTACCGCTCGAGTTATAGTTGGTGTTTTGCAGAAACTTTGGTTGACTAAATAGAAGTATTTTGGTAAATTACAAAACTCTCTTGTGTGGGTGCCGGTCTACGCAAACGCATACCGCCGGCCCGCCACACTATCATACCTTTTATCACGCACAATAAATGCAATTTTTAAAACTAAAGTGAAAGTCATCATCTCACCAGCTTCTTTTCTCAATGTTCCCAAACAGGAATCGAAAAGTCAACAATCAATCATACGAGTAGCTAAATTTTTTCTAACAATTATTTTAATGAGCCTTTGTATTATTTTGCAACATTTCAAACACTTTTTTTTGTTTGTTTCTAAATTACAAACAAGAATTGTTACATCATTAAAATTGAGAAATCAGCATTTATTTTCTCATCTCGCACGTGGCAGGTGACACGTGACACCAGATTTCAACAGTCATAATACATTTGCTACATACTTCAAGGTTGATCCCAGGGTAATTCATAAATATTTAGAAAAAAGAAGCAGCTGATAGCTTCCAATCTGCTTGTTTCCAGCAGATACAGCGCTTTTGCTTTCTTTCAAGATAGGCCCTATAGAAAGAACTGGATGACCTTGCTGCCGGTAATGGTATGTTTAGTATGGAAAACAGAAGGAGTTAAACTCGATCCATCTTAACTGAAGGTTTCCAGATTGAGCAAACCAATGGACAACCCGAATTGGCCTATACACATTTTTTTTTTCAAAGTTGATTTTAAACTAGGGATGGCCAATATTTTTCGGAATCGGAAAAATTCTTCTGAAATTCGGAAAAATCAGGAATGTAGAAAATTCCGGAATTCAGAAAAAAATATGAATCTCTAAATTCTGGATTTTTTCCGAATTCCGGAATTTTCCGACCGGATTTTTTTCAGAATTTTCCGATTTTACTTTCTGAATTCCGGAAAGTAAAAATTCCGAAATTGGCTATTCGTATACTAAACTTTGGCGTAACTTACATCTCAATACAGCTCACGTTACGAGGACGATCTGAGGGTAGGGGGATTCAAAAATGTTAGGTGGTTACTGAGGTATGCCCATATCCATCTCACTAACGCGAACCAACTTACTTGAAAATTATCAGAAGCTTAGTTGGAGGTTATTTCTCGCAATAATATATAGTGTCAGGGTCGCACCTCTGAGAAGAGGGCAGCCGGTTTGGACTCGCAGACTACATAATATACTTTGTCTGCATCAGGGACGCATTCACAGATGGACATGTATTTTCGACTTTGGACTCACCCAATTATGAAAAAAAAAAAAAAAAAAAATCTGAGTAGGTGTCTACATAGTTGGATAATTAAAAAATAATGAACATTTTGAAGTTACCGATGAACCTGACGATTGATATTAGATGTGCTGTTGAAGACAGATTAATTTGTTGCCACTTACTATGTCATTAACCTGAAAATAGAGTCATCCTTGCAGCTGTGTTCGCCTACAGAAATCACTCATGAATCTTCAACACACATATGGTGCGACCTGTATGTCACGTGCCTCAGCATGTACGTGGTAAAAGCCTTCATGAAAGGTATGGCAAACATAAGAGATCGATACGAGGACTGGACATTCATCAAGAACAAAGACCATACATAGTAAACAATGTATTCACTACTATGAGCAACGACATTTGAATGTCAAGAGAATGCATATATGATTGATTATCTGCTTTATGATAGTATGCAAGCTATGCTATCAATTAGTTGTGACTTTAAAAAGCTGCCTTCTTTACCCCAAAGGAATATCAAAACAAATGAGGGTGAAAGTAGTATTGCAAAAATGGTAATCCGCGTCAAGGTTATTGTTTTTGAAGAAAAAAAAAATAATAACGCTGGACAGGAATATAGATAGGTATACGAGTGCTTCCTCTGAAAAATGTTAATGAATTTCGGGTTATATATATATATATATATATATATATATATATATATATATATATATATATATAACAATTTCGCTTTCATGCTTACTTCACGCCACAAGTGATTTATCCTCAGGCAATTTTCATGTGCAAGCAAAGTGGACAATCAATAAAAATAAACACGACAAATAGATTCAGATGCCACAGGCCACACAAATACTGCTGATAAGGTTTCATTAGTGGAACTGGATTTATCGATGGTGACAATACAACAGTACAGGGAATGCGAGGACGGCAACCACAGACGTCCAGTGAATCCCAATATCCAAGCTTAAGAATTTTGATAATAGCTATATGGCTATTGTGAATGCACTTAGAATAATACGTAACTATTATTCCGTTTTTCATAGATAGAATATAACGCAGAGAAAGTTAATAGGTCGTTTCCTTTTGAAGTTCAATACAAAGGAAAGTAAGGCAGTACTTCCGCTTACAAATAAGAAAGTAGCAAGTGACCTATGGTGAGAAATATCAGGTTCATCACGAATAAATGTGATTTGTTGGAGGAAAAATTAAAGAAAATACACAATTCAAAGAAAACAGCCTTTGTTTTTAAAAGAAAACCACAACTATTTCCGGCGGCATATAATTACCAATGGGGCCCTGAGAACTTCCGATAACTTTCTTTTGTGCTGTTTCTATCTACTTCACGGCATATGCAGTTACTGCGCATTTTACGATACGTAAAAACCAAATCAAATTTAAAGGGATTTTCCTGAAAGGAAAAAAAAAAAAAAAAAAAACTGTGATGATGATTACGATAAAAAAGACAAGTAAACAATATCAGTAATTATCTTTTTTAAAAATATTGTTCTAATAATATATGAATGTACCCTCACTTAATAGTACCAGATTCGACTTCCTGCTAGCTCACAGTTTATGGTGCCGAAACAACACAAGGAAGTTGAAGCAACTAACTTCGAACTAGAAAATCGTAAATAATGAATGAATGATAGCCTAATCCAACTGAATGTAAATCCCCCCTAGCAAAAAAGTCACCTTTCTGTTGACTTTTCGCTAAACTCACTTTCTTTTAATTGTTAGTCAATACCTTAAAGACAATGTAGAATATAAAAAATGCAGAAAGTAGGGCAGACAGCATGCACAAAAAGCTTTTATACAGGGTGTTTCATAAATGTGTCTCAATATTTTGAAGACAGGTTCTTTACATCAAAATAAAGAGAAAAGTTCATATGGATCTGTGCTCAAAAGTGGATAGTTTCGGAGTTATATGGTGCCGAAAATGTAAAATATGTGTAGGATCACGTGTAGGTGCCGAAAACGTGTAACAATCAGTTTTAGAGAAGTTGTTCGGAAGTATTTGATCACTCTCCACCTACCTTTCTAAAAATTGATGTGCACGTACTGGAGCATTCTTAAACACGGATATTTAGATAGTTCATAACTTAGTAGTTTCTCAATGATGTCTTGACCCGACTACGATAGGTCCCATAGTAGTGAAGCTATGAAAGTTCACTTGTTTCACGTTTTCGGCACCCTATAACTCCGAAATTAGGATATAGTATACATGAAGCTGCATCAATTCCCGAAGAAGCAGGACGCTCATACTTTTAGGGATTATTCATTGAGTATGTACGAACTTACAAAGAGGGTAACAAAGCGATTTTTATTTACTTATCGACTGATACGAAAATAAAAAAGAACGTACCTGTACTTTGTATCTGCATGTGTAGTGCCCTTGTACTTTATCAATGACTATGTGTGTGTGAGTGGGGGGAGGGGAATTTAACGCATATCGCATGTCTTGTGCACATGGATACTTCTTACTATTGCACTACGTAGAAAATTTATGGTATTTCATGTAGAAGTGGTAATAAAACACAGAAGAAACGCAGATCAGGGGGTTCTCATGTATACTATTACCCGAAATGATCCTTTTGAGTACAGGTCCATATGAACTTTTTCTTCTTATTTTGATATGAGGAATCTGTTCCCAAAATATTGTGACACCCATTAGAAAGTAATAATTAACTGTTTTCAAGACCTTCCGTATTGCGTAGAAATTTTGGTACCCAACAGTTATGTCATAAATTGCATCCCCAAACTTGTGGTGTATAAAAGAAAGTTTAGAAAAAAACATCAGCCATTAGTACATTTAATAACACTTTCTAGATAACTATCTGACTTACTTTCTACGTTTTTGATATTAAGTTATCCACCAAAATAATAATAATAATAATAAGTTTCGCGAAAAGCCCTAAGCTAATGTCAATATTCTTTCAACGTTTCTTCAAGTAAATATATTACAACTTTCCATTTACAATCATGGGAAGATGGCCTTTTGATGTTCGTTTATACATTAACAATGTTATTTGTCCTTTAGTTTGGCTGTAGCGTCAGAAAATTTCGTATAATAATATTTACATACATTGTGTAATAATTTGACAAGATATATCGGTTCCAATTTCAGAGGGAGTTAAGAGTACTGTAGTTACAGGTATTATGGATTAAGAGCTTTGATTTAGCATGGGTCATACTTTTCGTTATATATGAAAATTTTGAAAGAAAATGAAACAATCCAATGTAAAAGACATACCTTAATGCAGTTGCACTCATGGAAGCTTTATGGATAAAAGGTATAATATTTATAATAAATCGGTTTCTTCACGGGTTCTAGACTTTGCATCTATCTTTTTTTTTTTTTTTTTTTTTAGTTCTTTAAAGTAGTGTATGTATCACTACTGAAAAAAAAAATAGATACATCTGGTACTGACAGAGTATATTTTCATAAATAGTACATAAATACGAGGATGATTCAAAGAAAATGAAATGAAATGAAATATTTGAGTTTTACGTCCCACGGTTATGCAGGTAAGGCTAAAGGACGGTGATCATGAGTAATGAATGAAATGGTGGAATGAAGAAAGTGGGAGGAAACGGGAGAACCCCGAGAAAACCCACGCACACGGTGTTTGTCCACCACAAAGTTCACTTGGCGGGGGCTGGGATCGAACCCGGGATCCAAAGCACCAGAGGTGAACGCTCTACCACTGAGCCATCGCGGCCCCCGATGATTCAAAGAGTAATGCCTCTAAGCCCACTACTTCACCAATATTACTGCATTCTGAACTGTTTATCATTAATGCACTGATGTTTAAGCTGTAACTTGTTTTCACCTTCCTATCTCTTCTTGTTCCAGAGTAATGGAGCAGTCTATGGCATCCAGTGGTAAGGTCCAGTTAAAACAGCGAGCTGTCATTGAATTTCTGACTGCTGAAGGTTTTGCGCTTAGGAACATTCATCGTGCCGGCGACGAGTCGTGGATACACCATTACGACCGGGAAACGCAGCGTTAGTCGATGGAGTACCGGTACACGTTCTCTCCTCCGCCAAAAAAAAAAAAAAAAAAAAAAAATCAAAGTTGTCCCATCTGCTGGCAAAGGGTGTGTTGGCATTCTGCCTCATCCTGCCTATAGTCCGGATCTTGCTCCCTGCGACTTCTGGATTTTGCCTAAACTTAAGGATTATTTTCAGGTCCAACGCTATACAGTTGCGACACGGAGAGGTGAAAACAATAGTTTGGAAATGGTGTCCCCAGCAGCCAACACTATTCTTCGCCGACGGCATGAAAAAACCATGCTTCGCGTTGGCGCAAGTGTGTTGCCCGTATTGGGGGATTATGTTGAGAAATAATAATGTCACCATTTGTACCTAACATTGTACGCTTTCCATTAATACCTGTATCGGTGTTATCCGTCAAACACAAATAAAAGTATCTCATTGGAGGCGTTACTTTCTGAATCACCCTTGTACTTCAGTTCAGCATAACAAAAAATATCAACTTGATCAAACTGGTAATAAACAACATACTTCTAAAGCCGTAAAATACATATTTTCTTAAAAACTATGCCTCGGAATTTACCTTCCAGCATGTCAATTTGTCCACCTTAATGTGATATTTATCAAACTGATAAATACATCTTATTACTTTGACAATTAAAATTTAGAAGTTAATACAAATTTTGTGCTGTATCTCACTAACCGTACTGCATCCTCTCTTCGTCTTAGTGTAATAAGAAAGAGCTTAATTAAAATATCAGTTTCACTTCAACAAATCGCATGATTCTTGTGCCGCGTCAATTTTTACGATTTCAGATGAATTTGTATAACTCCATTTTCTTTTCCAACATTATTATTATTATTATTATTACATTCACAGATACCCTTTTGTTCAGCTTAATAAGACTGATCGATTGATATCTGACTCAACTTCGGATAATTATTTTCTGGATTCTTTTCGGGATCTAGTCTATTTAGCTCAAATACGAACTGGTATTGATTTTTAAGAACAGAATCCTCGCCAGGAATAATATCACAATGTATCACTCCAGAGGACACTTAGCGAACAAGAGAAGAGGGTTCTTAAATGGCAGTCTTCCAGATTAGTTAGCAACACAGGAAGTCGCGAATTATATATATTTAGCTCGTTCCAAATATAGGTCTAATTCTGCTCTGTAACCTACTGCAACGGAGTTATTTATTTACAGGTATGTTCAGTCGTCTACTCCATCGTTATAAATCGTTAATTAAGTTTCTTTCTTTATGTTTCTATTACAAAATCGTACTTTCACGTACCACCTTAATTATTTATATAGTCATACCAATAAAAGATTTTAAAAAAGTACCTTAGCCAATGCTTTACATGAAATACTTTTGTCTTGACATCTAATACACGAGCTGCGAGTTTTCCTTTATTGTTGAGCAATTAGCAGGTTATGAAGGGTGAGATGAACTCTTAAACTGGGCTTTATCTACGTTGACGTATGTACACTCATGTCCAAAATTATTGTCGCATGTCTATAAATATGTTGTTGTAGGAATATAATTTGATAACGAATTCGCCCGGTATTTCTTATAATTTTAGTATCTCTGTAATCGGCAAAGACACCGGTTTCGGTTAACCAAAAACGAATTCGGTTTTCGGGGAACAACGAAACCCTATTCTGGTCAGAAATAGAACAATTTTTTGAAAAAACCGGAACCGGTTTTGAAGAAAACCAAAACCGAATCCGGTAAAAAAAAACGAAAACCGGTTTCCATGAAAATCGAAACCGGTTTCGATGAAAAACCGTTCTTTATGCCCACCACTAGTTTAGACCTACAACCATGGACACCCAAAGTCATGAGGCAACGGAGAAGTAATATCTACAAATTTGAGACGAAGTTTTCGGTAGTAAACTTTTGAAAAGAATACACGCTCCATTCATCCCATAGTTAATAGCAGTGGCTGTCATTTCAAATTAGCCACACACTATTAAAGGAAATTAACAAGTTCTTTTCTTCTTCTTTTTTAAATTAGACATTACTTTAAAAATTATTTCGCAAACATATGAAAAATTAAAATTCTTGGGAAAAGGGGGATCGATCTATGCCTGCTAACTGATCCCCCTTGAACACACACATTATACAGACTGTTCCATAATTCGTGTTATTTTCTACAGCGCTGGGAGAAGATGAAGTTTATACACTATTAATGTAAAATTTGGCACTCTTATTGAGAAATATCTGAATTTTTCGAATTTCTAAAGAAAATAAGAGAAAATTGCTCTTTAGACCCCTTTTTAGGGGTGTAAACACGAAAGTTCATTTTCCTTATGGGAGATTCAATGTTAAATTTTCGAAGCAGTTTTCTTCAATAATTATTCGTGAAGATTTTGGAGCAGATGAGTTGTATTTGTTACAAAATGCAAAAACACTCATTCACAAAGCTAGTAAAGCCGTCTCAAACATTATTTTGCGAAGGTCCCCCTTTTGAGGGGCAAGGGGCGTAAAAAGATGGTGGGTGATATGTTACCAAAATCCCAAAATTTGTTTTCGGAATGCCAGTAAGCGTGAGATTAATCACAAATTTCACAGAATTAATGCTCCAATGTCCTTACATGTAAGAGTGACTGATAATGGGGCTACAGCCCCCTTCCAAAAATAAAAAAATCACCATAAATATCCTTAGTAGGGACATTTGAGAAGAAGGTATTTTTGTTAATTAATGTGAAATTTGGCGTCATTGTATCAAATGAGTATGTGTTTTTCAAATCTGGAATGTTATTTTGATAAAGTACCACCTTAGGAGGGCACAGGGGGCGAAGTACTAGATGATGGATCTTTATAAAAATTCAAATTTTTGATCCGGAAATGCCAGTGAGCGTCAGATTTTTCACCACTGTCACAGAATTAATATTCTAATGCTCCTTGCATGTGCCAGTGACTTATATGGCTATAGCTCCCTCTCAAAAAAAAAAAAAAAAAAAAAAAAAAAAAAAAAAAAAAAAAACACCATAAATATCTTTAGTAGTGACATACGAAAAGAAGGTACTTTTGTCAATTAATGTGTAATTTGGCGTCGTTGTAGCACAAAGGTATGAGTTTTTCACATCTGAAATGTTATTTTAGTAACCACTGCCTTAGGGGGGCACAGGGGTGAAGCATCAGATGATAGACCTTTATAAAAAATTCCAAATTTTGTTCCGGAAATGCCAGTGAGGGTCACATTAATCACAAATGTCACACAATTAATATTTTAATGCTCCTTGCATGTGCCAGTGACTTATATGGGGCTATAGCCCCCTTTCAAAAATAAAAAAATCATAAATATCCTTAGTAGGGTTTTTCAAATCTGGAATGTTATTTTGAAAACGCACCGCCTTAGGGGGGCACAGGGGGAGAAAAATAAAATGATGGATGTTTATAAAAATTCCAAATTTTATTCTGTAAGTGTGATTGAGTATTAGATTAATCACAAATTACATTGAATTAATATTCCGATGCTCCTTGCATGTGCCAGTGATTCATGTGGTGCTACAGCCACCTTCCACAAATCACCAAAAATCACGATAAATATCCTTAACAGGGACATACCAGAAGAAGCTATTTTTCTATTGGTCGATTAATATGAAATTTGGCGTTATTGTAATGAAAAGTTATGTATTTTCCAAATCTGAAATGTTATTTTGGTAACAGGGGACAAAGGGCGCGGTTGGTAATTTTTGGCTTTGGAGGGCACAGGGGCCGAAGTATAAAAATTCCAAATTTTATTTTGATAGTGCCAATGAGCATGAAATTAATTGCAAGGCGCACAGAATTAATGCTCCTATGCTATTTCCATGTACAATCCGCAGCAAAGAACCTGCAACATGAGCATGTAAGTTTATTGTGAAACTACGACTAACAGCCCAGGGAACCAACATAACGTCTAAGTGGCATGAATCACGCCAGGAGAAACCTCGGCGTCCTCCCCTGCACACTTATTTTGGAGCAAAAGACTTCGTCGTTTCACAATAAACATATATGCTCATTTTGCAGGTTTTCTGCTGCGGACTGTACCAGTGACTGATATTAGGCTACAATCCCCTTTCATAAAACAATAGAAATTCATGATGAATGTCCTTATACGCAAGGACCTACTGGCAGAAGGTAAATATTTTTCATTATTAAAGTGAAATTTGTCATTATTGTCGAAAAATGTTTGTTTAGAAAAAGAGCTAAAGGGACAATATGATAATGGTCATGTGTTTTTCTCTTTTAGTGAGTCAACTCAAAATTTGATTGGCCTAACTGATGGTACATGCGTTTCTAGTTTTATTACGCCAAACCTCCAAATTGGGGAAGATAGGCAGTAAGAAAAATTTAAACTTTTCGTTATTTCCCGTGAGCGTCAAAATATTTGGAAATATACCAAAATTAATGCTTAGCAGGGTTGAAAAAAAACATGTTTTTTTTTAAAAAAAATCATAAAAAAAGTTTTTTATGTTTAAAACATGTTTTTTTTGTTTAAAACGTTTTTAACGTTTAAAACAAAGTACTTTGTTTTAAACAAGAAAAAAACATGTTTAAAACGTTTATTTTGTTTAAAACAATAATCTACATAAGCATATATATTACATTTTTACACTCTTAGGTACTGCTTGCCATCTATATTCAACCGCTAGATCAAATTTCGGGAACTTCCCTAATCTCGATCCGCCCAAATGTTCAATTCCGGAGAAAAAATCGGGATTTTCCCGATCTCCGTTCACAGAAAATGTAGTTTAGTTTCTTTGTGTTACGTTCTACTGGTCGTCTGCATTTTTCATCTTTAAACTCCCATTGACGCAACTGCTGTGTCAGGGCTTTAAACATCAATGGCTCAGTCTTAAACCTCAAATTAAGGCTGGAAGATGGTTTTGGTACTAATTTATTCCTCAAAGATGCAACTTTCCTGGTGTGCATTTTATGTATGTGGGAGGAGGGTAAATATCGTGTTTTTTTTTTGTTTTGTTTTCAACAGTTTTTTGGGGGCCGTTCCCCCTCTTGGGGGATAGATTCATAAAAATTGTTACATGAAGCAATGAAGTAGGTTACTACATGGTAATATCGTGTATTTGTACCAGGGTTGGCTGGTTTAAACCAAAAAACGAAAAATGTTCCTAAAAGTGTAAGTGTTTGTAAAATCTTGATGAACACACGTTTGTGGGTTATCACGTTTCACTCCCGTATATTATTCGTATTATATTCAGACCTAAATTCCCCATTCATTACTCAAAAAGATTATACTGCATAAGCAACTTTATATATATATATATATATATATATATATATATATATATATATAAGTTTATAAATGTTTGTTTTGTGATTTTTTTGTAGTTGTTATTATTGTTTTTATTTAATTGCAATCAAAGAAAAATTCTAAATATTGTTTCGTTTCAATGTTTACTATTGATAAAATACATCGAAATGCCGTACTTTTTGTGTGTGGGGGGAGGGGGGTCAGACCCCACGAGAGACATTTAGTGAAATGAGAAGTCTCTTTGGTATTTATTTATGTATAAATGAGTCTGAGCCAAAGTGGACTCAAATAATTCGTATCTTTATTCACTTTTCTTACTAATATGCAAATTAAGTCGTTGTATTTCTTTAATTTGGACCAATAAAAGTTGCTGTTAACTAACTCGAACTAAATTAGTTCTTCTGTACTCCGTAGTACTTTGAAATTGTCCATATGTAATTCTGTATAATGGTTTCACTTGTGCAACTGTTTATCATTTTGTCCTTCTGAAATGACTCTTGACAGTTATATTAAGAAGCATGTAAAGATCAGTACAACGTATTTTTATCAGGATTCCTTCGTGAGTGAGTCGGCAGACGTATCGCATTTGTGGCCAATTAGTCCTGGTTCCGAGTTCAAATGGAGGACAATTTCTCTCGGATGTAACTCGAGAAACGATTTTTATTCCGCTTTAAGCTTATGTGATCCCTTCCAGCATAACCCGGTAGTTGCATAATAACATCAAGGCGAAACAAACTTATTTCTGTCCATATATGATATGAATATATAGAGCAAATTATTTAAACCAAAAGAACCTGGTTTAAACCAAAAAAACGTTTTTTTTTGTTGTTTTTTCAATAAAAACCATGGTTTTTGCCAACCCTGATTTGTACTTCTTGCTTATTATGGGGAGCAGGGAGGGGACAAAGTTAGCCAATTTTTGGAGTTTCAGTTTTTTGACGTAAATTACATTTATTTTTACAACAAACATCAATAGCTCAGTCCTTAATTAAGCTAGAAAGGTGATTTGGTACCAAAGTATTTTTGAGAGATAAAGCTTTCCGTCACTTGCATTTTATGTATATACGGGGTACGTATGTACGGCCGAGAGAGGGAGGATGAAGTTTTTTTTTTTCATCAATTTTTTTCCATCAGGTTTTGGCGGGTATTCCTCCCCTCTGTGTGGTACATCCATAAAAATTAGTATGTGAAGCAATGAAGTAGTCCCCTACATGATAGTAACCTGTATGTGTACTTGTTGTTTATAGAGGAAGAGGGGGTCAAATTTGGTTAATTTACATTTATTTTCGGGACGGTCCCGTATAACACAAGATATATTTCACTGAAGTGGTCTAGAAGCATAATTCTTGTTCATATACATGATGTGTGCAGCAAAAATGATTTGCATATGGACGTGGTACTATAGTGGGGGAGGGGAGAGAATGTCTAATTCAATGAATGTTTTTCTGCGCAATTTTTTTTAAAAAATATTTCCTACATAAAACGAATGCATTACGTAATGGCAGCAATGGCTACCATTTCTTATATTATTGTCACAAGTATGTGGCCTACACATTAGCATCATTTTGTCAGCGCAGGTAACTGCAAGGGTTGCCAGGACCCCGCAAAGTCAATATTTTCATATTTTTAATGATTTTTTATGTCTGTTCTTTTTCTACGAATACGGCGGGAATTTCACGCATATTATCTCGTTGGAATTTGTGGTCTATAAGCTTTTCAATGGTGTATATCTCATGAAATGTTCAAATACTTCACTTGAACTTCTGTTGGTTTAGTTATAAGCACACTGATGTGCAGAATTTCGTTCAGTAATTGCTGTTATAATAAGAATATAACTCTGCTTGTAATTTACTCCATGCACAAACCCTGCGGAGGATGGGTTGTTTGTTAGAAAATTAAATTAGCTTCTTCAATCTGATATTTTAGTTGTTTTAAACATGTCCAACCAGCATCGAAAAAAAACACGTTTAAAACAATTTGTTTAAAACGTTTAAAACAAACTGAATAAAACAACAGCCCTCGTTTTAAACATGTTTTAAACACTTGTTTTAAACATTTTGTTTTAAACATATCAACCCTGATGCTTAGAAGCTACCTCCATGTGCCAGCGACCACTTTAGTGATTCAATTCCCCCTTCCAGGTCCCAAAATAATTTAAAGAACCACACCACTTTGTTTTATTATCTTCTATGCTTCTATCTGGCCTATTCAGAATGCATGCTAAGAGATGTGTGTTTAAGAAGCACTGGAACACGTCCGAATCATTTGTTGGCGTCCCACTGTAAGCTGATTTTAAGCAATGTCAACAAACTTTTGTTTATAAAACACCCTCTAATTCCTGACTCAATTTCATGTTCATGTGTGCTGACAGCAGTTTCAGACCTTTTCTTATCGCAATACACCAACGATTTACGAGTTAAGGTGTTGACAGTTCAATAGGATTTCGTGTCTGTAATCAACACCTGGGTTAGATTGACTTCTTCGGAAATTAACATTACATAGTTGGTGAATCTCGGGGATAGACTGGCTTAATCATTTGTTAATTACTTGTCGTTTCCAGTATACTTTAAGAGTGCATTCATACTGTAGTGTCCTTCGATCATGCAGTCTTTAACTCAGGATCAGCGTGCTAATGTAATTGAATGGTACATTTTATCAGAAAAAATCTGCAAGAGCAACAAGATCCCGCATAGTTAAGAACTCGGATTAAAAGTACACGATATGCAAATTCACCGTTTGTACACACAGTTCCGCAGCAATTGTTTTCACACTGCCCATCTTGCATCTAGAAAAAGTGCAGGAAGATCTCCAAGTGTATCTACAGAAGAAACAAAAAGACAGGTGTTGTTATCTGTTACTAGTTCACCGCGGAAATCCCTTGTTCGTCGAAGCTTAGGCTTAAATATTAAGAAAACTACACTACAAACAATTTTAAGAAACTTGAAGGTAAAATCATACAAGGTCCGAATGGTTTCTGAGTTGTGTGCAAGTGATTATGGTGATCGCGTTTATTTCTGTAACTGGTTTATCGAGAAGTTAAATAAAAACCCTATGTTCTTATTTCAAGTGATGTTTTCCGATGAAGCAAAATTCTTCTGTGTCCTCATCACATGCAAGATATTGGTCATCGATACAGCCGAACGTGAGATCAGAAATGTCAATGGACAAACGAGGAATAACGGTTTGGTGTGGTATAACTGCGACTGAGGTGATAGGACCTTTCTTTTTGATGAAAATGTAACAACGTCATCATATCAAAAGCTACTAAGAGAAAAAGTATTTGCTGAACTTGATCGTTTAATTTTAGGTTAAAGTGATGAATTATGGTTTATGCAAGATGGAGCGCCAGCGCATCGCTCAAATACGACTATAAATCTTTTGAGAGAGAAATTTGGGGAACGGATTATTTCTATGGGGTCAAGTGTCGAATGGCCACCAAGAAGTCCGGATCTTACACCATGCGATTTTTTCTTGTGGGGATTCCTAAAACAAATTGTCTACCAAAAATCATGTAACAGCGTAAAGGACTTGAAACAGAGGATTGTCCACAGTATAGAGATGATCACTCTAGATATGTTGGAGAAGGTGTTCACAGTTTCTTTAGTAAATCGCATTAATTTATGTCTTGCTCGTTCAGGAGGGCATGCCGAATAAAAGTAAGTTGATTTTATGGGTTTTACACTTAGGTTAATGATCTTTTTAAACAATTAGTGATAGTAGAGCCAAAAAGAGTTGTTTTCGACAAAGAATAATTTCCAGCAACTGATTCTTATTCCTCGGGAAACATTTGTTTCCATTACAACCGTGTGTCCGTGTGTATTACGTCTGCAGTACATACGAGTAAGTTGTTACATGGAAAGTTGGATAATACGGTTATTGTGTAAGAAGTAATGAAAATACACGCTTTTTCTTTTTACGAATAAAGCAAACAATATTGAAACTTAAAGCTCACTTTTAATTTTTAAGATCTTACTTTTCATTAAGATTTTTTTTGTTCCTGCTAAGTTTTTCATTGTCATTTTGTGTTCTATTTCGAGATGGTTCTGCTTAAGTGTGTAGAAAATACGTAAGTGATTTGTGTGTGAGATTTTCTGCTATAAACAGAGCTCTAATTGATTTTTAAAAATATAAAATTCTTTGATTATATTCCAGTGACACCATAACAACAAAGCTATATGCATAATCAGTTACACTGACAGAAGTTATTCATTTACAGTAATTTCCAGGTTTATTGTATATATTTTTTTGTTTTGCAATAATGAAAACTTACATATTAATTATGGCATATTATTGTGAATTTTTGTGATTTTTGGAAGGGGGCTGTAGCCCCACATCAATCACTGCCACATGCAAAAAACATCGGAATATTAATTCTGCGAAATTTATGATTAATCTGATGCTCACTAGCATTTCCAGAATAAAATTTGAAATTTTTATAAATATCCATCATTTTATGTTTCGCCCCCTGTGCCCCCTAAGGCGGTGCGGTACCAAAGTAACATCCCATATTAAAAGACACATACCTTTTTAGCACAATAACACCAAATTTAACTTAATTGATTTTTAAAAAAATAGTTTCTTCGGGTATGTTCCTGCTAAGGATATTTATGGTGAATTTTAAATATGATTTTTGGAAGGGAGGCTGTAGCCCCATATCAGTCACTGACACATGAAAGTAGCATCGGAATATTAACTCTGTGACATTTGTGATTAATCTGACCCTCACTGGCATTTCCGGAACAAAATTTGGATTTTTTTATAAAGATCTATCATCTGTTGCTTCGCCCCCTGTGCCCCCCTAAGGCAGTGGTTACTAAAATAACATTTCAGATGTGAAAAACTCATACCTTTGTGCTACAACGACGCCAAATTACACATTAATTGACAAAAGTACCTAATTTTCGTATGTCACTACTAAGGATATTTATGGTGATTTTTTTTTGAGAGGGGGCTATAGCCATATAAGTCACTGGCACATGCAAGGAGCATTACAATATTAATTCTGTGACAGTGGTCACTCATTGACGCTCACTGGCATTTCCGGATCAAAAATTTGAATTTTTATAAAGATCCATCATCTAGTACTTCGCCCCCTGTGCCCCCCTAAGGCGGTGCGTTATCAAAATAACATTCCAGATTTGAAAAACACATACTCATTTAATACAATGACGCCAAATTTCACATTAATTAACAAAAATACCTTCTTCTCAAATGTCCCTACTAAGGATATTTATGGTGATTTTTTTTTGAAAGGGGGCTGTAGCCCCATTATCAGTCACTCTTACATGTAAGGACATTGGAGCATTAATTCTGTGAAATTTGTGATTAATCTCACTCTTACTGGCATTCCAAAAACAAATTTTGGTAACATATCACCCACAACCTTTTTACGCCCCTTGCCCCCCAAAAGGGGGACCTTCGCAAAATAATGTTTGAGACGGCTTTACTAGCTTTGTGAATGAGTGTTTTTGCATTTTGTAACAAATACAACTCATTTGCTCCAAAATCTTCACGAATAATTATTGGAGAAAGCTGCTTCGAAAATTTAACATTGAATCTCCCATAAGGAAAATGAACTTTCGTGTTCGCACCCCTAAAAGGGGGTCTAAAGAGCAATTTTCTCTTTTTTCTTTAGAAATTCGAAAAATTCAGATATTTCTCAATAAGAGTGCCAAATTTTACATTAATAGTGTATAAACTTCATCTTCTCCCAGTGCTGTAGAAAATAACACGAATTATGGAACAGTCTGTATATATATATATATATATATATATATATATATATATATATATATATATATATATATATATATATATATATATACCAGAATGGTACGAGTTAACGCTTTCAGTAGTCCTCCGTTCTTTCGAATATTCGTGGGAAAGTCCTACCCTTATATTACGATGCGAGTAATAACAAGTACGCAATAAATCTATACGCAAGGGAAATTCTATTGAGGACGTATTTCACTATATCTCATTATGTAGAACTACTTGATTTGCTTCCTCCTGACGAAAAATGACGTAACTGGCGACACACCGAACACGAAATGACTTAGGATAGCCATTGAATCATAGTAATATTCAGCAGACATTGCATCATGGGCGTCTCTGGCATGTTAAAATTGGGGGGAGGGCGACTAGAATGCTAATAGACCCCAACTAAAGTTAGTCAAAATTATGAGTAAACTGGAATCTACTTTACTAATGGCATCCGCTCTTTCTACATTTAGCATCACAATTCATCATAATTTTCTTCCATCACTGGTAGACTACTTGGCGAAAAACATAAGTAAGTTTATATACAGGGTGTTAATGAACTATACCGACAAACTGTAAGAGGAAAAGTTCATATGGACTTATAGCGAAAAGTACATAGTTTCAGAGCTAAGGCTGTCCAAAATCGCGAAAAAAAAAAAATTCAAGAGGTTCTATTTCGAATTAGAGAAACTGTGGATGGTGATCCTTATCAGCGTAAAGGAAGCCACGCATACGCAATCCAAAAATGCATATTTCATTAATGTTCAATGGGTGTGCAGAATATTCCATGAAGGGTGAAATTCCCAGACATGCCATCAACCGAATTTTGAGATATGCTCTGATTTTATGATTGAGCCAAGGTAGGCAAACGATAAGCCTTGATAGCAGTGAACACGGAATTCCTTGGCGCGGTGTCGGAAATGTTAAGGATGGTCAGCAGCACAGTCTCTCGTACTCGGTAAACGCATGCTGCCATGTTTTCTTTCACGCTTATAAATGAAGAAAACGTGAAATATACCGTGACGAAATACATCGCATTACACACTATTCCGAACACGGGAAAAACATGGAGCTCCCAGTTCCTAGCGCTTCCCTTCGAAGCATTGGATGTCCATTGTTGTCATGGCTTACCTCCTGCCACTTTCGACCCTCTTTGAAATTAGGGTATATCTAAAGACTCTACTGAGGGCATATCTGAGAATTACATCCTGTAGGGAATACCCTGTACACCTATTGAAAATTGACGAAATATGCACTTTTTTATTGTGTATGCGTGGCTTCCTTTACGCTGATAAGAACCACCATCCAGTTTCTGGAATTCGAAATAGGGCCTGTCGAAATTTGGCTTTTTCGCGATTTTGGACTACATATGAACCTTTTCTCTTATTTTGATGTGAGGAATCAGCTCTTACAGTTTGTCGATATAGTTCATTAACGCCCTGTATAATATGGTTCTTAGGTAATTTCTTCACCTTGACATTCCTACAGGTGAATTCCTACTCAAGTGTTCTTAAACGCATTGCAGCAGTCTAGTTTCATAGTCCTGATATATTTCGATTTTTTAGTTAGCAAAATCTTAAGTCTATGAAAAAAGTCTTATGATGATACTTGATTTGATTGCGAGTTCTGAATTTTTGATTTTCATTCTTCTTCTGTTTTGTTAATAAACTCAAAAGGTATATTATCTACCTTTTTGTTCTTCATTTCGCTGTATGTTATTGAACTTGTCCAATGAACCATCCTCGATTACGATTTTCCGTTTTAATGTCTAAAATATAGTCTACAGTTTATTCTTGCTGTCATCCGGCTCCTCAATGTATTATTTCCATCTTCCTCAAACTCAATTCGCTTATTAAACACTCATTTCTATCTTTAGTTTCTATATTGTCATAGTAGTAGTTCCTTGCTGCCCTTCTACAGTATTCGCATGAAATTTAATATCATAGAGAATATTCAAATTTCTCTATTTTTAAAAAAAAATCTTTTTGTCACCTTTGCTTCTATTGTACGCCCTTCTTAATTCGCAGATAAACTTTCTATACATCCTTCCCTTCCTTTCATTAAGCAATGAAAACATTGTGTGTCTGCAGCCGAGACTATTTGACTAACCAAGAAGGTAACTAAAAAAAAAAACCCTTCTTTAAAAAAAAATCCTTCTCTGAAAGTGACACACCTCTGGCGGACATTCTAATCAAATTAATCTAATGTTTAAGAACAAACATAACTAATTTGTTCTGCCTATGTTTTTATTCCTTCCATATAGATCTAAATACTTTCAGCATTGATCCATTTATCCCGTACTCCAAATATTTGGGGGGACGCGTCCCCTTGTCCCCCCGCCAGAGACGCCCGTGCATTACATACTTTAAACGTGAGACTAACAGTCACATATTTGTTTCGTAAAATTATTTATAGGCATTTCAAGGAAGAATAAATAAATAAATATTTGTTAAATTCAGTTCTTTCTTGTTTATACTCACAAATTACATAAGACAAAGATGGGGAAACTTTTATAGAAAGAGTCAAAGAAAATAGATAAATCTTTAGGTGGGTCATGTAATTCACTAAAAACAACAAGTACATTTTACAAAATTTCTCAAATAGTACGCCCTATTAATGGCTGAAGTTTCTCATAATCTGATTCGAACGGATTATCAGCCTGTGTTTACGTAAGACAGTTCTTCCAAAGTAATCTTATTATTTTTTCATTCGTCAGCTTAGAAACCATGTCTCTGACCGGATAGAACCTTTAGGGGACAGCATCTGGCTCGCGAGCCCTAGTTTGTCCATCACTACAAATTTGAGATGCAGCATTGAGCTAAGCATAAGGTTAGATTCATGATAGCAAGCTATGGAACTAGATGCCGGATGTGAAAAGAAGTGGCACGTGCATTTTTGAGTAACGTATAATACATTTGCCAATCATGTCTTTCGCCCAACCTCGTTATCTCTGCAATCCTAAAGTACTATCGTTTGTGGACTCCATAAATTTCACTGATAATCAAAGAAATGTGGAACTGAGGTGAAAACCATGTGTCAACCCTTTTTATTCTAAGCATCTTAGTATAGTTGTTAATACCAACAGTATCATGACTAAATACTTCAATATATCACATTTAATTAACATACAAAAAATATCAAACTTATTGTTTAAATATAATAATACAACAGAACCAATTATTCTCTTTGTTTTCTGCCCAACTTCCACTCTTCTTTTTTAGAAAATGTCTCAAAATCTGAAAGTCACTTTTCGCTTAGGTTTGCATTTTTGTGACATAACGTTCGCTTTGCATCCCAAGAGACAAGAATATATATATATATATATATATATATATATATATATATATATATATATATATATATATATATATATATATATATATATATATATATATATATAAAATCACAGGATGTATTTATTAACAGGGGGATTATACTTTACAGGGGCGGATCAGAGGGGGTGCGATCGCCCCCCAGAAGAGGAAACTTTTTATATATAAATATAACTCATCCTAAAGTTAAAAGTAGCTCTAATTAACAGTATTACAACCCACCACCCCTCCTAGAAGTCCGTCTTGGATCCGCCCCTGATACTTTAAACAGCACAGTTTATTTTTTAGTTAAGCACGGGAAAATAACAGCACAATAAATACACAGAAACTTGGTTTCGCTAAAGCTCAATTAACTAAAATGGTGTAAGTTATAATTTTAAAGGAGAATGTATCACCAAACCGAATAATGACAGGTAGTATATTTAACAAAATCTGTTTTAATTTCAAAGAATGATTATTTTAATTAAAATGAAACTGAGTAAATTTCTCGAATAATTATTTCGCTACTTTAAACATTATTTTGTGGTTTTGAAGCTGTAATGTTGAGTGAATATACAAAAAGCTATAAATTCCTTTTTCATTAGGTCTATTATTAGAAAACTTAATATTGGAGGAAATCAAGATAATACAAATACATGAAAAGGCCTTTAATAGAAAAAAAAAAAAACTACGATTAACTGATTATCATTTTCAACTGCAACCAAGATCTATCCCTTGTTGCAACCCACACGCTAAACCCCCTTGGACCAGGCGAAAACTAGTCCAACCAGACGTTGCTAAAGGTCATGCTCCAGCAGTTGCTATGGAAACCGTGAAATACTCTCGAAAATTCTCTGCTGTGCCAAGGATCACGGAAGTTCTACACAATCGAAGCGAAGAGCGTTATCACCACCCTTCCCCTCCACTCCCACAACCAAGCAATAAATTTCTTCTCCGTTCAATACTGTCACATGCAAACCGTTTGGAGGACGTTCCAAAATTTCACCATGACCATTCTCAACTGAACAACGTAATCTGTACACTAACTTTCCACTGAAATATAATAGCATATTCTAAGTTTTATTTGAATATGAACGTAGAATCGAAAACAAAATGTGCATAAAATGTAAGCTAAATTGATTCCTCTTATTTTGATTAATACAAAGAAACCTCTTCTTAAAGGACTCCGATGGGACATGATTATTTGTCTGAGAAAAGAAGCGGTAATTCTATACAGTATATAGTAAATATAGATTTAACCCTTTTGGGATTTCCACTTTATTTCATGTTATATATATACATGAACATTACTATTTGGCCTAGGATCATGGTTCAAACGTCATTTTCTTCAGTATTACGCACTCTTTCCAACCTACCACTCACCAGGGTTGAAAAAAAAACGTTTTTTTTTAAAAAAAAGAACAAAAAAAAACGTTTTTTATGTTTAAAACGTTTTTTTTTGTTTAAAATGTTTTAAACGTTTAAAACAAAGTACTTTGTTTTAAGCACAAAAAAAAAAAAACATGTTTAAAATGTTTATTTTGTTTAAAACAATAATCTAAATAGGTATCTATATCACATTTTTACACTCTTAGGTACTGCTTGCCATCTATATTGAACCGCTAGATCAAATTTCGGGAACTTTCCTAATCTCGATCCGCCCAAATGTTCAATTTCGGAGAAAGAAATCGGGATTTTCCCGATCAGAATTCACAGAATATGTAGTTTAGTTTCTTTGTGTTACGGTCGTCTGCATTCTTAATCTTTAAAACTCCCATTGACGCAACTGCTGTGTCAGGGCTTTAAACCTCAATGGCTCAGTCTTAAACCTCAAATTAAGCCTGGAAGATGGTTTTGGTAGCAATTTATTTCTGAAAGATGCAGCTTTGCTGGTGTGCATTTTATGTATGTGGGCGGAGGGTAAATATCGTGTTTTTTGTTTTTTCAACAGATTTTTGGGGGGGCCATCCCCCCTCTTGGGGGATAGATTCATAAAAATTGTTACGTGAAACAATGAAGTAGGCCACTACATGGTAATATCGTGTATTTGTACTTCTTGCTTATATGGGGGAGCAGGGAGGGGCCAAAGTTAGCCAATTTTTGAAGTTTAAGTTTTTTGACGTAAATTACATTTACAACAAATATCAATAGCTCAGTCCTTAATTAAGCTAGAAAGATGATTTGGTACCAAAGTATTTTTGAGGGATAAAGCTTTCCGTCAGTTGCATTTTATGTATATAGGGGGTACGTATGTACGGCCGAGAGACGGAGGATGAAGTTTTTTTTTCATCAATTTTTTTTTTTTCATCAGGTTTTGGCGGGTATTCCTCCCCCCTTTGTGGTACATGCATAAAAATTGGTATGTGAAGCAATGAGGTAGTCCCCTACATGATAGTAACCTATATGTGTACTTGTTGTTTATAGAGGAAGAGGGGGTCAAATTTGGTTAATTTACATTTATTTTCGGGACGGTCCCATATAACACAAGATATATTTCACTGAAGTGGTCTAGAAGCATAATTATTGTTCGTATACGTGATGTATGCAGCAAAAATGATTTGCATATGGACATGGTACTATAGTGGGGGAGGAGAGAGAATGTCTAATTCAATGAATGTTTTTCTGCGCATATATATATTTTTAAATATTTCCTACATAAAACGAATTCATTACGCAATGGCAGCAATGGCTACCATTTCTTATATTATTGTCACAAGTAAGTGGCCTACACATTAGCATCATTTTGTCAGCGTAGGGTGGCTGCAAGGGTTGCCAGGGCCCCGCAAAGTCAATATTTTCATATTTTTAATGATTTTTTATGTCTGTTCTTTTTCTACGAATACGACGGGAATTTCACGAATGTTACTTCGTTGGAATTTGTGGTCTATAAGCTTTCCAATGGTGTATAACTCATGACTCTGTGATAATTAGGGGAGGGGTCACCAGACCCCGAACGTGAGAGTCTACCATTTTGTTAAAATTCCTGGCGGGTGTCTAGAGTTAATTCTGTTGTTATGCCGTAGACACGAATCATTATTAGCTACCCATGTTGCAGATAGAGATGTATCTTGAAAACTGTTTAGTTAAAATGTCATTTGCTCCTTGTAGGCTAGTCACTGCTCTTTTCTGAGTTGTATTGTATTTGTCAGAGCATTTCTTCTAGCTTATGACGTGAGAACTGTTATTATTATGGAAATGATAGTGATCAAAAAATACCAAAGTTTTGAATTTGTGAATTTGGATCTTAGAATAGTGTATAGTGTGTTTAACCTCCGTTATTCTTGGAAATTAAGAAATGTTCAAATACTTCACTTGAATTTCTGTTGGTTTAGTTATACGCACACTGATGTGCAGAATTTCGTTCAGTAATTGCTGTTATAATAAGAATATAACTCTCCTTGTAATTTACTCCATGCACAAATCCTGCGGAGGATGGGTTGTTTGTTAGAAAATTAAATTAGCTTCTTCAATATGATATTTTAGTTGTTTTAAACATGTCCAACCAGCATCGAAAAAAAAAAACACGTTTAAAACAATTTGTTTAAAACGTTTAAAACAAACTGAATAAAACAACAGCCCCCGTTTTAAACATGTTTTAAACATATCAACCCTGCCACTCACATGTCCGTATCATACACATAAACCCAGAAATTCGGGAAAAAATGGATTTTTTTCTGAAAAATCACCCCCATGGAACATTTGTGCCTCTCGGGCCCGGGTTCACTTTAAGATATGAAAAAAAAAATAGAATACCCAAACGTGCACACAATCCGTATGCAAAATTTCAATTTGATATCTCGAAAACTAAGGGCGGGAAAAGCCCTTCCGCTCCTACTTGATCATCCGGTTGCAAAACGCATCTACGGTGTTCTTTGATCCATGCTTAACTTGACCAATAATAATAATAATAATAATAATAATAATAAAATGGTTCAATACGTGTTATATGAGCTTAGTAAGTGTTTAAACAGAACACTACTCCATGATACAAATTCGTACCAAATATCCCAAAAAGGTTTAATGCTCAAATGATATACTCAATGTTCGAATTACTGAGTGGTCGTCTCGAAACAGGGTGAGAGAGGAAATATTCCTAGTTAGAATTTTATCGTAAAACAAACTACGTTTGTTCCTTTTTTCGCTCGAAACAAGAACCAAGGAAAAGGAGTGAATCTTATAGGGAAATTAAGAAGCTTTAGATAGAATGCTTAACCAACGACTGGCTCTCCTTGATTATTTTCACTTACTGAAGGTTTCCTAGGATTCGGACCTAGGAAATTCACAGGAAACTCATTGTGAACAGAAAAAAAAAAAAAAAAAAAATCAAGTTCAGCTTGCAACTTTTCCGTGTGGTAGTTAGTTCACCAGATCATTCACTTAGCTTGTAGGGAAGAAATTGTCAGTCAACTGCACTGAATCGCACATTTTATTTTCAATTGCAGGAAGTATTTCCTATGCTAAATAAGTATGAGCTGAGGGGGTAGGGAAGAAGATTGTTCATGTCCGTATCTCTGGAGTATTCGAAAAAAGAGAAGATTCTATCCGGTAAGAATGCATAGATTTTCTCCTGGACAAAACAATCTGTCTGTATTATGAAGAAGCATGTTATTTAGGTATGCCCCTTACGGAAAGTTTCAATATACAATATTTAAGAGGGTTGTCTCATTACGAAATCGAAGCAGCAGTAAAAGTGGATCTGAAAAGGTAGGGGGACACACAACGTCATCCCCCGTACCTATCTTTGCCTATTGTATTTTTTTTGGAAGTGGGGGATGCCATTGATATTTTTCGGAAGTGTGGTAACGGCGTCCACTCGCGTTCCCGCTCACTTTTAGCCCTGAATCGAAGCGACATAAAACGTTAAAATATATACTACGTACTCTGCTATACAGCCTAAAAGTAATTCATTCTGCTTCCCTTACATGGCCTGAGTACTCAAAAGGTATATTATCGCCAGCTAATGAATCAAAAATGAAAAACCTCATTTATACATTCAAAATTACCGATTTTTTTTTTGTAAGATTACAAAAATAATACACGACTTCGTTTGTTTCGCATTGAGTAGTTTTGATGATAGTATTGCACTCAGGGGGATTAGACTGCAACTTCCATTTTTGCTAATCTCTATGAATTAAACCTTATCCAAAATGCCTGTCACACAAGACAAACCAGACTTGGCTGCTAATCATAATTTATGAATGAGAACTGAATTAGTTATGAAACACCTGGGCATTCACCAAGCACTCAACTCGAATGTTTAGAAGGCTCTGAGTTATTTACACAGGACATTTTAGTCAATCTTTCTCCTTGCTTCTCGCCCGTCACATAACAATGCCATAGTCACTTTAACTTGACCTACAGACGAATGAACAGAATCCTTTAGATAATGCAAAAACAAAGGTTTTCTATTTCTACAAAGTTAGATGTTAATTTTGCAATCTCTTTACGTAAACATTTCCTTTGTTGCTATTGCATAACACAAGGAAAATAAAGCTTTCACCAAGGGCATTCATTAGTGCATGTGCTCTGTTGTCAGGCAAACGACTGCACCTGAAGACCTAAAGATACTAGTTCCTTTCAAGGTCGACGTAAATATAATTTCTGAACTATTGTAGAAAATACCATCCGCACAAATGGACCGCTTCAATGCAAAGTGGTGTAACTCCAAAATTGAAATTTTCCAAGAGAGAACTTTGAACTTCAAATTTTGATGTAAACCACATGAAGAAAATATTATTCATACTTTCAAAAATTATGATTTTAGTTGCTATCATAAAATAAATTCATATGAATTTTTCATGCGATATCAAACTTCAGAGTTCTCTCCTGAAAAAAAAAAAAAAAAAAAAAACTCCATTTTTGGAGTTATACCACTTGGCACTCAAGTGGTCCAAATCTACATAATATTTTCTATATTTTATACCTCATGTCAAAGGAAACCAAATTTAGTACGATCACACATTTATGCCTCTGAAAAGAAGGGCTATAATGAATATCGTACCGTGAACGCACCCCCCCTTTAAAAAAAAATCGCTCTAACCATTTTACCACTATCATTCATTTATGTTTGTAATTCGTCTCCTTTAGTTGGTTACAGACTGTCTTTTTCCAACACCAGGTCTACATAGAACATAGATCTACAACTTAATTTAGAATCTGAGCAAAATAAGCTCTGATTTGGGAGCAGGAAGAAGTCTATTTTGTAAAGTTCTTAAATAAAGAATAGAGAAAAAGATTCAAAAAATGTTTGGTATGGAGTACTATGCTGCATGGGACAGAAACATGGGCACTACGCAAAAGCGATGAAAAAGAATGGGACGCTTTGAAATGTCGGTGTGGAGAAGAAAGGAGAGAATTAGCAGAGTCAAACGGAAAACGAATTAGGAAGTGTCCGAGGGGGAGAAAGGAACAATTTTAGGATGAAAAACTGGCTGAAAATGAACTGTATCATTAAGGATGTGTAGAAGGTGTAGTGGAAGAAAAAGAGGGAGGGAACGAAAAAACTACAGCTGATGCACAGAAAAGTCCTACGTGAAGACGAAGAGGTTAACTCGTGGAAGTTTTTAGTTTGAGGCAAGCGATCTGTCAATCACGGCAGAATACCTACACTCTTGATCATCATTGTGTCATATAATTTGTACAGGATTATTGTGGACATAAGCCCTTATCCAAACAATGTAATTCATGCAATGAAACATGTTTTAAAATACGTTCCGTAAGCCATTATCCGAATCAACTGTTTGTAAGTATTAGAACATGTTTAAAACAGGAAGTCACAAAATGCCGGATCTATAAGACTGATTGTAAAGACTTTGTCTAAAATTGTTTAAATTAAAGCAACATAAATCTCGCATGCGTATATGTGTGTAGGATCTCAAGACGCGTCACTGAAACTGGCAAATTAAGAAGAAGAAGAAAAAAAGTAATGTCAAAACACTTAAAACCAATCAGCAAGTGAGATATTTTGTGTTGAGAAGGCTTCAAGCCAATAGATTTTTGTAAAATAAGAATGACTATCTATTCCTACACACACTCCTTTCGGTTTCCTTCGCGTCTTCCTCTTTAGTGTATCGTCTGCTTATTTGTAAATATTAGCACGTGTCGTATATGAACATGTGCTTGTGTTGTGGGAATCCTTACTATATATATTTATCTTCATTTATGTTCTATTGTGTCTATATAGTGTCTGATGAAGGATGTTAGATATCCGAAACTGTAACACGTAGCTTAAAATCCTTACTATATATATCTATCTTCATTTATGTTCTATTGTGTCTATATAGTGTCTGATGAAGGATGTTAGATATCCGAAACTGTAACACGTAGCTTAAAATCCAATGTGTGTGTGTGTGTGCAAGCTTTGGTGATAATATATATAAAATCAGTGAAAAAAAAGGGGGGGGGCTAGATCATTACATAAAATTCAATAGCGCTCAAATTGTGATTTGTTTCTGCAATCCTTTAATACTTTTACGCAAAGACGCCCCACCTGCGACTGGAATTAAAACGCAGCTCTTTCCTATAATGTAAGATAATGTAAGATTTGTGATTAATGGCTTCAGATAATAAAAATCTTAGCTTGGTATGAGTAGTTGTAATGGTGAAAGAAAATTCAAATACAATTTATTACAACAAGAACTGAAACAGAAACTAATGACTTTGCCATTCTACGATGTAAATTAATTTCAGAAGTTCGCTTTTACTGGATATTAGTCCACCCACAGATGGGAGTGACTACAGTAACTCAGTGAAAGGGATTGGGTGTGTAAAGTTTCTCAGTAGGTCGACATATGATCCAGCAGAGTACATTAACTTTCAGTTATTATCTCTAGGATTTGCAGAGCCGATATTTTTCTGCTTCTTAATTCAAATAGCTCCTCAAACCAGGTACTCAAACTAGCTAACTTGTACCTAAGTTTATTATTATTATTATTATTCAAAGAAAAAGTGCATACGTACATGAATGTTTAACTTTTCAAAGCTCTCTTGCAAAAAAAAATGTACGCTTTATACAGAACTAGCAGAATACTAGTTCTTCGCATGGGGAGAATACGTTTAATTTTGGACAAAGGGCTGAATCTGGATTTAAACGGCATTGGAAATGTCTCTGTTCATTTAAGCGACTCCAGAAACTATGGATTCGACACTAATATCGGTCATCTTCGATCATTTATATGTGTCTACCTCCTTCCTCTCCCGTTGCACCGTCAAAGTGAAATGATAAAAAACATCCCAGGTCCGAACCTCATCTACGTTGAAAATTGATCGGGAACGGTTCAAGCGGTACGAAGTCACAAACATAGTGATTTTTATATTTATAGACTGTGAAAAATACAAAATGGCAGATGGTCGATTGTCCTCCTTTGCTTCGGTGGATGGAATGGATTACTCTGAAGTTATTGTATTTAAAGAGAATATTGAACGCACCACTGCAAATTTACCGCGTAATGTCAAGGTGACCAGACGTCCCGTTTTAGCCGGGACAGTCCTTTATTTTCAACCACTGTCCCGTTTTTTTCTGGTTCTCAAACGGGACGCCTAAATGTCCCGTTTTAAAGCAAACATGACCCAGGTGTCTCGTAATTATTATTCAAAATATAAATGGTCAATGCAAATTCTACGCCTTTCCGTACCAATACTCATTGGGAAGGTTCAGCTGTGTCTGGAACCTCTGAATGTTCAAATGGGAATTGAGTGTTCTGTGCTTCAAGTGGAAATTGAGTTGGAATTCTGAGTGTTCAAGTAGTTAAAAGTATTGTTGAGCAGTACTTACATAAGTTAGAAACGCTGTGTTATCATTTTTACTTGTGTATTTTGTGAACTAAAAACACTGCTGAGTCCCAAAATGCAATGTGGAATGCCCCCCTCCCCGTCGCCAATTCGTATGCGTCCCGTTTTTGAAAGTAAAAGTTCTGCTCACCTTGGGTAATGTGCACACAAAAAGTGGTGCAAAATTGAACCTTCAGACTCTTTTCCACTCATCAGCACAGAGAACATTTGAACATCAAAACTATGTTATTAATAGAGGCTCATTACTGTCTCCACTATTCACATAAGAGATGTGAACAAATTTACAAGCACTGTGCAAAAAGTATTGTAATATGAGATGCAATTTATATTATTATTATTTTCAGTAACACTAGATACTCAAATTCAACATTAGAAAGCACTGTTAAGCTCTTCCTCGAACTGCAAGCTTGAGGAGAACGTTATTTCAAACCTGAAGACAGGCTGAGACCTTGACTAGTTGTATCTAAAAATACACATCCATAACACATTAAAATAGAGTATCTAGTAGGCCGAATATAAAATGTTTTCCTAATGCAATTCTGTGCTGTTCCATTGCCCAAAAAGACACAGCTGTCTGGAACGTTGTTAAGCAGACTTCGTCCTTGGCATATACAGCTGCTAAAAACAGCACTGTCAAGGATGGCTTTTACATCAGTTCTCGAACAGCAGTATTTTCTTTCAATGTAATTACCTGATTATTAAACAAAGAAATAAACAAACAAAACTAATGCACCATACTGGCATGACTCCACGGTTGTTAACCTCTGTACATGAGAAACAAACGTCATTCCCCAGGTTGGCGCCAATTTATTGACAACTAAACAAAGTATCGAAGTTACAGTTCGCATGTGATTATTCGTGTTCCTAGCCGTATCACACACACACACATTTTTTTTTTTTTTTTTTAATAATGTTCTATGGCGTTACTTAATGGTAATATTGATGCAACAGAAACAAGCATAGCTCAAGGATTCTCACATCTCAAGTATGGCACTCACTTCGCAAAGTATAAATCACAGAATCAATTCTAAATTTGTTTATTCATATTTTGTTTACATTAATGAGATTAGGTCCAATAAAACTACTGTCAACTAACTTTACAATAAATTACAACTATATGAGTTGAAATCAAGAAGTAAAGGGACCTTGAGAAAAGGTATATTTATTCTAATGATAGAAAACTGAAACATACATTATTTTTCTACATAATCTCCCTGTTCCCAAATTTCACAAGTTTCTTTCTTTCTTTCTTTTTTATTCTGTCGGAAAAAAGTTTTTCGGTTGCACCTGCAAACAATTTTGCACTGCATCAGTGACTAGCTGATGACTGACGTTTAAATTCCTTAACTTTTGGTAATGATGGGTGTTTCCAAACCATGCTCGCAGGCTTACTTTACGGTTTGTGATGATTAGAGACCGGATGTTAGGCAAAATGCCTATTCTTTAATATTAAAGATATGATCAAAAATAACGTTGTAAAGTTTGTATAGGGGGTTATAGTTTCGATTAAAGCCAATTTTATTTTGCCTATTTTGACCTTTACTGCCTAAATAATTGCTTTAGTGACTAATATTGCCTATTCTATGCATTTTCTTCAAAATAAGCCTTCATTGGGAAAATATATAATTTATATAACATAAATAATACATACATATATACGTATATTAGGTGTTTGTAAACACAAGCACGTGGTACGTTACAATATATACACAGGGTGAATTTCAAAGATGTGCACATACTTCCGGGGTGATTAATGATATCAAAAGAAGACAGAAAGTTCTCTTGTAGTTTGTCGAATTCCGTGTCGTGTGCGAGTGATAATGATGCCAACTTGGAAAGGAAAATCGAATACTGACAATTGGACTGGAACCGATAAATGTGCACATACGTTGGGAGGTGATTCGTGACATGAAAAGAAGACAAAAAGTCCTTTTGAATGTCACGAATCACCTCCAAAAGTATGTACACACTTTTATGTTTCGCTGCAATTGTCAGGATTCGATTTTCGATTCCAAGTTAGCCCCCCTGTCACTCGTATACGACGCGGAATTCCACAACATGCAAGAGGACTTTTTGTATTCTTTTGATGTTACGAATCACCTCCGAAGTATGTGCACATCTTCCTGGTTCACCCAGTGTATGTGGAATGTATAGCAGGCTTCGTTTTTATATATGCAATAAAAGAAGATATTGACAAAGAAGTATGTTTCTATATTCTTTGAGCATTATTTATGACTTGAATCTATTTTTTAATGGTATTGAGTATTTATCTTCATATTTCGAGCTACATTTTAGTGCCTATTTTATCGCCTATTTTTTAAATTTTAGTGCCTATTTTCTAGGTTTTTAGTGCCTAAACATTTGGTCTCTAGTGATGATCTACCCAAGTTTCATCTACAGTAACAATTTGCTGTAAAAATCCATCTCTGCGACGATAACGCTATATCCATTCTACATCTTGCTTCGTGATAAACAGCTGTCACCACACTAAGCTCGCATTCAGTGTTGCCACACTTGGTACAATTGTACCAAATTCAGCCCTTTTTGTCATCCATCGGCCCGTTGGTACCACGCTGGCACTTTCAGCCCCTTTTATGAAAAAGTTGGTACAATTCTACCAAATTCAGCACCATTTAACAAATACTTGTCACATTTTCGAAAGTGTCAGTAAGACATTTCCTAATACTGTGTTGGGCCCTTAAAAAATGCTGTTGAATATTCATTCTGTGACGTTGCACCGCATAACGCTACGAACTACGTGTGGAAAATTCGTAATTCGAACTATACCGGGAAACAAATGACGCTAGATAAACGCATCCGCGCCGCGAATGAAGGAGACGAGAAAGAAGCAGTGTGGTGGAAATTGTATCTTGAAATCTTAAAACAAAAGCACACACATGTTGAATCAAGTGTTGAATATTCTGAAGAAGACCAGTGTGTGCTCAAATAAGTCTCAAATTTATGTGCCGTTGCAAAGATTCTACATCAAAACGATAATAGCCTCCGTTATACTTCCTATAAAAGTTTCATCTACTTCCACGGTTGTTCAGGGTCCTCCTATTTGGATGTTTTTAAGAAGAGTACTTTCTTGATTTGGACTCTTGGAAGAATAGGGAGGGGGTATCTAGAACTTTATCTCTTTTAGTTTCGTGTTATAGAGCCATGTATTACACTGGTATAAAATAATGAATTCAGCCCTTTTTCTTTCAATTTGGTACTATTTTACAGCCCACTCCAGAGCTAGGACTGTGGCAACACTGCTCGCATTCGACGAATAATTTCGGCAGGTTTAACATCTTTCGCAAACTCGCTGCCCTCATTTCCTCCTTGGTGCAGATCGACAATAGAGCTGCCATGTTTAACGGTCCGCTATACTCCAACGACTAACGCGGGAATAAGAGTGACACGCTGCATAGAAGTGTTGCAGACTACACTAATTCAACACTGGATACTAGCAGTGTTATTAAACCCTAGTGTGAGAAATTCCAAGTCCTTTTACTTTCTAAGTTCATCTCGTACTTTTTAATAAGCAAAATTTATTAGTAAAAAAATGCGCTCTACCCACTTAATAAAAAACACTTCATTGAAATTACATGAAACTTTTAACGCTCGATGGTTATGCCCTTTTACGTTAAAGGACACGGATGAGTAATGAAAATGAATGGTTTTGGGGAAAAAACAGGATGTAGAGAAAAACGGAAGAATCTCGATACAACGTTGTCAACCCCAAACTCAAATGGTAGGTGATCGAACTAGGGAACCTTCGCACAGAGATGAGCAGCCTACCACTGAAACAACATAGCCCCCAAATGTCATTTATTATTACAACAATTCATCTAATAGCGCTTTAAGATAAATTATGAAGTTCCTATAGCAGTAGACTGAACGCTACTCTTCAGTTTTGATATATAAACATGATGGAGAGAAGTAATGATGCTACAATCCCGAATACTAGTACCCGAAAATTATTAAAAGTATCAATAAAACATAACGAGCGCCCTTTCTACCTGGGATGAAAGTAGTTTGGATCCCACTTCAAGCTGTAGATCTTGTCTCTTATAGCGTCAGTACTGAAGACAGACGTTATGTTATAATTTCAATTGCTCTGATCTGTCCAACGACCAACACCCTCAGCAGTATACCCATTTTTCCTATTATCTTGTCAGCTATCCGCTAATGATCATGAAACACAGCATTCTTGTAAGTGAAATCTTTACTCAGACGGGATATTAATCTCATGCACGGCCTTTGAGTCTTTACGATCCTTTGAAAAGAAATCGTTGTCTTATGGGATAAGGTCCTACATGTCAACAAAATTATAATTATTAATCACACTTGTGAGGCAAAACCTCATCTAAATATCCTACTTATAGCTAATACAAAACACCCGAATATTCTTGTTTGACAGTGTATGAAATTACAGTACAATCGAAAATGTACACATATGATGTACCAATGCATCTTTTTCACTACTGAAATCTTGCATATTCAATTTAAAGGATTCGATTTTTTTTTTTTTTTTTTAATTTGCAAGCGATTATCTGAATCCAAGGAAGTTTCTGATTTGGTATTCATAATCTCAATTTCACTTTCAACAGATCAGCCCTCACTCAAGGTCTTGAGGACTACCGAAACTTTGATCGGAATTAAGACGATGTGAAAATCGTGATTACATAATTAACTTATCGCACTGACCTGATCTATCCGGAAGTTCCCTTCCATAATCATTGGCCGAACCATTCGCTTACTTCCTTTTATACTCTCACAGGTTTCAGGGGTAATACCATCATCATTGGTATTCTGCCAGTATTGGCAGATTACTTGCCGCAACTGAGAAGCCTCCACGCCCCACAGTCTTATGCTATCTTCTTCGTCTTCACGTACGATTTTTCTATTTTGATATTGTTCATCAATTGTAGTCTCCTTCGCTCCTCCCTTTCTTTCCTACCACTATAACCTCTAGCACGACCCTCATAACAGTTCCTTTTTGGCCAATAGCCCAACCATTTTCTCTTCCTCTTCTTAATATCTAAAATTGTTCTTTTCTTCACCACCATTTCTAAGATTCTCTCATTTGTCTTCGACCCAGTTATTTCTCTCCATTCTTCTCCACACCAACATTTCGAAAGTCTGTCGTTTTTCATCATTTTTGCGTAATGCCCATGTTTCTGACCCATACAGTACAATATTCCACACGAAGCATTTTATGAGTCTTTTTCTCAACTCTATTTTCTTCTTACTAAAGATTTCTTTCGCCATTTCTATCCTTGCTTTTATTTCACCCTAACACTTCATATCATTATTAATAATACTACCCAGGTATCGAAATCTAGTCAAATGCTTTTTCTCCCTTCCTACTTCTATATTTGACACTGACCCCTTCGTTCCAATCACCTTGGCTTTTTTTTTTTTTTTTTTTTTTTGTAGGCTCTTTTTCACTATCTCTTCTAGATAGACATTAAATATTATTGGAGAGCTGTCGAACTACCCTTCCAACTCCACACTCTCCTATCATTTCCTCTTCTATTCTAACACTCACTTATTGGATCATATACCTTATAAGTTTCTTATGAGTCTTTGATCTTGGTATTCCAATTCAACCTTATTTAGAACTTTCAACAACAATTCTCAATTCACATGATCAAAAGCCTTTTCTGGATCAATTAATACTATGTACAGTCATGTCCAAAATGATTGTCGCATATCTATAACTATCTTCTTGTAAGAGTATAATTTGATAATGATTTTGCACGGTACTTTTACTACTGATATTATGTGTATAATCGGGAAATGTATATTTGTTGTAAGTTTCATAGGAAAAGAATCATAAATACAAAAATTAGAATGAGTAAAACAAAATGTTGCTAAATGGACAAAAGTTTGATTTTCGTTTTATTGTTCTTATTTACTGCTCTTTTGACAAGAAATTTGTCACATACATGTCTTTGGCGATTATACACATTCTAAGAAATACCGGGTGAATTTGTTATCAAATTATATTCCTACAACAACATATTTACAGACATGCGACAATAATTTTGGACATGAGTGTACATGTATTGAAAAGTATACTATAATAAAAGAAATCAAATATAGTGTTTGGTTTTGACATGCTTTAAGGTGCAGCTCTGTTAGCATTTTCCTTAACCTACCGTTGTAATCAAGTGAAGTGCAAGAACATACTGAACAAATTATTTCCTTCACTTGTACCTGACCTCATAAGTTTGGCTACCTATGATTTTAACTCTACATAATTGTTTTTTTCATATAGCGGAGTTCGTAAATGGGTGTAAAATTAGTGTGTTCTCTATTACCCCGTCTAAAAATACACGCAATCCAGTGAAATGTCCTTCAGGATCTGATGTAAAGATGCCGGCGACGGCGACGCCACACAGAATCGATTGACAGAGGCTGTTGCATCAACCCAACAGCCATGACATTAAACATGAACTTGACATCGCAAACCCGCAAATGTGCTTACATTAGGAGATAGGGAAAGAAAAAAAAAAAAACTTGTACTGCGAAATTCTAAGACTAGCAAAACAAACAAGATACTGTTCTGTGATTTTGAATACTGGTACTTCCGTCGCAAATACCAAGAGGGAAATTACAAAACTTCCTTAAAGTTTTGCTTTTGTTAAATTACGATTCTGCAATCCATGCTTATTTAAAAAAAGGCCAGGAAAATTTCTGTGTTTTTTGCTTGAATGTGATATTTTCATATAATAATAATAATAATAATAATAATAATAATAAAATGTGAAATTTATGTGTAACACGAGCATGTAATCAACGACTAGCAGACAAGAACACTCGAAATAAAGAGAAAACAGTTTTCTATTCCTCTATAAATTTTACATGCATTCATAAACAACACTGTAACGCCTATTCCTCTATGGCCCATAATATTTCACTGTTATGCTAATACCCTTTTCCCAAAGCATGCTAGCTTTAGAATTCCACTTAGATTAATATATGATTGTATAAATTATACATTTTATGCAATAATAGTGGATTATTACTTTAAATGTTTAGAATTCGAACTGTTACTAAACTTTTTTCAGTAATAAAACAATACGTCAAGAACCCCCCATTGTGTTGATACATATACATCCATGGAAGTAACATTTAAATTGGGAAGTACATTGACCTTGTCAATATGTTCTCCTGAAATAAGCGCCACTGTCTCGCTTGCAGCGACATAACAACAAAGCAAAACAGTAAAGGTTAGGGACACATGTCTTAAAAAGAAAGTGTAGATGCTTCTCTTCAGGAACGCATTTGGCCACACTTCGTTGATAACAGGAACGTCTTCGTCACAGTGCCTGATCTTGCTGCAATTTCCAGTTGCCACATTTATGCAATGTTTATTTCATTAGGTTTAAGTGATTAATTCGATATATGCCCCCCCCCCCTTACTTATGCAACATTCATCAACACACACTTGCTATTATCATACATCTCATTTCACCTACGAGAGCCTACTGTCGGAAATTGAACCAAATTCTCACTTCACTTCTCTAAGAATGGAAAATAGGACAATAACGTCCTTTTTTTTTAACGATCAATCTGAACCGAACAATTTGTATGCGTGAGGCTGTGGGCAAAATAATTAAATACCGTGAATTTTTGATCCAGTTCTCATCTGAAATTTTTCAAATCTTAAATGTTCGGGGCAATCTCAGCAGACTGCAGTACAATTTCATCCTCATTCAGTCTCATTCTCAGTTATGACGCAGCTGAGCCTGGGCTAACAGATTAGGGGTTAATATATGATTTCTACTTAACAAAAAAATTAAAATAATAATAATAATAAAACGCCGTAGTTTAAAACTGACGCTGTCATTAACACAAAGAGGGAAAAATGGCAACAAGGCATACGACAAAGTTTGGTTTCTCAGAATGAATCAACCCATGACACATGTAACACAGAAATCAACGATAACGATCATAAAAAAAAAAAAAAAAAATGCTCTTAATTCCACGTAATTAACATTCTTTCAAAAGAAGCAAAGCATATGTTTGTGTTATTTTCCCAACTTTATCATCAGAGGCTCACGCGTAAGCAAGCACGACGAGAAAGTTCATTTAACTGACTGAGTCATGAATTACTTGCCAGTCTTTCTCGTATGGATATTCTAGTTTCCGTACATCAATCTGAGAACAATCATTTTCAACTTATACCCAGCCTAATTAATACTTTCATCCAGGGCTGGCCTTAGGAGCTGCGTGATGCAATTTAAAAATAATAATAATAAATAAAAAAAGTGTGAACCCATTCTCTAACCAACTTGAAACTGTTAAATTTATATAAATTTATAAGATGTTCTCATTTCCGGCAATCTCACCGTCAACTGACTTTATTTCCGCAAATTTTTACACAATTCATTTAGTTAACGTTCAACAAGTATGTCCCAAATAGCAATTCTTTCATTTATTCATTTTCGAAAATTTGATCAAGTTCAAACCGCAACTTCTTGATTACCCATTCAAGACCCAAAAGCGTGCAGAGAAAATTATTTCAATCTAGGTAAAGCTTATCTTCACGCACAGTTTTGTCAAGGTCAGATAAAATCTATAGATTATGTACGATACATAATGGCCGTGTAATCGATAAAAATAATAATAAAGATCAAATACAGAGCAACAAGTAAAAATGAAAATCAACGATCTTCCGGTATTTTTCTTTTTTTTTTAAATTTCCCAAGACCATCTTCTGGATTCATTACAAAAAAAATTACCAGTCCCGCCATCAGGTAACTTAGATGTCGAAAGGACACAATTCCGGAGAGGATAATACAAAAACCGCACAATCATAACAATCAACAAAAACTCTTCGATCGCCTCGTACTGCAAGAAAAGAAAATTTAGATCTGAAAACCAGTATCCAAATCCGAGAGTTTGGTCGCCATTTATTTTTCGCGAACTCGAAGGCAAACAAAGCAAAGGTAAAATGCCTATCGCAAATACTTAAAAATAAATTGGTCGGCAATGACAACCAGAAATTTGAGTTCTGTCATAGGCTGGAACACAACTTCACAAAGTCTTAATACGAATAGAAATTAATATTTCTTATAATCACAGTTTGGAACACAAGATGCATAAAAATGAATTATAATTGAATAATGTCAATATAACAGTATAATACGATCGATTTGACATTGATTGATACACACCATTATCCCATATTTTGCAGTGCACTTTTCCTCGTCAGCCTGAAATCCCATTATCCAGCTCCTTCCTTTATTTACGGACGAAAATTTATTTCTTCTTAGAAGTATGTAAAAACATGTTAAAGTATTAAGAATCACAGGCATAGCCTGCACGCAATATTAGACTCTAATTTGCTTCTTTCGTGACTGTGCTGAATTCGTGCCATAGGATTTCGTGGTGCTTTTATCGAGAATCTGTATTATTGAACTTAGAGAGAAAAAGTCTCAACGAAATAAATCGATTTCTGTATCTCATCGTGTTTTGCAGCAAAAATTACTACAACGAAGTAGTTTGGATGAGTTTAGAAACCATATAAGTACTTTAATTTCTTCTGCGTAATTAATGAATTGGTTGCATCATCCAAACCTCACATTCTGGGCCCTCAACTTTGTCCAATCTGCTTAACCTTAACCTCATTGCAAACATTGATGTGAGGCTGAGGTATTTTGAGAAGAGGTTACTCATATACGAGTGTATATGGATCATAAATTAAAGCACAAATACACTACTAAGAGGCTTACAGTGCCCGCCACACACAAATGGATAAGCTCTTCACAGAGTATTGACGTGTGGCTCCTCGTGTCCCAATGCTTAACGAATGTGTTTCATACGTCAGTGTTCTCAACGTGGGTCCTAACGCCCCCATCTCGTTTCCTAAAGGGACGCTAGAACAAAAAGCGGGCGATACACTATTTATGGGGCGTCTGAATTTCATAACTTGTTAGACTTTTTCTTATTATTGGACGCAAGTCATTATTCATTTTACAAATTATAATTAAAAAAAAAAAAAAAAAAACAATAATGTAGATTCTCCAAGGCAGATTTTAAGATCTTCCGATTCTTAGATTGTTTTCCCCAAGCCTTACGTTCAGCCTTGTGCATGGATGGACTGGGCTAACCCTTAAGTACTCGCGCGGGGTGTTCACAGACCACAAAACAGGTAACTTTTGTGTTGCTAATCACAAGTCCTGATGAAAAAATATTTTTTAAAATTCTCAAAATGAGTACAAAAAAATCTAATTGCAGCAAACACTTTTAAAAACATGTTTAGAGTTATGCTACATTGCCTTAATTATTATATATATATATATATATATATATATATATATATATATATATATATATATATATATATATATATATATATATATATATATATATATATATATATATATTATTGTAAAAAACTAATATCAATTTGGGAGTCTACTGGACCCCCGCGCGAGTACTGGTGTCACAAAAAAAAAAAAAAAAAGGCGCGAGTACTTACGGGTTAAAATGACAGGGGAGTCTCAGTATAATCTCATTCACTCAAGGAGGTGCTAGGCTCGAAAAGGTTTAGAATCACTGATATACGTCATCCTCGGTTGGATTCTCGATGAGAAAGCCTGTTTTGGATATAAACCCGCGTAATGGTTCGTTTTTCAGTTCAAGCATTAGATCTAGCCTCATATAGCCATAAAAGCGACTTAAAATCATATCATTAGATGAAAAAAAAAGAAATGAGCATATGGAGAACCAGTTTTAATTTTGGTTAGGGCTTTTTTCGTTATGCATCAGCTTATTTCACCAATAAGTGCAATAGCTCTACAGCTGGTATTAGTTCCTCACATGTATGAAATATGTGTTTCATTTGACAACTGACTTCGCACCTTCTAAAAGCTGTGAGCAGACTGATCGACACAAGAGAAGCGCGTTAGGTCAAACGTATATTCGGCTGCCGTACACAAAGTATGAAAATACCGTATTAACATATAACTCGTTTTATCCACGTTTATCTGTTGTAAATTATCACTAAATATTATTTCTTACTTTATTTTTAAGATTTTACGATTGACCTTTACGCTAAATTAGACGATGAAAAATTAATGAAGATAGGACAATAATATACAATAGTTATGTCCTGAATAGGTTTCGATCCCGCAACTTACAGATTGTGTGACTGTCAGCCTAATATCTCAGACTACATGACTATCTCCAGTCTAGAAAGATATAACAATTGTATTCCAAAGCTGTTTCGAAATTTACTTGCATAATGTATGGAAAGAACGTGCCTTTTAAAAGCAGATTATTAGAGATCATACTTTATTTTAAAAGTTACTTTACATGTCTACACGAATGTGTGAAGTTCCTTTCCCTCTCTGAAGGAAGAAACATGAATTTATGCCACTACTGTTACTACTACAATAATAATATTCAATTATAACATTTAAAAATGGTAGATAGTTTCTTGTGATTTTCGCTTTAACATTATCCTCTGATTATTCAAAATTTAAGAACTCAAATACGCGGGAGATGTAGAGTGTTGATCTACGGTGCGTGAGGTTCCTGATTCGATCCCAGCTCACGCCAAGTACTTTTTTTTTTTTAACGAATACCGTATGCATGGGTTTCTCGGGATTCTCCTGTTTCCTTCTACTTCCTTCATTCCATTCATTCCCATTATCGCAGTTTCCTTTAGCTTACACGGAATAATCGTGGGATATAAAACATGAGGTTTCATTTCATTTCTAACAAAAACGCGAAGAAGAAATTAATTCGAAAACACCTTAATCTCTGTTTATAGTATGACCATCCACAGCGAGGGCAAATTGTCCCCCACTACGGTTTTCGAAAGGAGTTCGGTTCTTTGGAATACACGCCACAGTATATTAGATTGTCTTATTCACACACTACAGTATTTAATGCATTTACTGTAGATAATGAAGTTATACAATATGCGTAAATAATTGTTTTAGGATTTAGATTTTTGGGCTTTCGGCATCGAAGGCCATTTAGCCCTTCACGATTTGAGGGATGACGAGCACACAATCCGGGGAAAGAGAAGGAAGAAGGGATTGGGGAAGAAAGGAAGCGGCCTGGGATCTATAAGTTAGGTACCCAGAATCTAATGGAATTTGTCTGGTGTGAATGAGGAAAACCCAGGAAAACCTCATTCAGGGTGGCTGGCCTGTAAAAGCGTGTTACACTTTTTCGACCGAGTGACCCCACCGAGAATCGAACCCGGGACTGCTCGCACCGAAGGCGAGAGCGTTAGCGACTACGCTACACCGGGCCACAATAATTGTTTTAATTAAGCATTGTATGTGCATCAAGTTGAGTGTGTGTATCCGATGTGTCGATCTCCCCCTTTCGGAAAAATCCTGCAGGCGTCTCTGGTTTGTAATGTACCATAACAAGACTATAGCGATCCGTAAGAGGAAAATTTAATACTACAATACTTAATAAATAGCAGGAACTTGATATGAAACCAGTAAGACATATAAGAACCTTGACACTGGCGAATGTCGAACACGTATCTGTCCTCTGTAGTTTCAAAAGAAACAAAAATATAGTTACTTTCCTTGAATATTACGTATGTGATACACTGTCCAGATGTCAATGTATGAAGGTATATGAATTAAATCTAGAAGCAAGGCAGGATTACGCTGTATCGAAGACAATCTTCTTATAACGATAGATCTTCCTCGCTGCGCTGTTCCTAACAACTGGAAGATTGACTTATGTAAGTATAAAACATATTCCTCTTGCTGTTATTTCATGTGTTGAATCAGGATATTAGTGCTCTTTGAGAGGTGCTAGGCCTGTAGTTCTAAATAATGGCGTAGTAAGATAACACCGGAACATCAACAGTCGGACAGAACCAGGTACTACAGTGTAAATCTGAGAAGGTTAGATACAGTGTCTCAGCTGTAAAGGATGGGCACACGAAGCTTGTAGCAATATGGATTAATATGCTGAAACTTTTATTTGTAATTTTTATTCTTAGATTTAACAAAATCGTGACCTAAAATTATTTTTTCTATGTTACTGGTCTAATATAGTCTAGCCCTCTATATTTTCCGTACTTTTTAAGCTCATATATCTTTCCAGTTGTATTGATTCGTAGTGTAGTCTACTAGTTCTGAGAATAGTTACATATTTTTCTTGCATAAGTTTTTTATATAATTATTTTACATGTACCTGGTTTTGTCCGACGAGTCGGACAAAACCAGGTTTTTGCATACCCTTTAAAAAATGTTTTTGCTCTCCAAATTTACCAGCTTTTTCCACTGAAATAAACATTTTTGTGTCAATAACAAATCTATTTAGCATTTGAAAACTAATTCAAGCTATCTATCTATATAGATGCTGAGGAACAAGCAAAAACATTTTGGGTCCCGGTTTTGTCCGACTTTCCCCTCCATTTTCTTCTGTCAGCCGCCTCTGCTGGTGGTCTGCTCTGTGACTGCCAATATCAATGTATATTAGAGTACTGTTTTTCTCCTCTCAGCACCAGGAAGAAATCGATTGGAGAACGGTATATAAGCCTGTCTATATGTATTTTACATGATCAGGCGCCGTGGTAGCTCAGTGCTAGAGCGTTTACCTCCAGTGACGTAACTAGGGGGGGAAAGGGGGCTTGTGCCCTGTGCGCCGGATTGGGAGGGCGCAGAATTGGGAAATATTTGGGGGAGCGTTTTGGTTTGATTGCGTCAGGGGGCGCTAAGGCGAGTTCTTTTGCCAGGTAACAACTAACGTACTTGCGTCGCTGTTCACCTCTGGTGCGTGGGATTCCTGATTTGCTCCTGGCTCGCGTCAATACAAGTGGTCTTTGCGGTGGACAACCACTGTGTGCGTGGGTTCCCTCGTTTCCTCCTACATTCTTCATTCCACCATTTCACTCATCATTACCATCTCTTTTAGCCTACACGGTGTAACCATTGGAAGTAAAACTGAGTTGTTTTTTTTTTAATGCAGCTTAATATTTTGTTGAAGAACCTTTATTATTAATAAGGACATAAAGTATGAATGTCGAGTAAAAGCAAAGGATAGGCATGGCGAATAAAGAATTTACGAACGAGTAAAGTCAATTTTCGGGTTTTTAAATAGAATTGCAAAAAATACTGTAGGGCCGGTGAGAGAAGTGAAAATTTCAGTTTCTCGGAATAAACAAAAGTTACAGATTGCGAATAATATCAGAATAAGTAATATAATATCATTAATCAGTTAACAAACTAATCGAAAACTGATTTCCGTACTTCAATTCTTCTACGAAGCTATTTCAAACGTTGTTAAAGCATAATTCAATATCACCGTTTATTAACTCATAAATCTCTTACTTAATGCAATTTCCTCGTAAAATATTATGATTGTTTCTATCGTTTCGTAATGTTGAATGTGCTGATAAGGATTGAGAATAACACGCAACAGCATATTTTAAGAATGTCTTTTACTTAACTGTCATTTATTTGCTATACCAACATGCTAACAACTACGGTATCTATTTCATCCTTGCCTGTCATCTTCCATATAGCATTGAGACTTTTATTTTCATAACCTTCACATAATTTAAAGGTTTCAGTCTGTCTTTACTTGTACGTCTGTTTACAAGCACGCAATTATGAGGACACGCTTTCCAAACTTATGCATCGCAGAAATGGGCAACCTTAATGTTATTGTCAATGCATGAGACTGAGGAGGTTGGAATTATTACGACGCTGATAGGAAATACGATTCGCATGCAGATAATGGATTAATGTTCAGATTGTTTCTGAAATTTTTCATGTCCCAGCTTCTGATTAACATACAGGGTATTTCAAAACAACACAGAGGTATGGGAGGTGATTTCTGACACCAAGAGAACACAAACAGTATAGACCATGCTGGGTGCACAAATGCTTTCCTTTTGGACTTCTAGGCTGCCGAATATGAAATAATAATAATAATAATAATAATAATAATAACTTCAAGTCAAGTCAAGACTTCACTTAGAAACTAGTATGTACTCTATCCAAAAATCCATGTTTCAGAATCCTAAGGTACTGACGCACTAGCAGTTGAAGGTGAAATCTGAATCACAGTAATGAATTTAAATTTGAATACTCTCCTACCGGGAGTCGAATCCGGAACCGTCTACCTTTTGTGCACACGCTAGCCACTTGACCAGGTCACCCGTTGGAATAAAACGGGAATTGTAACTCTGGACGTCTGTTTACTGCTGACAGCAGACAAACGATGCGACACAACTGTAAAGCTTTTCCTTCCACCGAACTCGACGGTGACACTATCAGTGCTTAGCCAATTATATAAATTAGATCAGTGATGGTCAATTTATAATGCAAGTGGATCAGGACAAAATAAGAACAATACATAAAATCCCCGTACTTAATATACGTGTTATACACTTTCTGAGTCTGCTTTTTTTTTTTCCCCTGAGTATCCTGCTTCTTATTTTATGAGTAGTTCAATTAGCGCCTGGGGTAAGAAAATTTGAAAGTAACTGCATGGAATCTGCATTTTTCTTTTAAAGAAAGGATCGACCACATATTACCGGTTTTACCTTTAAGAAAGGGCTTGGTAACCAAGTTAAGCCTTGATTCAGGTATGTTACGACAATTAGCTACTATCTTCCTCTTACGCACGGAGTTTTAAAAAACAAGATATCTCGCACTTTATTTATTTTTGGCCACCGTTCGGCTATCAATGTAGCAGATTATTTGGTGTATGTATGTTCAACCTTTGTACGTCAGACAAATTATCTGAACTGTAATAATGTCTCTACAATATGCAAGTAATACAGAATCACCTCTAAATAATTCAATGCCATTTACCTACTAACTTCCTGTCCGAAATAAATAAATGATTGGACACCGTCCATAAAAGTGTCTACACGAAATCCTTGATACACTGGACCAGCTGGTGGGAATTCCTGATCTTGTTCCAATAGTTTGAATGACACGCACGAATCGTGCATGGACCTTAGGAACACCAAGACGAAGGTCAGGGGTACAAATATTCATGGTTGCAGCTAAAATTAGTTTTCAACATAGTGTACATATTCTGTTGTAAGGCAAAAGTTACACTATGCTAACTAATATAGAAATTAACACAATCCTTTCAATATGTGACTATGTAGTTCAGTGGCGGATCCAGGATATGATCAAGGGAGGGGCTAAACCATAATTTGCCGTTTTATCCAGTGTAAAGCAGAATTGAAGCCCATTTTATCCAGTTTAAACCTGGACGTCAAGAGGGGGGCTACAGCCCCTTAGCCCCCCCATAGATCCGCCCTTGATCTAGTTTATAAGAAAATATTACGGACAACTCTTGTATCACTAGAGAAAATTCCTCATAACCTTATTCAAGATGTCCAAATTCGGCTCAATCTATTCATCTTCAATAAATAAGCGCAAGTCCTGTTTTCACAAGAGCTATATATGGATAGCGAGCTAGACAAGCGCAAGCCCCAATGAGGAAATGAGTCTCAACCTTAGCTTAAGTGAGTGGGTGTTTAAACTTGTGTAAGCTTTATTGATATTAGTGAACGCGCGCCCGTTTGAGAATAATAATTCTGAGCCCGAGTGAGCCCCTTATACAAACACGGTGGCAAATATTGAATGAAATTTGTTTTACATTTTTATAAATACCATGATAACACCTTAATAAAACTGATTTATTCGGTAACATTTTCTTCAGAAGAGTTATCGTCGAAGTAATACGATACACCTCAAACCTTAAAGCATCTCAGTTATATTGAGTGACTAGTTAAGTTTCAAAGGGACGTCACCAGCAAGGATATTTGTCCCCGACACGATAAGACCCGTCCGACGCAAGCTTCACATTAAAAATTCACAATAAAACTTTTTTTTTTTTTTTAAAAAAAAAGTGTAAATCAAATATAAGTTATAGTCGCTAAAAGGATAGAGGAATAAATACCAAAATATTTTCTTTATATATATATATATAAAAATTTGTATTTCCAGCATTCTCCGGAGGAACAATTTTAACCAAATTTGGTACATATATTACTTACAGACTGAAAAGAGTACTGTAAGGGCAAGACCCTCTAGCACACCTAAGAAGCATGGGACACACATAAAAATGTTCGAAAATGACCGATATTAGTGTCGAATCCATAATTTCCGACGAGGTCCATGAGCTGATCGATGACAATTCTGATACTCTTTTAAGTCCAAGTTGAGTTCCACTGAGGGTAAGACCCCCTAGCGGAATTAGTAGTAATTAAATAAAAATGATCAAAAACGGCATTTATTAATGCCAAAACCCTAGTTTTCGGGATTTCTACGTTGACTGGGGATAGTTTTGGTGCCCTTGAAATTCAAGGTCAGTTCCCAGTTGAGGTAAAACTCTCTTAGCACTCCTAAGAGGCACGGAAAGGGCAGACAAAAATTTTAAAATATAACCGATATTAGTATTGATCCATAGTTTTCGGAGTCTCGTGATAATTTATATGCCATTTAAGTTCAAGTTCGGCACCATTAGCACCCGGGGGTGACATTATAATATAAAAATAACTGAAAATAACCGATGTAAGTGTCGAATTCATAGTTTTCGGGGCCCCTAAGTTGACTGATGGCACTCCTTTTAAGTTCAGTCTCCAGTAGGTATAAGACTCCCTAGCACAACTAGGGGAATGGAAGGAGGTAAGATATAAAATGATCAAACACGACTGACACTAATGAAGAGTTCTTAATTTTCGGAGCAGCTGAAATTAATAGCAACACTCTTGGTACAGTTGAATTCCAAGTTCAGCCCTGATAGTACCTTTGGGGAAGGAGGAATGATAACATGAAATAATAATAATAATAAACGACCGATATTAGTAACAAATCCAGTTTTGGGGGTTCCTAAGTTGATTGGCGAAGTCTACATTTGACCATTTAAACTGGTAACCCCATTAAGCATGATCGAAACAGTGTTTCTTCCCGACTTTTTTAAGGAGCACTGGGGGAGGCGAGTGTGCCGTCCCCGGAGGAGATCAAAATAATACGTCTACAATATAATAATAACTATTCTATCAGGCCTTGTTTCCATATTGTCAAATAAATACAACACACTGTGCAAAGCTACATGATACTATAACAATAAGAAGTGGGTGTCTGATGAAGACACAGTTATTGTGTTGAAACTGTTATGTGATTGTATTTTTTTATATATTATGATATAGCCTCGTTCAGTTTGTTGTTGTATATAATAATAAATACGGGAGACGTGCCCCGTAAACTAAGCGTGCTTCCCGGAACTTTTTTCTTAAAGAAACAATGGATAGAAGATTTGCCGGAGAGGGATTTCCTAAAATTATCACTGATCACACTAACCTACGACCGATCAGTATTCTTCACTCTTTGCAATGTAAATAAAAATAAAAATTTAAAGGCGTAGTAGTACAAAAACCTTGGAAAGGAGACAATGTATTTTAATGATTTTAAAAAGCATGGGAAACATTGTATCTTTTCCCTCTTGGAAAATCGTACGTATTTGCTATTGGTATCTAACATCACATTCTGAGCTTAGAAATCTTATTTTAGAAGAATGATATTCAAGTGTTCCATTGATATACATATCCTTTATCATTCAATTCAATTCAATATCACTGACACATCCAGATGGTATAATATGTGTAACGTCCTTCAGTATAATTCACGTGCGCACACATGCATTCAGAGCAGTTCATGATCTTCCATATTACGTGAGAAGGAAAATGAACTGACGCACATTATTTTATCTCGCAGTTTACCAAGGCTTAAAAACAAGTTTTCTCTACTTGACCTTAAATGTTCCGATAGGCTTTTATGGTTAACGCCGCACATATCAACAAATATGCTCATTGCAAGCAAAAACACACACACAAGCAAGTACGAGTAACATACAGAGAAGGGCATTGACTAACTACCGTACTTTCCTTTCATTTGCAATGAACCGCATTTGGTAATCAATGTTATCGTAGCTGAAGTGACTGTTCTCCGCACGTGATGAATCAAATTTAAGAAAAATATTTCAAGGTATATTTAAACGCACTCTACCCGCTCACTATATATATATATATATATATATATATATTTTTTATCAAAGTGAATATAGAAACCAAGATAAGATAAGAATTAATTATGCGCAATAATTAAATTCGAGCGTTCAGCCATTTTCTCGTGAAAAATCGAAAATATGGAAAGAGTTCCCCACTCACCTCTTCAGAAGTAGTATTTTCAAAAATATTTGAACATAGATGATGAACCTGAAAGATGCGCACAAACTTCAGGAAGTGATTCATGACATAAAAAAAAAAAATCCTCTTGCACGTTTTCGAATTCCGCGTCGTATATGAGGGACAGGGGTGATAACTCGGAATGGACAACCGAATCCTGACAATTGGAACGGAACAGAAATATGTGAACAAACTATCTCTGTCGATGCAACTGCCTAATGCTGATCTTCATAGGCACTGGATATTCACCCTGGATATTTAGCTGCCTTTAATGAGTTAATATTCCTAACTTGAGAAATTCCATATTTACTTTCTACCTCTCTTAGGATAAGCACTGTATTGAGAAAAGAAAATACAATGAAATCACGAACTGGGCCCAAGTATTAATTATATTCGAAAAATCATTCAAATGGTATAAATAGTTTTTTCGTGACAATTTACGGTCGATTTCACTTTAGAGTGAAAAATATAGAACTGAACACGCATAAATTTTGAAAATGTTTGGACATGTGCCCACTTTGTTTTAATGAGAAGTCTATACTCCAAGTTTCATCTCTCTAAAATGTGTGGTTTATGATATACTGTACTTTTATCACAAATTCTGAAGTATCTACCCTCTTAGAACACCCGTTTTAATGGAAGTGACATGACTTAAAACCCAACTCCAGCCAAGTGCTAATACTATGTTCGAAAATTCATTTCAAACGATCCAGTTGTTTTCCTGTAACCATGCATCAATGTACATTTCAACATAGAGAAAATTACTATATAAATTGCTACCTTCTCCCCCACCCTCTCAGACGCGGAAGTTTCACGAAAATTCTGAGAGGCGCGCGCCGTTTTGGATCCAACGCCTTAGTGAGCACAGATCTTTCACTGTTAATCCAACATCGTATGGAAAATGGGAAGTTATCTGATTAAGAGGCAGTGAAATGATATTTAGAAAGCCAAAAAAATAATGGTAGTGGCTTCCGATATGCTGACAGTATAATCCAATGTTTCTTCTAGCTATACCTTCGGGACTTCTTGGAGCTAAGAAAAAATCAAATTGCTATTGCCAATATACCAAAACGTGTCCCAGTGCAGTCCCCTCATATTGAATCTACCTCCTCACGGACATTTTTTAAAAGAAGAAAGCTTGTACACGATCAAAATACAACTGGTATCAAGTTTTTTTTTTTTTTTTTTTTTTTAATTTTAATATGCGAAGTGGAAATACTACTCTTACCAAAATAAAGGGAAATTTTATTTCAATTTCGCATGGTTATACCCTTTAGGCTACAAACAAGAGACAGATGATTAATGGAAGTGAATGACTGTGAAAGTTTAGTGCTGTTCCACCAGGAATTTGAATCCGGGGCCATGTTCACCAAAGACGTACACGCAGATTAACTCGCCAGTGGACAGGGCTTCACTCTCATCAAGCCATTATCTACAAAATAGGCGGATGAAGTGGTCATCGACTTCCACCAGAATTTCTCAAGGTATAGTTTCGTGGGAGGGGTGACTCTGGATTTTTTTAACCGTTGCTCCATGATACTAAAATAAATTGCGATTATATATCACTTTTGTGCAAAGCTGTAATAACAAAAGAACGTTTTCCTTCGGCTAACCGTGCTGAATCTCGTATTTGCAAAATTTCAATATAATTTGCTTTTCAGTAACACACAATAACCCCCAACTTACGTACAGGGCCGTACCATGGAAAATCAGCGCCCGAGGCGAGAGTATACGACGGCGCCCCATACACATATTACAAGTAATTTTTCCTATCTTTTTCCTTTTTTCTCCCGAATTTTTCGCCCCCTTACTTCGGCGCCCGGGGCCGTTGCCCCGCTCTCCCCCCAGGGCACGGCCCTGCTTACGTACGGCATTCAGCAAACTAAGTGGCGTATATTGGTTTCACGGTTTGGGTTGCCACTGACCTTAATTTAGTTATTATTATTATTATTATTATTACAGTATTATTATTATTATTATTATTTAAATGTAGTAGTAGTAGTACTAGTAGCAGCAGTATTGTAATAATACACAAAATATGCATAACAATGAAGAAATAATGGTTGGAAATTTTGTTTCTTGAACTTGTTTTCAGACTACTATTTTTTTTTCCTTTTAGTTTAAGATCCCGCGATTAAGCATTGAGACTGAGGGAGACAATGATGAGATGGCAGATAATGGCGAATGACGAACGTAGGAGGAAACGGGAAACACTCAAACTATTTTTGCCCACCATCACTTGACGGGAGCTAGCGCCGCACCGGGGACTCCACGCTCCAGATGCAAGTAGTCTACCACTGGAGCCTCACGCAGACCATCAATGTTTATCACCGAAACAGAAGGGTCATCATGCCTCTGTAAAGCTAACTTGTCGTGGTTTGTAACGATAAACTATTAATTTTTTACCAACTTAACTTCTCTTGAAACTTGTGTCTCTTGCTGATGTTCCTCGCACAAGATTTTCCCCGTGCTGAAACCAATATCCAAATATTAGTTCATTATTTTGTAACACTGTAAACAATCATTTCCTATTTTGTGTCTCACTTCGAAGCAGTCTGCGTCAACGTAATGTTAATTTGCGTTTTAGTTTGTGGTTGTGCGATATCACATGCTGATTTTGCGAATGACATCTGTAACGCAAATTTTATGTTTTGCAGTTATTTATCCTCCTTAAGTTTTATCAGAGATTCACCACCACAATTCTTTGGAAAGGAGTTCCCTGCTGCCTATATTAATTCGCGTATGCGTCTTTGGTGCGACACACACAGTTTTGATTTCCAATGGAAGCTTATGTAGCTCGGCTCCTACGTTAAGCTGTAAATTCACGTCTCATTCAGCCTCGGTGCTAAAAGAGGCGTTAAATTCTAATCAACCAATCAGTAAGTCTTTACAAAATGTTTTGCATTGTGTTACAGTCTGCAAATTTTATGAAGGTTGATGCGGAATGAGGCCCTATGATGTTTATTAAGTTCAGTTATTTGTTTATTAACCTTAAGACTAGTGCCCTGAATATAAAAGCTTACAAATAAACTTTCTGTAATCATCCCAGGCCCGTAGTCAGCCCAAAAATGTACAAGGGAGGGGCTTAATCCAACCATATTATAGTTCATTTGCAAGCCCCGTGAAAACTTTAGGGGTTCCGGTCCCCCGTGGATACGGCACTGAAAAAATATTCTGTACATTCTGTCATTCTGTACAAAAAATATTCGCATTTTTAAATAGTACCGTAAGACGGGGCTACTTTGACAGATGAGCAATTCGTGCTTCCTGTGAGAATTGTTGCATATTATACTTTCATAGATAAAGGCTGATATGGTGTCCACGGTGCGAAATGCCGGAGGGGATGAGGGATTTCTCCCATTGTATTTCTACCCCCTCTCAATATCCTTCCTGTTTCCCAATATATAATATAAGGACTGCTAGATCCGCCACTGTTTATTCTCCCAAAAAATGAATAATCTAATTCGCACTCTGACGATATAGAGAGTGGATTCAATGTGTCCTGTCCAAAAAAATGGGTGTATGGGTTTTGTAATGGTGGATCAAAAAATCCTCAACATGCTTGTTACGATTGTGATGTTGACGACTAAGGTTTTTCTTTCCATTGTTACATGTAAAGATAACATACCGATACATATGTAATTATGTTAAAAGTACAGTAAAAAAAATAAAGTAGTGTAAAAAATAAAGTAACAATGTAAGGTAAAGCACCGTAAAAGATGTTAAAAGTAAAGCTTTAGAAAAACTTGTATAGTGGTGTATAATGATGTACCACAACAAAATAAACATTTCGTGCTTATCAAGTATAAAGCATACCGTACTTTACACATGACCAAAACAGTGTTTTATACACTTTACATAAATTCCATGTCAAAATAACTCCATACGTTGAGTAACTTTGACTTTATGCAGCAAATATATAAGATGTCAAAGTAGCCCCACCCCCGGGGCTACTTTGACCGGTATTTCTTAATTTCTTCCCGCCAAAACTTACTTGTAGAAACTTAGGTTTAGTAGTGGATGTGATAGTCTAGCTACCTATTGTTATGATGAGAATAGTATTATTCATTGGTTGCAGAAAGTGTCCCGTGTACACATCTAAACTAGTCCAAAACCTGTCAAAGTAGCCCCGTTTTACGGTATTTTCTTCGTAGTATTTTGTTTTTTCGCTAATTGTACGTAACATTACTGAGCAGAGTAAATTCACTTTATATGAATAACGGTAACCCGTTCTCAATCTTCCATACACCCCCTAAATCGTTGTTAGGTCATTACTCAAATAACTTCCATTTACTCTATCGTTCGCTTCGAAGAGAAGGAAGAAAAATGCTTAATTTTGATCTATACCAAGGATGTTATAAAATAGAGGATCTGCCCTTACAACAAAATCTTGAAGCCATACGTCACAGTTTCGCCACACCTACTCTGCCCACTCCACCCAATAAGATCGCAATGTTTTGAGCCAACAATCATGGCGGAAACGAAAGTAACCAATCAGAGGATGGCAGATACGAGAGTAGCCAATCAGACGTGTCGATGCTCGGTTGTTTTTTGGCTTCATCGATTTAATAGGATGAAGATACATATGGGCGGATCCTCTATTTATAACATCCTTGATCTATACCCATGTATCAACTCAGAGCCAACTAGACCTGCCTGCCAAGTGATAGGATTCTTTCTGCACACTCACCAGAGGTTTCTGCTATGTTGCTACGTAGTGTATTTCGTATGAAAGCAAGACTGACTGTACAAGGATGATACCGGCTGTACGTATTCACGTTTGCGAAAAAAAGAATAACTCCCATTTTCTCCCACATTCTCATTTCATCAAGTTTTCCACCATCATTCACTTGCCAAATCATCGTCTCCCCAGGGCAAAAACGACGGACGTTAAACTGAAAGATTTCATTTCATTTCAATCTCGGACACAGAAGTATGAAAAATATACATGTATTCTTTTATACAGAAAAATACACATATTACGTTGATGTTTACTGCAATTGGCGTCACATATGCAATCATGTTTATACGTGCTAGCAGTTGTAATTTTCGAGATTTATTACGGAACTGCGAACTAACGAAAGTCGGGAGCTAACATATAGGCCTATATAAAGGGGTGACTTCAAATTTGCCTTTGGGGGGACTCATTTCAATACACAGGGAATGAAAGCAAGGGCGCCCAAAGGGGGTGCAAGGTGGGGCGCTCGCCCCCCCCCCCCTTTAAGAGGAAATTGTGCTTCGGATGATCGAAAACCCAATAGATATTTTAGAATAGTTACCGCAAAATTTGAGACTATATTTGAAATGTCGCTTATACTTGCCCCCCTTGGAAACCACAACATGGGCGCCCTTGAATGAAAGTAGTAATGAAAAAAATACTGACAAGTCAGGTTGAGCAAAATTGGAAATATGACCCCCGGGGAAATTTCTTCCACGTAACCACTGAAATCATTACTGGTCCTAGCGCAACCCCCTCACATTTTAATCCCCCCAAACGAACTTTTTTTTTGGGGGGGAAAGCTTGCCTTCCAGATTGCTTCACAACGTTACGACAATCCCGAAAATTCTATACTGGGAAATCGAGCTTGAATTTGCACCAAAGGGAAGTTTGTTGACTATCTGCCTATACAAGTGACGCCGCCAGAGTAGTGGTGATGGCGGCGGGGGCAAGTGGCCCGGGAGCTACATCTCCCCCCACGTCAAGTTGTAGGCCAAATATAAAACTATCTCTTTATGTAAAACTGCTCCCCAAAATTTCTCTGCCCTTCCGTTTGTTCACCAAGGGAATTCAAGCTGGCTTGTTCGTTGTTATTGGCTTCAATGGGAGCAGTGTTACAAGATCTCTAATGAAAAAAAAAAAATTAAAAAAATAAAAAGCCACTTCTTTGTCTCTCTTCAGAGAAACAAAATTGCACGCCACTCATGCCACCCCCTGAAATTACCACTGTTAGCTAGTCATCAAGAAAATAAAACAGAAAATCAACAGAATGGGCCTAATGCAGAGTCGTTCTGACGCGTGATTATTGCCATACCAAAGAGGTCGACTAACATGTTTCCTGCAGCAATCAGTCCTTTAGTACGACGCTAATCATACATCAAAACGACTCTGCGTAAAGCCCAATAAATCTTTTTAATTTCGATTGTGTACAAATACGGAAGTTTCCTTCGTTCACAGAATATAACGGTTTTAGATTCGATTTCCAAGGGATCTGAAGCAGGTCCATAGGCACTGGCGTGTCTGGCATGTGAAATTTGGGGGGGGGGGGTCATCAAAGATAGTGAGTTAAATGGTACTACCTAGCCCAACCTATTTATTAACTTCGACTCCATTTGTAACGTTTCTGCTTACCTTCGCGGACCCCCTAAGGTATATCAAGAACTCGATTACAATCGTTTCACAGCCTGAATATTATATTCCAAATAAATATAATAATTATTATTATTATTTATGATATTCTGTCGTTAGTAAATAAATTAAATTAGAATAAAATATTGAATATTTTGTACTTCAAAATATTGGGGGGAACGCGTCCCCCCGCCAGAGACGCCTGTGCCCATAGCCAGCTCAAAAATGTAGGGGGCCCCGGTAGAAGTTAGGGAGTTCGATCCAACCATATTATTGTTCATTTGCCAGCCTACCGTGAAAATTTTAGGGGCACGCAATAACTTCGGGATGTCGGCCCACTAGGCCCCCCCGTTGATACGGGCCTGGTCTGAAGTCCAGATTGACTTGCTATGAAAAAGCGTGAAACAGAACTACACAATTAACCAAATGTTAGTTTTACTCATAATTAAAACGGAAGGAGAGAATTTATTCTTCAAAATTAAAAAAGCTCGATCATTTAGAGAAAAAAAAAAAGCCGTTATTACAACCAGCAGTTAAAAATTTACTTTGCGCTTCACGCTTAACAAACCTGCAACAGATCGCGCGCATTATCCCTGGATAGGCTTTTGCTTTGCCACGTTAGCAGATCTCATGTAGACGTAACTAGTCAAGTACTGTACCGTACTACCTTTCTCCCCTACTCGCTAAATAAACTTGCCCAATCCAATTCACATTCGCTGTTGTATGTGTGTGTGTAGTTGAGCTCCTCGAATCGGCAAGCAGCAGCACCAGCCAACGGCACGATACTCGGGCCGGAAGACCAGCAACAAGACAGGATCGTGACTTTCTGTGGGAGACCAGCTCATTTCTGTCATCTGTGTTTCCTGCATTTGCAAGCTATCATGTCTTGATATAATGTAGTTCATTCAGTATACGTGTGATTAATTTTGCAAAGCTTTGAAAGTGAGAGATTTAAGCGGGGTGGCGTGAGATACGATGGGGCAAAGGTAAGCTTATTACGCTCCAGTGGTTAAGAGATAAAAACTAATAGGCTATTGTTACCATATAAATTTCATCATCCAATTAAGACGCAGACATAACTTACCTAGAACAGCTGTTTCGTGAATATCTGATACAAATAAATTTTAAGTTAGGTGAATATTTCGAACACTTTTTTTTTGTTTGTTTGTTTATTTATTTATTTTTACGTTATACGTACATATTTACATAGGAAGTTGGACCTCTATAATACGGTTCTGTATTATTAGGGATATACTGAAACGATAGGTAGGGCTAATGTGTGTTTTCGTATTGCATTATGTCGATCGATAATAATAATAAAAAAAAGTGCCGTACACGTTATCAAAGCTACCTGCCCGTCCGTATTCGCTTTATACACGTACTGTAGCTGAAGCATTTAGTCGACGCTCGTTTCAGCAAATCCGATAACTGTCCATACTATGTCTTTATTACATTCATTTTCCGTACTAATGTAACTGTATTATTGTTTGTTTGCCTTTTTCTTCTTTATCTTTCACAAATCATCCTTGTACTAAATTATGTACTACTTTCACATTGTGCCTTAAACTTTTCACTAAAACGAACAACAAAATAAATAAAGTGCTTATTCCCATGTTGCAGCTCGGGGAAGTAGGCACTTCCCCTGAATTAGCCCAAGTATGTGAAAAGTGCCCTAAGTTTTAATCTCCTCCCCCATATTTCAGATGCGGGTATGTTTAAGAATAAAAACGCTTATACACACAAGATTCTCTCGCAACTACAAATCTTTGCTTTATTCTTCACGTGTGTAAGAAACACTTGAAATATTGTTTTATCATAACATGATTACATGAAAACACGAACTAAAATACTGATCAGAGTTTAATTATCTTTGTACTTTTAACTGTTTCTATTATGTTGGTAGTGTGCGCAAGAGATCTACTTGGTAATATTTTTATACTTATAGTTCTCTTATATTATTGTTTGAGCAGTCAGTTAATCTCCTGGAGGAGGGGGTACAGTTTTCTCTCTTGTATATCGAAATGTATAGTTTTATATTGACCTACATTACAATATAACAAAGTTGAAGGGATGACGGCTCTTGTGCCCTCTGCCGTCACCGGGGGTGCGTGATCCCGTGTATGAATCTTGGTGGGTCACGAACATTTTTGTTGCTGGCCTGGTGTCATGCGACAAATGGGGCGCTACTTGAATTAAGAGGTAGCGAAATCGGTTCAAGAAAGCCAATTATAATTATAAATAGCTATAAAAAAAAAAAGCAGTCTGACGGCCACAGTTAACTTTTCGTTGTAACAGAAGGGGGGCTAAAATTACACAAATAATACCTTACTATATAGTTCCTCTACTTAATGATAGTAATCAGAAAATTTACAATTTACGTATCAACTTCATACACGTTCTTTTGTCAGCAACATCGCGAAGATCTTTATTAATTTGGGTACAGCTTTTGGTAATTTATCTGTTCGTTTCCAAAGATATTGGCAAAGGGGCGAAAGGGTGGGGGTTAATAATACACTACTACACCAACTGTCACACTTACCATGGTGTGTTGACATTTGTGCGGTAGTTTCTAGGTACGGGAAAATTTGATTAAAATATTTTAATCGCAGAGAACTTTGTAAAAAAAAAAAAAAAAAAAAAAAAAAAATACCTGCTTACGTACCTATAAAAATTCTATTCACTTCGTTGAAAACTGAATTTGGAAATGCCCGATTTCTTTTTTTTTTTTTTATTATTTTTTTTTTATTCCATTCGAATGAATTGCATGGAACTTCCTTTTGATGTATGAGTAAAATTTAAACCTAATTTTGAAAGTGTCACCAATTCAATATTATTGCAAGTTGTGAGAGAACAGGGTTAGATTCTCGGTGGGAGCTCATGTGGTTCGGATTCCACGTTAATCAGTAGGTCCCGTCTCATATAGCCTTACTGTTGAAAGGGTCGTTAAACTCAAAATCAACTCAATTACTGCAAGTTGTCTAAACGTGAGTCCATTGCTTCTGACTGAGTTACATGCCTTTTGGAAATCGAACCAGCAGTGATGCATACCGGAAAAAATGTTGGTGGAGCAAACAAATCTGAGCTGAAAGGGAAAGTTCTGACACATTGAAAAGTATCTAAAGTTGCAAATTGTGGCAGTGCTCTGTCAGTTCGTTAGACAACAGATAGGAATCATCTTTCTCGGCATACCACTTCCGATGATACTAGTACAGTTTGAAAGCATGCTGAAAATACTTCATGCACTGTGCTAGCTTGTACGGAATTGCTGCGAATGACTGAATGCAAGGTATATTCGAATCACAAAGCGATTGATCCTTGCCGCAGTTAATGTGCTAAGCTCCACAATAGCAACATGTGTGCTTTCTGTAACGTAACTCGCGCTCGTAGTGTTCTCTAAAATATTACTATCATGCGTAACACCTTACGGATTTCTCTCCGAATACGTATATGTTGGTTTGGTTCAATAAAACTTACAGTTCGAGATACTTTCATTGACCAGTATATTAGTACTTCGCATCCAAAATTGCAGAACAAAGTCAAAACATCATTTCATGTGAGGTTTCTGAGTTTAACGTCCCGTTCAGCAGTGAAGCTATATGAGACGTGGACCTACCGATTAACGTGGAATCCGAACCAAATGAAAACATCATTTTAGTATCCTCAATTATAGGAGGGATGGATTAAATGTTTTCTCTAAACTACCTTTTATCTAGTATCTTAGTGTTAATTTTGAAGTGCTAGGGCATCTGTATATTTGAAGTATTCTGACTAGTAAGAACGAACTCAACGAAGACTTGTTTCCTGAAACTGCATTCTGACCGGTCAAATAATTGTCTACTTTGAAACCGTATTTTCTGAAGGAAAGGGAAATGGCTTCTACAAATAAAGCCACGAGAGCTGACTACCACAGAGAAGTTTGACATAACTACTCGGATACCTAAAATGTAACTTCCGAATGTTCAGATTGTATGTAACTTTCGTTGAATTCGCCATTACCATGTACCCGCATAATAATGATACTGTCAGCAAAATACAAAATTCTAGTTATCGCTATGAGACCTAGGAAACAGTATTACTTCTGAGTATTCTACCCAAAGGTTAATTTTACCCCATTTAGTGGCAAGAGGATACGTTCTAGAACAATGCTGTCCAATTATAATGAACTCTAAGACCATAATCATGTTTACTTGTACGTACAGGTGCGTATAGGTGGATTTTAGGTCGGAGATTGAGGATTTTGTCTATTTTCATGATTTGCTATAATTGAAGAACATTTCTTACTAGTTCCAAATTTTTCAACATTAACTGTTTCATCATGAATGTTTGTTTTCTTTGCGGTGCCATAAAGAGGACATGTTTAGCAGCTACTCTTTACTCGAGAAAAAAAAAAAAAAAAAAAATTCGGTGTATTTTCATAAAGCAAACATTCCATTTGTAGTTGCATTGCTAGCTCTGTTGTTGTAGATATAAAGATATTAAAATCTTGGTAAACACTGGCATAAATTTACATCACAAATCGTGAAAGCCTTGTGGACCACAAGCCACCATTTGGACAGCTCTGTTCTAGAGTATCAAGTTTTTAATAAAATGAAGAAGTTGTTTCCGGCGAGTTATGTATGTACTTGAAACATTGTCTTTACATAATTTAGATGTCTTCTTCTTTCCTTTTCAGGTAACACCCGCCCTCATCTAGATATCCTGATAATGATCAACCGTAAAAGATGAGACCACGCCACGTGAGCAGGGATGGAGTTACCTGTCTCATGACACTGCTAACTACCTCCTTATGCTTCCCCACTTCTTTCTTTTCTTTCTTTCTTTTCTTGCTCTCTCAATCTCAGGTAACAGCTCTGGTTCCATCCAAATTAAGTATGACACACGATGCAGTGACAAATTTCTCACCCGCTTCTTTTCATCTGCATCATCATACAAGACACTCCGGAATTTCCAGCCACAACTCATGTCCAAAGCACTGCAACTGTTCACATCATTTTATTTATCCACATATAATTTGTGAAGGACGCAGTTTTGCTGCTATTCATTTACCTAAGGAGTTAGAACATTTGGACTTCAAAAGTATTCCGAACTCCAATATAGATCATCTGGTGTTTCAAAATCTAACAAAACTCAAGTTTTTGTCATGGAAGAGAAGCAGCATTCGAGAGGTAGATTTGAATGCGTTCAGCAGGCTGAAGCATCTGGAATATCTCGATCTCAGCAACAACCAGATTACAACATTTGATGAAGCTACTTTCCATAATTTGGTATCCCTCAAAGAGCTACATTTATCGAACAATAAACTTTCTGAGCTTCCAGAACGGATTTTCCAAGGACTTCAGAATCTAGAAGTCCTCACATTATACAACAACAACTTCCATACTTTTCCATTCCAAGTGTTTGGCCCACTAAGACATCTTAAATCACTGGACGTATCGAACAATCGAGTACAATATATACCAGACTACTTTTTCAAACACAATGATAATTTGATCAACCTGTTTCTTAACAGAAATTCTTTGTCCAGTCTCACATCCCACGTTTTCTGGGGCTTGGGTGAACTTCGAACACTTGACTTGTCCAGCAATAATTTGTCTAGTATTCCTAAAACCGTATTTTCCAATTTAGACAACCTCAAACATTTAGATTTAGGCAGTAATTCACTGCAAATTCTTCCAAGTGGTTTGTTTGAAGGGACGACAAATTTAATATGGCTCAATCTCAGTGGAAACCCTTTAGAATATTTAACAGAAAATTTGTTGTCTCCTTGTCATAATCTGCAAACCTTTCTGCTGGATTCAACACACATACAAATTATCAGAAACCCTGACCTAAAAGGCCTCAGAAACCTGGAAAATTTTGTAGCTAACAATAACCTCTACCTCAAGAAAATTGAGAAAAACGTATTTGCTCAGACTCCAAAACTAAAAAACGTAGATATCAGCAACAGTAACTTAACCAGAATTCCCCTGTCTATCGCTACTTTGATAAAATTAGAGCAGCTAAACATTGATGATAATCCATGGCAATGCGACTGTGATCTGTTGTGGTTTTCTGACTGGCGTGAACGAACTAACATTACTTTAGCCAATAATCCTAAATGTAATTCCATCAAAGAACACAATGTGGATATGTTCTCAACGCTTCAGAACCTAAATTGTTCCGAAGTTACTTTGGTCAGTCAAACACCCAACGTAACATTGAGACTTGGTTCAAGTGCCTTGTTGGAGTGCAATTTTTCTGGTAATCCTACTCCTTCCCTTACTTGGGTTACTCCTAATCTTTTGACCTTTCATTGGTCTTCAAGTGATGAAGCGCAAGATTTATTTTCCGATCACCCACGAGAACACGATTCAAATCTTCATGCCATTAATCAAGATTCTAGCCATCGTATACAACTGTTAGAGAATGGAAATCTCTACATTGATCAAGTGCTAAGATCGGACTGTGGTCGTTACACCTGCTTTGCTTCAAATTCTCTTTCTAACACTACCACTCATCTGATTGTCAGCATCGATCCAATCACCATTTATCACATAAAAGTAATGAGCATTCTCGCAGGGATAGCAGCCTGCGTTGCTTTTGTCTTGATATCAGTAACTGTTTTCCTAATACAACGTTTATTCGAAAGGTAAGACAGCTGAATGTAATGTCAGTGTATGAATTAATACTCTTAAAAGTATTCAGTTCGGTTTATTTACTAGTCACAATTCAACGTCCCTTTCCAATATCGACAAAAGTCATTAATATTTATTAATGCTCGAATATTCGTTAATTAACCTTACCATGAACTATATAATTTAGAGTAAATAGCTGAAAAACTATAACGACTAAAAGGTTAATTTAATGTTTTCCAGATTAACTGTAAAACTAATTTTCCTTAAGTATTTTGAACTACATGAAAAATAATTGCTAGTTCTAACTGCTTAAAATGGGATATGTGCAGTCTGAGTATTTATTATACAATTGTTATTCACACAGAATTCAAAGATAGGTATTTTCTGTAATTTTTAACTGAATAAATCATTATGTAATATGCTGACGCTAACTTCATTATTATTTTTAGATGTGGATGGACAAGTTGCTGCAGAAGGGATAAAATCTCTCCTCGAGCCAAGCAGATTTATCAGATGTTGGATAATATCGAGCACTACAAATCACAACAGCTTGAACGACTACGAGAAAACTACACACAGCAGGTTAGAACTTTTGTTTTTGTATCTGAGAATACTAACAGAAATCTCACGAGTTAACAATATTCAGTTACTACAGTTATATCTATTTACTGTTCTTATCTTCGACATAAGAATTTATTTCAATTATAGTTGTCACTCCACTGTGCTTATCATTTCAGTGTTTCCATGCCAAACCAATCTAAGTCCCTTCTAATTGTTTAACTATTTTCTTTCCCCCCTTTCCTCTGTTATTTGATTTTCAAAAATTGTGATTTCACAAGAGGAATTAAAAGTGGTTCCTGTTAGCTGTAGCTGAGTTGAGTCATATTGAAGAGTGCGAATATACAGCTATATATTAACTACAACCCTAGCTAAGATGACAACGTAACTTCTGAAAGAAACGTCAGAGTTCAAAATTTTCAATATAGCTTACACTAAAATCAATAACAAAACAACAGCTTTTCTGCCGCATATCTTCGCAATCCAGCCGCGGAAAATTGTTGATAGAAAGGAAAATGAACTGATATAATTAGTTTAACATCTCACGATTACGTCTTTAATCTAAAAGGCAGATGAGTTAATAATTGACATCATTCGTGCAATCATAATGGAGAAAAACTATGGACACGTTACTGTCCACTATAAACACCCATGGTCTGGGATCGAACCCTTCGCATCACGAGTAAGCTCTACCACTCAGCCGAAATTATTACTTACTTTAACAGATGAATTTGACTTAATACGTTGAACTCTTCCCATTGGCGGATTATCTCACTTGACAATGACTATCTTTTCAATGTATATACTAGTATTCTACATTTTAAACTTAACTTGTTCAGAATTAGATGATTGATTATGCAATACCATTTTATTTAATTACAGGTCCAACGCATCAGAGAGAATTGTGCGCAGCAGGTTGAATGGATACGAGATAGTTACCAAAATCAAGTTAAACACATCAAGGAAATTAGGGACTATGGTTCACATCATCTGGGTCAAATCAGGGATCAATACTATGATCAGGTAACTATATACTTTATTAAGCACAAATTAACTATTAATATTTTGCAAAAACACTATTTACGAATTAATATAACTTACAATGTGAGGTTGCGATTTAAATGTTTCTAAGTTATCATTACGTAATGAAATAAGGAACATGTAAGAGGAACTTCACTTCATTGTATTACAATTGCATTAAGGGAATGAAAAACAGGCCTAATGCTTAAAATATACTGATATATATATATTTTTCTTTTATTAACTGTCACTTGATTAGACATATGCATTTTAAAATAAATTGACAATCCCTCCAATGTCTAGAGAATTTTTTTCACCTACTAATCAACTTAACTATTTACATATAATTTATTTGTGTGAAAGTTACGCGATATAGTAATTTCATCCAAGGATGTAAGAAATCCTGACAAATAACGAGGAACTTTCATCGTAGTTTTGATCCTTTTCTTGGTGTTTCGAGGTGGGTGGGTAGGAGGAAAGCATTTGTTTGTAAACACTCATTTTTATCATAAAAATAAAACAGACTTGCATTGTTTGACTTTATCAACCTATGGCTAGATATTTCTAATTGACAGTTATAATATTAAATGATCCCAAATTACATTTCATGTGTTAAATAACGAGTTCATGAAATATATTTCCGAGGGTTTTTCATTACGTCATTTTGATTTTTTTAAAACCTTTTACTTTCAGATCAAGAGAGTTCGTGATTACTCAGCATCTCAGCTTAACTGGGTACGAGAGAACTATATTTTCCAAAGAAATCGTGTTAGGAAATTTGGTGCTCATCAATTGCTGCGCTTCCGAGAAACGTACAAATATCAGCAGCAAACTCTGAACAAAATCCTGGAAAACTTACCAAGTCTTTACCTTGAGAACTGCCGAACTGGAACATGCGGAAGAACCGACTCGATAATATTTGATGCGGATATAACAGGTATTGATGTATACATAAAGCAAACTATACAACAAATATCTCGAGGGCTTGATGATACAACTACATCTGACGAAACACAAAGTCATATAGGTTCCGTCTACTACACTCCGACAGAAGTGTCTACAGACAGCCCACGCATTTCACCGACTAGACGAATTTGTCCTGAAGGAAGACTTCCAATTGTCGACATGCAACTGGAACAATTGAAAGAAGAGGAAGAATACGACGAACCACTCAATTCTCCATACTACTGTGCTAAGCCATCCAGAAGTCATACTTCCAAACGTAGGTCAAAATTAGATAAGAGCAACGAGATTGTAACCAGTGTGCATTCTGACTTTGGTGATGCTTCAGTAACATTATCAAGATGTTCTTCTGATGGTCAGTTGGCGAAAGATGAAATGAAAGTGTGTCATAAAAGTGTAAGTGAAGATCCTTGTAAAGTGCATTTCCTACCAGACAGAAAGTGTATCAGTGATAGTGATCGGCATGTAAGTGTTGAAATAGAGCCTGCGGATGAGCGAAGTGGAAAATTGTGTGAAACTGCATTGTAGTGCAAATGCTAGGATGGCCAAATAATTTATATAAAGCTGTGATAGATTTTAATTTGGTATTACCTGAAAGCATGGGTGTATTTTTTCAAGATGTTTCGTACATACGTACGACCTGATCTTGTGTTAGTGGCAGTATGTGAAGAAGCTCAAATTGTGGGGTTTGAGACAAAAAGACGTCATTAACAAATAGACTGAACCTACGTAATATAATATTAACTGTGATAGGGTATCAGTAATTATTGTTATTATTTGTGCTACTGAAGTGAAATCGAGTGTGTCAGATCGTGTGTTACTTTCACTTTAGCGAACTAAAACTGGTACAACACTTTGTGCTGTGGATTCTGGAGGTAGATCAGGTAGGAATATTTATTTTAAGAACATTATGTAGAGTTAGTCGAAAGTAATAATTATATATTATTCGGTTTACAAGAGTAGGGGTAAAAGTATACATGTATATCCTTGTATTAAGAAAGACAATTCGCGAATACGACTTGAAATAATGTTTTAGTACATTAGCTTCGCGGACTGTTAATATCAATATCTATGTCAAATATGTACTGGGCACTATTTCTGAAAAACGTATTAGAAAAAAAATAAATATGTACTTGCATGATCACAAAAATCTTGCAAGTACATATAACTAGAGGTAATTCACAAATGTCGTACGGATGTAACATACCGTTTATTTTGCAACTTAAAGTTCTTATTACCTACTGAGCTGCGTCTCTGGAATTTAAAGCACAGGAGCCAAAGAAGCTGTAAGCTTAACAATAATACACATTATACTAATTGTTAAGCTTCAACGTACTTGCTCATTGTGCATGTATGAAAGAAGAATGTGTATGTTCTTTTTTTTCTATTATAGAGAAAAAAATATATATTTATAGAGTAAAAAAAATAAATCAGTATTTTCATTGTTGTATTACAGGGAATGTTTTACGTTAATGAATGTGATTTCCACGAAAATATTGTTGGGAAATATACATATGAATCTAAAAAACAGTATTTTTTTTCCTCTTTAGAAATAACATAAGCATTATTTTAAAAGAAATTAAAAAAGAAAGTACTTACCCTTTCTGACGTTCGGTTCCAAACTATTACAGAATGCCCTGAATTAAGTAGGTTTTTGACGATACCAGATCCCATAATACCAAGGCCTAAAAACCCAAATTTCAAGGGTGAAGGTAAAATATTCTTTTCCTTCAACGTCTGTGATACACTCTCGACGTCTAACGGAGGAGTGTCCTGTACATATAAAAATAGAAAGCATTCATTGAATTTTATCTTATTCATGTTACATGTAAAGTTTTCAATATACGCATAAATTATCACGTATACATACATACAAGGATATTAGGAGTTCTGTAACTATATTATAAATATAACATTCATGATGAGAAAGTGAATCTTACTTTCTCTTTTTCTGTCGAACTAAATCAGTTTAAACCTTTTCTATTCTTGCTTGCGATTAAAAAAAAAATGGCTATATGCGGAAACTTTCAACAAGAATGGCCAAGATTCAAACACAAATAACTTGTAAATTACAAGGTGCGCAAGGAGTCGCTATTAATTGATGTCCTACCAATAACCTACTCTGTACTCTACTACCGTACTAAGAACTCTTGGCTTGCTACTACACTAATACGCACACTATTGCTTACATCATTTCGCTTAGTTAATCGGCTGAACAATTACCATTACACAGTCTCAACTAACAACACAACATTGCAGCACGTCTTCCAAATAAGAACAGAAAACATTGAACTGCTGAACAAGACTGTACTATTCATATGTAAAGTATTTATTTTTATGAATAGTACAGTCTTGTTCAGCAGTTCAGCCTCAACTACTATATCTCGTACCAATTTACTTATGCATATTCTTTAATATATACAATGGGTTCCAGAACTTATATTTTAATCTTTCATATGTTTGGTACGACTAAGAAAAACGAAGCTGTCCCTTTCAGGACTACTACATTACGTCTCAAATGCCTTACTATTTGAAGAGCTAACTAATGCAACACAAATTAATACATAACGAATTAAACGACCATAAAGCAATAGAGAAAATGCTATTGGAAGTAATTTGCAACTTAATATTAAACTAAAGTCACATTATTTGAAACTAAAGTCACTAATTAAAACAATTAGTAAACATGTGGGATTACATTACAGCGAAATATGTTTTGTAACATGTTATGAGTCTCACAATTAACGAATAATGCTGTTCATACAATATGATAAATGAAGGTTACTTCCATTTCATTTGTCACATAAATTGAACTGTCATGTTTATTAACGGCCAACTCAACGGAGATATAGTACATTCCAGTGATTAGCGCCCTGATACGGTAAACCGAAGACGCGAGTTCGGACTTGCGGTCTAGTCCAAAGTTTTTCACACTGAGTTTCCAGGCACATAAATCTATTGTTCGTTTATTTCACATTAAAAATCCGCCTCGTTTACAACAATATACTACTTTTATACAACACATATTAGTGGCAGTGTGTTTCCTACTCGACCAGCTACTGTCGATTAATTATACTTCCGACGATAAGGTTGTTAGGGCTATATCGAATGTTTTATCCCTCTGTCAAATACAAGAATCCAAGGCACTCAATTTATGACTGATTCACATAAATAATCAGGAACACAGAATTCGAATGCTTAAGAAATTTGTTGTAAATTAACAACATATTTAAGGATGTAATTGAGGCCTAAATGGTTTCAAAACCTTTAATGTACAACAAAATGCAACAATTAAGATTGCTATGTAATATTTGGTATCCCTCAAGTGAATTTGGGTCTAATATTTCTAATTACAACGAAAAATCCTACATTAATTAAACTCACGGTGGTGGGGAAAGGCCTATACTATAAGGATTGCTTTTTCATGGTGCTTTGTGTGCCAGATTCAAGCCTTGGTCGTGCTTATGAGCACAAGTTAATAGTAGGTCATATCTTTGTTAACGTCAACGGTAAGGAAGAAATTCAAATTTTATATATATACACACACACACACACACATATATATAAATATATATATATATACACATACAGGAATAAACTACTAAGCATATACAAAAAGGTTAGGATTTAAACAATGCCAGCAGAAAACGAAAAGATCCACAAATCTACTGGAAGCAACAGTGGTTTGAGCCACTTCTTTGCTTTTCGTATTTCCCTTACATTCGTTACAGTTCGGGTAGTACGTAAAGATGAAATTATCACTTGAACAGTTTATGAATTTGGCATACCAAATATAGATGCTGAAATAATAATTAAAAAATATTAAGATTTTTATTTCTATTTTCGTATAAACTATTGGATAAATCACGAATGCTCTTAAGTCTAGAGTTATCAAGATAAAGGGATTGCAGCAATTAAATAAACATAAATGGATCTGAGCCACAACCAAATTTAAACATTACATTTAGGTATCATTTCCGATTTCTTAAAAACTATCTTAGCTCTGCTAAGGACCTATCTTATTACGAGGAAGTTTCTCAGAGCCTTATATAGAAGGATATTAACTAACATGAGAAAGTGATTACATGAACACACAGGATCTGTATCCTATCCAACCCTCCCCGCTCGTCTAGTGGTTGAAACGCGTCTTTCGAGCAGGGGAGCCTCGTGTTCGTTTCCCGATGGGATAGCACTGACATTTTAACGCACTACGTGGTTCGGATTCCACCTTAACTTGTAGGTTCACGTGCCACATGGCCTCGATGGTGCTGAAAACAAATGCTAAACTTCAATAACAGCAATCCTAATTGTATCTCCTTACTCCAGCATACTTATTGCCACGTAATCTTTTAAATCACAACAGAAATAAGCTAATACCCTGCTGTAATGCCTTAATGGCCTTGTACACTCCAAGTAAATGCATAATAATAGTATAAACGCCAATTATTCTATTCTGACAGCTCTTGTATAGCTTTCATATACTCACTAGACTTGCTACCAATGTAGTCTTGTTAAAAAATTCTGACCACCCATTTCTCTTCACGGAGCCCTGTACTCTTATTCATAAGGAGAAGTATAAATGGAATGAAATATTACGGAGCCCTGTACTCTTATTCATAAGAAGAAGTATAAATGGAATGAAATAAAGGTGAATCCTCTTTGGCTGGTCATTAAACCTTTATTTCAAACTAAAATACAAAATTGAGCTACTTATAGTAGTAATAATGAGACTACAGATGGGCAGAACCAGTTTATATGAGAACAGATTTAAAAAAAAAATAATCCAAAACCGGGTCGATTTTACACCGAAATTGTTTCTCCAATTGTTTTGAGTTTTTACTGAAACTTTTTTTTTAAATAGCAAAGCCGATATCCTTGTAAGCAAGAAGTTACGTTAGAAAACAGTTTTGAAAATTTTCGAAAATCAGTTTGTTTCCTAAAAACCAACACACCTGTTTTTATGCCCACAACTAATCTCATCTTCAGTCACCAGTACTGTAACTTGAGAGAGAATGGACCAACTTGAGCAAGTTTTCGCTAACATACAAAACCTTACGTTCTCTCTATACCCAAAACACCTCAGATTCTACAGAGATTAAATTAATTCGCTTCGAGTTGTTCACAATGTAAAATGAGACCGTCAGGTACTTCTGCTGGAGACAGCTACTACTGTAGACAGTATACGCCGTAAGAACATTCCTTTTAATTTTTTCCTCCAATATATGCCTATCGATAGTCATGCCAAATGAACCTTCGAAATGTGTATGTGTATCCCTGTGCATGTACTTCATGCTAGTCCTTTATAATAGCCACGGTATTTTGCGATATATAGCATTGCAACTTATGTACACACGGAAATTTCCGTCAGTTACAGGGTGTACGTCATTTCTAGTATTTAAAAAAAATATATAAATATATATATATATAAAAAAAACGGAAGCCTGCAAGAGCACAAATCATTACTTTGTCAACGGTAAAACAACTGAATAGCACTACAGACTTTATTTCCAAAGTTTCCCAAATTAATATAAGCACGTCAAAAATGGACAGATATACTAGCGGAAATAAGTATTAAAAAAAAAAAAAAAAAATCCCTGTGGCTTTATAAAGCTAGATTTCAATTTGATAGCCTATTGCCAATCCAAATTAAACGAACTTGGAAAACCTTAGTTTGAGAATGGAATTATCCAATAATTAATCTAATAGTCTGTGTACCACTGCAGCCGAAGTATGCAGTCTCATCTCTGGGTCACCATTTCAATTCGTGAAAGTCAATGACAGATTCGTATTTTCTGATGCGAAAAGTTGCCATATATCACAGTTTGTGCCTTTACATTTATGAATTAAATGGCAGTTTACCCTTTACATTCCATCAATGATTAATTCAAGCAAATTATATAAGAAATCCCTACGTTACTCAATATCAAATTTAAGGAGAACTTTAAAAAAACCCAGGCCAACACTCTCCAAGTTATGGAATGAAACTACCTTTTTGTTTCTTAATAGTGCCTTATGGGCAGAAGTTCAAATCAAACCAGACGGAACCAAACGCTAATTGATGGCAACAAACTATACAGTAACCTCCGATTGCCTAGTTTGGTTTAACCTTAAAAAGATTGATGTCTGGAGGAACGAAATTTAAAAGAAAATTTTAAAAAATATCATACTGTAGTAGTAAAAAACAGGGAAGCTTCGAGTAACATTGATTTTTTCCGTCACGAAGTATACTAATTACACCGAAGTCAAGTTTCAGAATGAATTCTGTACTTCTATCAAGATGGAAAAAAAAAAAAGCAGATTATGTATGTGCCTTAGATGAATTCTATTTAACCTACCAACTTTGGCTTCCTGCAATAGGTTCTACAATTCAATGCCAAGTTCATGAAATACCGCATTTCAGTTCTGAAAATTTTACGGTAAATATTACAAAACGAATATTTTAAAACTGAAACTTACTAAAACAAAAATCATGCGTAATATGTAGTAAGAAATCCTGAACACAGTTCAATGAACACTTACTTCGAATAGATATTTACAGTCGCAGAATCCCCGTATAGGGTATATTATGGTTGCGTAGTTATCCTTTCGCACTAAAATACGTAACACTAACTTTTTATGTAACTTCGTTTTAACACTAACTGCCAAGGGTATCTAAATGGGTATCCTCCCTAATGATCGTACTGCCACAACTTGAAAACTTGAGATTTCTCGTATTCCAATATTTTCCTATGTATAATTTGCTAGGAAGCAGTTAACTTTTGATACAAACAAAATAACCTATTTTAAACTAGAAGTATTTTTACTTCACACAGAGGATATTCAATTAAATATACTTTTAAATGCGAAAGAAATCCATCTGAAAGCTCCACATACGTTACAGAAAAAGTATGCGATCTACAGGTGCCTAGGTCATTCAATTAAAAATGAAATGAAATCTTTAATAAGTTTTACGTCCCGCGGTTATGCCGGCTAGGCTAAAGAAGACAGTGATGATGAGAAATGAATGAAATGGTGGAATGAAGAAAGTAGAAGGAAACGGGAGAACTGTGAGATACAAGAAAATCCACGCACACATTGTGTTTGTCCAACACAAAATTCATTTGGCGGTATTCAATTGGATACCCTATTCAGCTGTACATGCCTTCTTGACAAAGAGTTTACCATTTCAATACTATCACAGCAATTATTACATACAGAGGACATCTGAATGAATACACTTGGCTTTTAGACCTGTCCAAGGTATCACGATGTTAGAAAATTCAGTTCTGACATCTGGCTCACGATATATCATTCAATCTTTGCACAAGAAAGATTAAAAACCTTACTTGCAGGATAATTAACATATTATTATTATTTGTATATTTCTCTCAATTTCTCGTACTTTTTAAATCTAGTTTTTTGGAAATTACGTCTATAAAGTTTCTTGTAATTACTGTAGTTCATATATAATACAGAAAATATTTGGACAATACTACAGAGGCAAAAATTTACGGATAGTCAGGTCTGAGTGTGATTATATAGTCATCGATAAAAGAAAATAGTATACTTTACATACATATTAGATATAGACGATCCTACTTACCAACTGATGACTCTACATGTGAAAAAAAAATAGTACAGTGAATAACAAGAATACATTGGTCTGTAAAGAAAGAAAGAAAAATATCTACTACCAAACTGTAAGATTCTTCCAAGAACACCTTGTTGAGTTAGAAGCTACCAAAATGCGAAATCAGTCTTTGAAGCATTCTAGCTTGAAAATGAGATTCGTTTAAGTGAGTCGAAAAAATTATGCAGAAACTAGTACGAACTCTAATCTAAATATCCATGTTTGCGAACCGTATGGTACTTAATTTTTTTTTTTTTTTTTTTTTTAATACAGCAAAATACCAATACACCGAAATATTGGGAACCTCCAAAATTAATTCGTTATAGTGATATTTTGTTATACTAAAATAATCCTCAAAAATTCACCCCTTGTTATATTCACTACAGAAACTACATTCCTTTAACATAAATTTACAAAAATTAAATGTACAATTAAACCATGAATGTGTGCAACTAGCAACATGAAGAGTAGTCGCTCAGCATCTACTCATACGTTCAATATGCAACTGTTTTTTTTTTTTTTTTTTTTTCTCCTTAAAGATACGTGTTAAACAATTCTTAAGAAAAAATTATGCGTTAAAATTAGCATATATTATTTTCCTTACACTAAAATAACGTATATTTTAAGTGTACTGTGAACTTTCCCATTGTTTATGTGGTTATACACTACATTGCAAAACGTGCAAACTAGCCAACTCATTTTACTGTAATTTATGATTATTTTAGTGGCCTCCCTTCACCCCTCAGCCTCCCTTTCCATTCCCATCTATTTATTCCGTTTTATTATTCATTTATTTCACAATAAAGGCAGAGTATTGAATAAAACAGGCAGATAAACATTGCTGAAGCAAGAAAACGTAGCTATGAACCTACCTACTGGCAGGAAATCAATAGGAAAAATAACAACATTTTCAGATCTAGAAATCAATCAACGTGAAAGATGATATTGGGTTTAGTGTTTTCTATAGCTTTAAGAACCAATCTGTGAGTAGCGTAATAATCTTTAACAACAATAAATTATAGTATCATGCGGTTTGTGTACATACGTACATTCAATGACATACTTATTGGTAACAAACCTACTCACGCAAATTTGATATTATAATTCTAATACAATTCTAAACATAAGAAATATTCCTGAAGTTTCTCTCTTGGTAATTTTGTCATGTTAATCAACGTGGAAAATTCCTTTAAAAACACTAGCACCAATACCACTATCACCCGCGTCCAGTGGAGTATTTAGACAGTCTAACATTGACCTTCATTTCACTTATTCCGATAAGCGTCAAATTAAATAGTCTTATGATTTTTATCTGCTGCCAGTATGTATGATACTCTTTACCTTTTGCTCTTACTATCTTAAACTTGGGAGATGGAAAATTTCACCCCCAACAGACTACAAAAATAAATCAGAAGCATATTCAAACCCTAATTTTAAGGTACTCGGTCTCTGTGCTCTAATTAATATAATTTTTCAGAATGTCTACAAGATTACGGTTCTTGAAAAGGTCCTCAGTAACTATTTTTCGCTCATCAATAATGAAGTTTCTTGAAATTTTCTCTGACCATACAAATTCCCCAACTTTACCTCACCGGCAGACACCTGTTAAAAACAGATCCTTAATAACTGTAGTTACTTTTAAATATTTTATAATAAGAGAGAATCTATCTTCGTTACGACTAAAATCCTTATTCCTTGCAATGGAAGATACGCCAAATTTATTTAACAGAATAATACTCACTGGTTACTTTCAAATCACTAAACTGTTCGACTGATCGTGAATATGTATTAAAAAAAATGGTATCATATCATCTGAACAATAAAATAATGTATTAAGAAAAATATATAAATTACAAAATAGAATGATTTTCAATTATATTTTGGGAAACTAGTTTAAACTAGGCAAAAATATGAAATTTTCATTCATTACACTAAAAAGTTTAAAATTCATTAAAATGAAATGTTTTAACACACATTAAATAGGGAAAAAGGAAGGAGCCTAAAATAATTTCACAATCCTGAACATTTCGTTATACTAGCATTCGTTACAGCGAAATTTTACTATATATAACTGGGTTAAAATCATGTCCAGCAGGTACACAATTTACCCTTCTATAATGCGAATATGGTTATGTAAATAGAAAACTATTTTTGGCTTAATCTTCTACCCAAAGCGCTTAAAAACTTAGAATCTTTTTTGTGTACTCGGAACAAAAATAAGTATACGAACCTAATCGATACTACTTTCATTTGATTTATATATATATATATATATATATATATAATATACAGTGGCAGATCCAGGATATGATCAAGGGAGGGGCTAAACCATAATTTGCTGTTTTATCCAGTGTAAAGCAGAATTGAAACCCATTTTATCCAGTGTAAACCTGAGCGTCAAGGGGGGGGGGGGGGCTATGGCCCCGTAGCCCCCTCCTTGGATCCGCCTTTGTATATATATATATATATATATATATATATATATATATATATATATATATATATATATATATATATTAATCCTATTCGCTCTTACTTTTGAAATACTTCTTTCATTCGCGACACGGTTTTCAAACGTGTCACACGTCTAAGCGAAAAGCATATTTGCATTTCTGAAAACTATTACGTGGGTCATTCAATATGTATTTCTCTCAACTGTAAAATATTTATTTTTTTAAGATACATTTGTAAGGTATACATACATGTGTAGATGGGTCCCTCCTTACCTCTCCACATACTCCCCATTGAGATTCAGGCATTTGTCTCACCGTTGCACCAATTTGTTCAACTCTTTGCATAAAAATCAGAGCTTTGGCTATTTAGCATCTTCTCACATTTCACCTCACTTCTTCATCTGTTTCGAAACGTTCACCGTATAATGCAGACTTTAACACCGGAAAAAGATGGAAGAGTAACTCGGTGCTAAATTCAGGCTGTATGGAGAGTGGGACATCCGTTTCCACCCTACTTCTTCAATTGTGTCTTGTTTGCGTGGGCGTTATCGTCAAGAAGAGTCCAGGTCGCTTACGTCGGTCGAATTGTGTTTCCCTGAAGAAGAGTTCAGGTTCGACATAAGTGACCTGATTTCCTGTCAACTGGTGAAGTGAGGCGAAATGTGAGAAGAGTGTTGAATAGCCAAAGCCCTGATTTTTTGCAAACGGTTTGAATAAATTGGTGCAACGGTGAGACAATCGCAATGTGGATTATGTGGAGAGGTGAGAAAGGACCCACCTACACATGTATATAGTTTACAAATCTTATTTTTTTACCGCTTTGGGAAACATATATTGAACAACCCAGGTATAATTGGATTCAACTGAATGAAAGTATAAATGATATGTTTAAAGAAACAGGAAGTAACACATGGTAATGACTAAATGAAAGAATAAGTTGCCTGAAGAAATCATATAGTGCTGGAAATCCGGAATATCTAACGGATACCCATAAACACAACATACATACGCGGTTGAAGTTTGAAGCAGTGCTTTCGAAGGGGCTTCACAGAATGTTATATATTAAGTTAAGCACTACTCAAGATACAGAGCTCTGAAAAGCTTCACGAACATTGTAAATTCCAAATGGATGTTTACTGAATTTTCTGAGAATAATTATAAATGCTGCAAACTCAAATTTATTTGGATGATGTGTTGTGAGCACACTGATTATCTTGCTATTATCTTAGTAACGAAATCCCCTGTTTCTCAGTCCGGGTAACGCTTGAACTTGCCTGACAATAAATAAATAAATACGTATAAACCTCAGTTCCATATATTCAGCTATGAGCATGAAATAATGGATTGAAAGTAAGGAAATATTGCAATTACATTACATAATGTCATGGAAAAAGAGGAAGTAGTTTTTGTAACAGACTATGTAGCACTTCCTCATAGTGAAATGGTTAGTTTTAACACCTTTGGAAGGGATACTCGAATTCGATTCCAGGTAGAAGCTCGAATGATTCGCATCCCACGCTCACTTTTCATATAACCCAGGAGTTCATCTCATAGCATCAATATGGCTTAAACCTTTGAAATAATGGCGTTTTTTAAAGGAAAATGTGCACTGAGTTAAGTATCTACTGCTTTAACACTATTAATCCGAGCACCATGGTTCATATGACATACTTTTCAAAATAAAACAAACTTTCAAATGAGACCAAATCCGCAAGTGTATGGTGTAAAAAGAAAATGGGAAAAACTAAAAAAGGGAAAAAGTAGAACGTCTAATTACGAACGGACCTCTGACAAGGGGAAGGATAAAAAGGAGCATATGTCAATGACAACGTATATGCTATGCTTTATCAAATCCTACTTTAAGAGCTGAAACACTGCGTATATATCTCGAAATAAAATTTCTAACATACCCGAGGTTCATTCTTTTATCGATACCATTAGTCTAAAGACTGGCCTTATTTTGAAGCTGGACTTAGAACTCTGATGGCCAGAATAATAATGATGAACATATTCTTCAAATCAAATATGAATGTCACTCAGTGAGGAACACACTGACGTGTTAGATGATACACTTTTAGTTGATAATACAAACTTCGAGAAGCTTACAACAAATTATTTATTAATTCATTATTGGATTATATAATACAAAATATATAATCAATATATAAAATGAACAAGAATAAAATTGATCTTACTTAAATGAAATATTTCTTTAATATTTCAGTTGTACCCGACTTTCTTCGCGAAATAAGTACAAAAACAGTTTACAATGTCACATTATGCGAGCGACATATAAACCTAGCATTTTAATATTATATATATATAGGGTGTGTCAAAATAAGTGTTAGAAACCAATATCTCGCGAACTATACATCAAATAAGAAAAATGTTAAGAGTCAATGTACAGTACAGAGGGGCCTTAAAAAATGGGTCAAACACGAGGTTCCCGCCACCATTTGGGGGGGGGGAGAGGGTGTACATGAAATTTTCAAATGGGAACATAGGTCGAGTGATACCTCGTTCTAAAGAACTTGGAAAATTGAACATTTTTTGACATGAGGCACCGTTTTCAAGATGGCCCCCCAAAATGGTACTGTATCAGATAAAATTTCCAGTACTTATAAACCGGACCAACTTGAAAATTTTAAATGGGAATATACGTTGAGTGATGCCTTGTTTGATAGATCGTGGAAAACCAAACAGCTTAGTACAAAATTTGTTTTGATTTCGGGCAAGCCTGTTTCAAAATGGCCACCGAAAATTTTGTGCTACGCTGTTTGGTATTTCACGAGCTATTAAAGAAGGTAACACTCGGTCTATGTTCCAATTTGAAAATTTCACGTACACCTCTCCCCCCAAAATAGGGGCGGGGGGAGTCTCATGTTTGACCTATTTTCTAGATTCCTGTGTATTATACGTTGACTCTCAACATTTTTCTTATTTCACGTACAGTTCGCGAGATATTGGCTTGTAACACTTTATTTTGACTCCCCCTATACATACATACATACATACATATTATATATATATATATATATATATATATATATATATATATATATATATATATGGGGTGTTTTAAAACAACACCGACAACGTTTGGGAGGTGATTCCTCCTAACAGCAAAATAAAACAAAAAGTATGCCGAAAACATGAAAAAAAAAAACTTTAAAGGTCCATAACTCTAAAACTATTGGACCCGGGTCAAGGCTTTACTTAGGAACTAATATGTGCTCTATTCAAAAGTGCATGTTTCAGAAGCCTAAGGTACTCACGCAACAGTTTTTGTACAGGCAGTTTAGTTACGGGCATATAATCTGAAGTACTCACTAACTACCTCTATAAAAATTGTTGCGGAAGTACTGCAGGATTCTGAAGCATACATTTTTGGATAAAGCAGATATTAGTTCCTTAGTAAAGTCTTGACCCGACTACGGTAGGTCCCATAGTTTTGGAGCTATGGACCTTTAAAGTTCATTTTTGCACATTTTCGGCAGCCTATATCTCCGAAAGGAAGCATTTGTGCCCCAGGTTGGTATATACTTTTTGTTTTCTCTTGGTGTCAAGAATCACCTCCCAAACGTTGTTGGTGTTAGTTTTGAAACACTATATATATATATATATATATATAGATAGATAGATAGATAGATAGATAGATAGATAATCATGAAAAGACGAAGATTTTTTATGATAATTGTTCTAAACACAACTAATTATTGACGTCTTGTATTAAAGTACAGTATATCTACTCTTTTGAGACAAATAGTTGCCAGAGTAGATTATGTTTCCGTACTTTTGCTTTACTTTTAAAACCCCATAAGGAACATGAAATGGTAAAATGATTTTATGCAAATTGGTTTGAGGAAGTTTATTCGTTTTTCTCAAGGATCTTTTTCCTGACCGGAGACGCTGAGGTAATGAGACCTTAACTATGAGCATCTATTTCTCATCAAATTCGTAATTTGTATCTGCATGGATTTCGCAGCATTTTATTTAGTGTAGTTGACTTGCAATCAGAAGAGATTATGCTTGGTGTTCAGTTTCAATTTGAATTGATAATATATCACAGGATTCACAAAACGACCAAGGAGGTACTCACAATTATTGTTAGAAACTCTTCTGAAATTATGAGTGTAATAGAACATACAAGCTGTATGTACAGGATATTTAGAATCAACATCAAAAAACTTTGGGAAATAAATCCTCACACGAGATCAGAAAAATTATACCAATGTGGGTGCACAAATGCGTTATTTTGGAGTTGTGGCCCGGTGAAAACATCAGGTAAAAAAAAACAGTAGTTATATTACACCTATATTTCATTAATGTGCCTATATTCCGGTGGATATTAATGTGTACCAGTCTTCAGTACCTATCATTTTTCGTTTCTAGAAGACTTCATGAATTATCGTCCATGCTTCGAAGTTAATCCTATCGGTGCATCCGTTCCATATCCACTAGAAAGTAAATGGAACCTCGGCATTATGTTCTTTTACCCAAATTTCATCCGACATCTCGTCTTATGACTATTTTATCGTTTTGAGTAACTTTCGTCGAGCTAAAACAACTCCGTAACGACGCAATTGTGAAATCATGTTGGCCTATACATAAGTATATTTATTATGTTTTCGTGTGAGGATTCACTTCTTTTTATTATTATATTACTAGTGTGTTGTTTCCGAACACCCTGTATTTGTAATTTCATTATTTGTAGGTAGGTACGTTTCGGATGCTGCATTTTATACTCATGCAGATTTCTATTGAACACAATCAAAATGTGGAAGAAATAATTTCTACAAAGAAAATATGACTGATGTTTTGATTTTCCATCTTAAAGCTAAGGTCACATTTGTTAAAAATAATCAGCCCTTAATCACCACGAAAGCTGTATTGTTTGCTAAAAGCGAATTTTATTGATTGTCGCGTTTCATGTGAATAACGTTTGCTGAAATTCAAGAACTGCTGAGTGACATAATTATCTTATACACACTAAGTACCATATCAGTATTACTCTAAAACCACTATCCAGAGTTGAGTATAAAACAATTGTTTGAGAAACTAAAGCTCTAAAATGAGCGGATAGCACAGGATTATTATTAAACGATCACCAAGTAAATATTTTTATAATTGCATCTACTGTACAACAACCTTCTCTTCCTTCAATACAATCTATACTAATACATATAGCATTTCTTGTTATGATCAACAGCCAGAAAACACTGAACAAAATGGAATACTGCGGCCGCAGTGCTGATTCTTAATACGTAATTCCGAATTCACGGACGGTTGTTCCACCAAATAAACAACCAAAACTGGCCTTTATCTTCTAGTGGGAGATAGGAATTCGGATCTCCGCCAGTTCACAGACGTGATTTTTCTTTAAAATTATTATTTTATTACATTAGGTAATAGGTGTTCCGAAACCTGCGGTAAGGCGTTTATTGTATTGTAACACAGAGCCTAACGAAGTCAATAAGGTGATGCTGACTTCTGCGACAATCTACGTCTTTCGAGCAACCACCAGTGGACAAATAAAGATGAGATTACACTTCTAACTTAACTCACTCAAAGAATTCAAATTCAAGGGTCAGTAGTAATTGTACAGTTGACCCAGAAATATATGAGAGAAGTTGAAGGAGGCTTGAAGAAAAGTCTACTTCTGGTCTCTTCGCTACACATTAATACATAATTAAAGAAATAGCTTTTGCTACATACAGGGTGTTCCAGAAATGGCGCCCACGGACCACAGAGCACTATTCTAAAGTCGAAATAAAACAATGCGGCAACGTCGCAAATAAAGAACCATAGTAGTAGGTCTAACAATCTATAAAATACAGTAGTTACATCGATTCTTGCCAGATGGCAACTGAAGTCGATACAGTTTGACATTAGCATAACTTATTAGTGTAGCAATCGATGTAACTGTTTGATGTATTCGTACAGTAATGCTAATGGTTCCAAGTTAATCTGCGACGATGCCACACTATGAAATTTTGATTCCCCATAGCGGCCGAAGGAAGCTCCGGAGAGTATACCATCATATAACATTTTCGCTTTACTTTGGCCTGTAGAATAGTGCTCTGTGGTCCGTGGGCGCTATTTCTTTTAGAACACCCGATATATCTACTTAAAGCACTCTTTTTCCTTAGTTATTATAGATCTCTGTGATAAATGCATTCAGAAATAAGTTGCATATCATTAAAAAGGGACAGGTTTACTTTCCACTATGGTAAGAATCTGAACACAGAAGTTAATCAATATAGAACAGCGTTTTTTTTTTTTTTTTTCCAAGTAGAGATTACTTTTATCACTCAGAATGTTCTACGGACCACCTTACTCTTGTCTCCCTCGAAAGCACATTCCTAATTTTCGTTTTGTTTTGAGCATATACCACTATAAAAGTATACTTATATTTTTAAAATAGTGTACACTAAAACTTCCTTACATTTTTTACTAGTTTCATCTTCTTTATATATTATAATAAAACATCTATATAAGCTGTCAGAACGTATAATCTTTACCTGATTACATTTTATAGTTATTACTTGAATAATCTATTCTCAACTATAGTGTTTGATACTCGATCAACTTGAATCTTATTTCTTTTTCCTTCTTGGAGTAATGTTCGATCTCACAAAACAAGAACAGATTTCGATTACCACTTGTGGTCCGCGGACCATAGATTGAGAAATGCTGGTTTGGAATATTTAGCCTCTTAACATACATGATGTTTCATAACCCAAATGATGTTTCACGAACAGGCGCTCACTCTAAACTTTACGGCACAATGCACTCGCGAATCAAGTGCAACCGGCAAGATCGATACACCATATAGTAACACTGATTTCTGCTATATATATATATATATATATATATATATATATATATATATATATATATATATAATAGCACAGATAACGCAGATAAACAATGGGTGTTTAAATAGCTATCTACAGGTTTGAAATATTTTATAGAATTGTCGTACAAGGGACATTAGTAAGCAACAGGGAATATTTATTGAGGCTATGGATTGAGGAATGCATTTATTGTTCAGAACCTAGTTGTTTTAATATTTTAAACAAGCAGTAGTGTTACGTGTACACCACGTGAAGGAATTCGGTTTGTATGACGTTAATTTTTCAATGTTGAAACCGGAAACAGCAGTAATTTCTCCCACTTCCGGTTCTCGTAGAGTGGAGATGGAGTATGTTCTTGGGACGCTTAACTGATTACGGAAAATCGTCTCTCGCTGTCTATACTGTCTATACGGTTTTTATTCTATTGCGATCAACGTTAGAATCAATGTTTGCTTTCTGTCCACGTCAGTTCCAATAGGGAGTTAGCGAGAAAAGATTGTACCTATTCTTAGAACCCAAAATAAAATCCCCCCCCCCCAAAAAAAAACTTCTCACTATTTGATAACATTTTTGTTCTATGTAGATCAATATTGAAACCGGAAGTTATAATGGCTTTTTACCACTTCCGGTTTTAGTAGAGAGTTAAGGATAGAAATTAAGCTATTCTTGGGACGTTTAATCAATTGCAGCAAACTGTTTCTAACTCTCTCTTACCGTTTTTACTCAACGTAAAAACCGGACCACTTCCGGTTTAAATACCGCCTCCGAAATCGAACTCGTTTATTCGTAACTTTTGACCTTCAATATCCTTATAAATTTGGTGATGATTCATAAAATAATTCTTGGGATGTTCTGTCTCCCCAACAGACACACGGACAAGGTAAATATCAGGTTGTCTAAAAAGTACTGATGCTTATGCGCAAGAGATAGTGTCCCGAATCTCAGAGTATGTGAGTCACAGCGAATCAGCCCCATTTCATGTTATAGTTGATAATTGAAACTAGTAGATGTGCAAAAATATTTGAAATTCTTATTTGATGGAAGGTGAGTGAATTTTCTGACAACTGCGCTAGATTTTTACAATTTTAACAGTATTTCCATAAACACCCAAATGCTACGCAGACCCGTAAAGAAATTTGTGCTGTTTATGGGCAATATATGTTATCAAAACCAATAGCCAAAAGATGGTTCAGTTGCTTTCGTTCGGAAATTTCGGTGTTTAAGGCGCCAACCACAGCAAAACTGGATGATATTTTGGCAAAAGTCAAGCAAGATCGCCATGAAATTGCCAATAACTTAAAAATTCATCACCAAGCATTGTTAAACCCAGTAGCGGCTTCAGGATTGTACAAGAGAAAAGATCATATCGCAATGACCGCAAAACCGACTTTCTACCACTCCCCTGCAAAATTAATCCCCGCCTTCGGAGTCTCTCGTGATTTTCCATTTTGAAGGCATTCTTTAAATTCTGATGTGAGGTACATATATTACAGAAAAATTACAAAAATTTGACATTACATAATCACGTATCAGCGTGTGTCTTACAGAATTGTTTTTACCCAGCACAAAGAATTCAATCTATTTCAAGAAGTAGAAAATAATTTATGTCGTCAACACTACTGAAAATATTTCTTCAAAATGTACTTCTCAATTGATTCTTTAAAAATGATTTGGTTGTATACCCATTACCGTACATAATTATTAACAGTGCAATTTGAAACGGACACAAGAAATTAAGTAATGATGAAAAGTTAACCAACCTCACTTTTCGCATATTTATATTTATTAACTTATAAAGTAGGTACACAATAATATGTTCATGATAGATTGAAATTCAAGTATTCATTCTATTTCGGTCGTTTGTAAAGCAAACGACAATTTATTCAACCATTCATTTTCAGCACCAAAACGTAACGTTGAATCTCAATTACACGTGCTTCTAACGGGAGTAGAACCCTGTTATCCCATGCAGATATGTTTGCTAACCATATATCAGTGGGAAAGCTGCAAAATATGCGTGAAATTCCTCAAGTCTAGTGTGGAATTTATTGAACTACTCCGTGGGTGTTCTCAGTCTCAAACCTGCCTTACGACTTGACAACTGAATATTCGCAACTTACTGGTATTATTTATTTATTTATTTATTGGAATCGTAAGTTTAACATTCATATATTTGTTTGTGACTTTGCATGCTAGCTTTCACCCCATAACATTTCAGAGGTACACCAATGTAAAACGTAGTTCAAGAATTCATTCTTTAAATGCTTTAAAGAAAAACATTACGTGTTATTAAATTCCAAAATCCTGATGTGCATTAGGAAAGTTCTTTTTCATAATATATATAGATATATATATGAACGTCGTAAAGAAAACACACTTCTTTGTTGAAAACCCACAGCTAAGTTATGTCGTCGTTGAAACCGAATTAGTAATACTTTCTTCCTGCGAGTAGCAGGTGTTTCCTCCTATGCGCACCTTCATCGTATGGAATACGCAAAACCAGCACAAAGCTGAAGAGGACCACCCTCCCATGCACCTCCTCCTTCGTCCGCCGGCCGCAAGGAGACATGTAGTAAGGCCAATTTCCCCGTCACGTTAAAAGTGTGACTTCCTTGCACATAAGGGCAGACGTTAAAAGAGCTCTTCTCTGGGGCAGCTAACGCGAGAAAGACCCAAGGCAGAACACGTCAACAAAGGATAACATCAAGCACTATGACTTACATGATGTTGCCAAATCTCTTATGGACATCAATCCGAGTGGCAGGCTCCATATTAATAGAACTAAAATTTTGTTCGGTCACTACTCATTGTTACATAGGAATAAATAAATGTCTGTAATTATTTTTCTATTAACTGAGAAGGCACGTAACTTTGTGCCTAGATTGCAGAGTCGCTCCTGGTTAAACTATTTGGAGAATACTGACAAGAAGCTCGACATTTAGAGGCTACATGATCTGACTCAAAAACATTCACTTGATAGAATTTATATCTCTAAATATGCACGAAACAGTAACAATTCTGAAGCGGTTGATAACGAGTGACAAAATGTGGATAACCTATGACAACAATGTTCGAAAAAGATTGTGGTCGAAGAAAGCAGCAGCTCCACAATCTGTGGCAAGGCTCACACTGACGCCCATGAAAGTTATCCTCTGCGTTTGATGGAATTGGAAAGTCATTGTGCATTATAAGCTGCTGCTACCGAACAGAACTATAGACTCGGACTTACACTGTTGACCATTAACGTGAGTGCACCTGTCAATTGAAAAGAAACGACCGGAACTGACCAAAAGAAAGGGGTGTCGTATACCACGCTGACAACGCCAGACACCATACATCTTTAATGCCCATCAGAAATTGAGATAACGTGCCTGGGAAGTTTTAATGCATCCACCGTATAGACCAAATCAAGCACTGTCAGATTATCATTTGTTTCTGTTTCTGAACTCCTTGAATGATCACAAGTCAGTTTCAAAAGAAGTCTAAAAGAAAACAAGTGTTACACTTTTTATTTTTATTTTTTGACAAACCACAGAAGTTCTATCTCTTAGAGTGTTGCTGGAAAAATAGCAAAGGCAGTGGCATATTGCAAGGGAATTCGAGGTTTTAATCTCTCACCTCTCTGAGCGCGACATTGTGTAAAAATATACATTTACCTCATTAAGATATATATATACAAACACCTGAAAGTATTGAACTTGGGAGCTTGGACCTCCCCTTCCTTCCCCCTCCTGACGAATTTCTGCCTATGCTACTGACAGCTCATCGAAACAAAGTGGTACATACGTGATCATTAAAAGTATGTTTACAAAACCTAAAACTTTTTTTTTTTTTCAGAATACTACTATCTGAGAAATGTAGTTGGTCTGTCATACGGGTGCCATTTGTACGACAATTCTATCACATACTTCAGAGCTTGCACACCACTATCGAAATAGTACTGCGCATATGGGTTGCCTGTTATAGTAACTCTCTTTCCTCTTGGAAGTAACAAATATAGCTATGGCAATGAAGTATTTTTACATACTGAAACATACGTTGTTAGATGCCAAATGAGTTTACGTTTTGTTGGAAGGTTATTACATTATTATCATTCATGCGCATTATTTGGCGGACCCGTACATATATTTCTTATAGCCAGGTTGTCATTTTACAAGAATCTTGTAGCTGTCATAAAAAAAAAAATAATAATCTTGCAACCCTACTATATTTCTCCATGTAAACATAAGTCTTAAAAGAGACAAAACTTTTTTTTTTTTCTTTCTTGCAAGGAGTCAAACCATGTGCAACTTTCTGGGTCGTCTTGCTTGCTACCTGCTATCGACCTCCCACTGAAAAAGTTTTGCCACTTCCGAAACGACGGATTCTTTTGGAAGGGGAGGAAGTTTTTATGACGAGGTTCACTCTTTGTCCACTAGAGTGCATTGCTGCATGGGTGGAGATATCTTTCTTGCTTTCAGAAAGTTGCACTGTGTAAACAGTAAATAGAAAGATCGGGTTGCAAGATTTTTTAATGACAGCTACAAGATTCTTGTGAAATGACAACCTGACCTAAAATTACGAACAGTATATGCGCTACTATTAGAAGAAGACAAACACTAATAAAAACCATCTACTAATTAATAATATATTTTCTACATGTAAAGTAAATAAATACATATATTAAAATCTGTTCCAGCAAAATCAAAACTATTAATTGTTATTGCCAACAAAGAACGTACATTAAAAACAGCTTTTCTCAGATTGATCTTATCTCGGCGCAATATTATAGTGAAACAAAAACTGAAGTTCGAAAGTTAATCGTAATTTTGAGGTATATCTCATTAACCATACTATGTATTGTCATCTTGCCAAGCTTGATGACTGTATATTTCAGTTTCCTCTTAACCTTTAAATGCCAGCCAGGGATTTTAACGAAATCGTCCACTCTCACGTTAGGGGCCCTAGTGACCCCCCTAATTATCACAGTCATGATTTGTACATCGATGAAAAACTTATGGATCACCGATTCCAACGAAGAAACACTTGTGCAATTTCCTTTGTATTCACGAAGAAGAAAAAGAAGAGTTTAAAAAATCCGGATAAAATGAAAAAATATAATTTGGGGGGGTCCTTGCAACCCTTACAATAATCCTACAGTAAGAAAATGAAGCTCGTGTGTAGGCAATACACTTGTGACAATAATATGCAAAAATGGTGGTCACTGTTGCAATATAAAGAGATTAAAAAAAAAAAAAAAAATCAGAACCAAATTCCTAATAAAACGCCATGTATATCATTTTCAAAGGGTGGTTCCAGACTTTCACGTTGTCAGCCCTAGTGACCCCCCTAATTATCAGAGAGTCACGATTTATCTATCGTTGGAAAGCTTATGGATCACAGATTCCAAAGAGGCAATACTTGCGCAATTCCCCCTTTATTTGTAGAAGAGAAAACACCCGGAAAAAATTTGAAAAATAGACTTTGGGAAAAAAAAATTGTCAACTTAGCCCCTCCCCTATTCCATACACATAGCTAAAAAGTACTTTTGCAGGGCATTGTCGTCTACTCGACTACTTCATTGTTTCGCATATCAATTTTTATGACTTTACTCCCAAAGGGGAAAGGGGTTGTCCCCCAAAAACTTAAATAAAAAAATAACACGAATTTTAACCTCCTTTCCCCTCCGTGGGAAAGAGCGAGATTTTAAAAGTAATCAAAAACGACAGATATTAGTGTTGAATTAATAGTTTTCGAGGTCTTTGAGTTTAACGGTATTAGTTTTCATAATGTTCAAGTTTATCCTCACCCCTTGGGATTGGGGTAGGAGAGGATGACTATAAAAATAATCAGATAAGATAGCTAATTAGTAACTACTGTAACTACAGCGAATTAAACATATTTTCTCGCGCTTGCGCTGGACTCTGTGTTGCTAGTTTTAAATATTACTTTATTGTGAATCTTAGAAAGAATTCCAAAATTTTGCCGCCCCCTAAATTCTGCACCCTGTGCTCGAGCCCAGAATAGCACTTACCTAATACGGGCTACGGGCCTGGCAGGCATAAGACATATACTAACGATTACAGGGTCGTTTTGTCTTCTTAAAACGGCATGGTGGTTACATTGGTGGATTTACACAGTATGTCGGAAAAGTAACGGAACTTTTCTTCTTTACAGATAACCATTAGCTCCATCTATTAAAGCAACGTATCATCGGAAAGCTCGGATACCTGCTCAACACAACGAGACCACAATCATGAGAACCGATTAACAGAATGTCAAGTTATAGCAAGAAAAGTGAATGTATCTGGTGTCACCTCGTCACAAAAACACGATCGAGCAAAGAGCCAATATTAAATTTTGTTTCGAGCTAGGTAAAATATTCACACAACCATTGGAAATGATGAAATAAGTGTATGGTAATGAGTTCTTATCTTGTACAGGTGTGTTCGGTGCTATACGCGATTTCGGGACGGTCGTGAGTCCTTGGAAGACAACCCAAAACCAGGGAGATTGAAAACTAAAATCACGATGTTTTGTGGAACAAGTAGGTGCAATGACCACCCACGTAGCGAAATCGACTATGAGATGGATGGCGGAGGAATTAAATACGACGAAAGACATGATTCACAAAATTTTGACAAAGGATTTAACCTTTTCAGGACGGGCAGGGATATCAAGAAAATTGTAGACCTTTACTTTGAAGGTCCTAGCACCCCTCCTAATTCTTCCATGGGTATGAATTATACCTTGTTGGAAAGCTTATGAAACAAAGATTCTAATAAGATAACCTTTAAGGCTACCGTACCCAACCCGTAGAAGAAGAAGAAGAAAGAAAGAGAAAAAGTGAAAAATTTATTTTTTCCGAAATTCGTGAGAGTCTGGCAACACTGTTTCTAGTCGTACACTAGAAAAAATATTCTGACCTGTAGGCCAGACATTGGTAATAATTATACCAAAAAATGAAGGGCAAACGTACAATAGCTAGGTAAAAAAAATCGGAAGATAGAATCTACGTGAATCATCCTGTTCCTATTTTCCCGAGAAATTTTCGTCTACCCTTACGTTGGCAGGCTTGGCGACGCCCCTAAATGTCACACATAAACAAACCATACCTCGTTGGAAACCTTATAAAACAGACATTTCAGCAAAGTAACTTTCGTGTCTCTCGGTCCAAACTAGTAAAAGAAGAAGAAGACGAAAATCATTTTTTTTTTCAAAAATACATTTCTTCCGATTTTGTCAGACTGTGGCAACGCTGTTATATACCGTACGCAAGCAAAAAAAATCTCAGATTTACACTATACACTGGGGACAATGGTATCAAAAAATGAAGGGTTTAGATTCAATAGGAATGGAGGGAAAAAATCTGAACACCGAACCTACGTGAATCATCCTGTATTTTTTCGATAGATTGTGGTATACGCTAACATTGGCAAGTCTGGTGATGCCCCTAATTGTCACAAACATATCAGCTATACCTCGTTGGAAACCTTATGAGACACCTATTTCAACAAGGTAACTTTCGTGTCTCTCGGGCCAAACTAGTAAAAGAAGAAAAGGACGAAAGTCAAAATTTTTGCGAAAAAATCTATTTTTTTCCGAATTTGTCCGACTATGTCAACACTGGTATTTGTCGTACGCAAGGAAAAAAATTCTCACATTTACGCCAGACATTGGGAACAATGATATATAAAAAAATGACGGGTTTAGGTGCAATAGGAATGGAGAGAAATATTCGGAACTTCCAACCTACGTGAATCATCCTGTATTTTGCTCGAGAGATTGTGGTATACGCTAACATTGGCAGGCTTGGCCACGCTCCTAATTGTCACAAACATATGAGCTATACCTCGTTGGAACGCTTATGGAACAAACATTCCAACAAGATAACTTTCGTGTCTGTCAGGCCAAAATAGTAAAAGAAAAAGAAGACGAAAATGAAAATTTTGGGGGGAAAATCAAGTTTTTCGAAATTTGTCGGACTATGGCAACCTGTTGTTTGTCGTATGCAAGAAAAATAATTCGCACATTTATCCCCGTTATTGTGAACAATTGTGCAAAAAATAAACCGTGTAAGTGCAGTAGGAATGCAGAAAAATTCTATCTTACTAAAGGCAGAGAATAAACTCGCATTGGTTCACCTAACATTGTTCGTCGAAAGATCATTGCTTTTCTTTCCTTTTGCTTCGGCAGGAAGATTTTGGAGTTGAAAGAAATGTATTGCATATTTACGACCCTTAGGTTCAACTGATAACTATAGCTGACCTTGACCAGGCTAAAAATAGAACGGTGCGTTCTGAGGTGATAACTGTTTTCCTTTCGCTCTCTCTCTCTCTGTGTGTGTGTTTGTTCAATAAGTTACCTTGTTGGAATATCTGTTCTATAAGCTTTCCAACGAGGTACAGCTGATATGTTTTTGACAATTAGGAGCGTGTCCAAGTCTGCCAATATTAGCTTACACCACAATCTCTCGAAAACATACAGGATGATTCACGTAGGGTCGGCGTTCCGAATTTTTTTCTTCACTCCTATTCCACCTAAACCCTTCATTTTTCTACATAGTTGTTCCCAATGTCTGGCGTAAATGTGAGAATTTTTTTCCTTGCGTACGACAAATACCAGTGTTGACATAGTCTGACATTTGGAAAAATTTGATTTTCCACCCAAAATTTTGACTTTCGTCGTCTTCTTCTTTTACTGGTTTGGCCCGAGACACACAAAAGTTACATTGTTGGAATGGCTGGTCTATAAGGTTTTCAACGAGGTATGGTTTGTGAGTCTGTGATAATGTCGCTACGGCAGTCAACGTTAGAGTACATTACAATGGATATTGAATAATATACAGGATGTGTCACGTAGGTGTGGGGTTCCGAATTTCTTTTTCCATTCGTATTGAACCGACGGGTTTGACTTTTGTGTATTATTGTCCCAAATATCTGTCGTAAATGTGAGATATTTTTTTCTTGCGTACAATGAATAACAATGTTGCCAGAGTTCCTCAAATTTGAAATCTTTTATATATATATATATATATATATATATATATATATATATAAGAAAATATACAATAAGAAAAAGGGTGAATTCAATACCCCTCCTATTCTCCGCTCTCAAGCCCAAAAGTCATGGACTGGGTATGGCTAGTTAGTATGTTCATTTGTCTCTATTGATACCATTTTTTATCCTTGTAGCTCCATCAGGGAAGTACCTCCCCCCAAATTCTGAAAGGAGAGAGGGAAAGCTATAAACACCCAACTTTGCCCCCTTCACGGCGGGACCCACTACATGAATGATATACACAGGATTAAAAAGTTCCATCCTTTCTGAAGAGATACATACCAAAATCATATCTCTAGGTTAATTAGGAGCTGAGCTAGGGAGGTTTGAATTGCTGGCTCAAGGGTTGAGCCGTTCGTCCTGAAAAGGTTAAAGAATCTAAAGTCTGTGCTCACACAACCGTCGCAGTTCGTGACTTTTTGGCTGAAAAACAAATCTCTGTGCTTCCACATCCTCCGTATTCACCTGATTTGTCGCCGTATGAATATTTCCCATTCCCAAAATTAAACTTGGCCATGAATGAACATTTTACGACAATGTTTACACATGTCCAATCTGCCGTGACGAGGGTCATTGAGGCGATTCCGTAAAAGGACATTAAAAGCTCTATGGTAGCATTGGTTGAACGTGCTCATTGGTGTACTGATGCGGAAGGGATGTATTTTGAATAAAAAGAAATACAGTTGGTAAAAATACTTTTTTTTTGTTTGTTTAATTTAAAAAGTTCTGTTATTTTCCCGACATATTGTGTATTATGCAATTAAAGAAAGCTGGTGTATGACAATTACACGTGCTGTAAGCAAACACTAATGGGAGGATTGTTCTATCAAGGCCACTGGTCGCACTGTTGCCGGTAGCTGAATACTGAACCTTCTGTCGAATATTACAAGTGCTATTTTGTTGTTATTTGGAAATCATACGTTACAAACCATTCTGCCATATTATTATGATATGGAATTATGTCTTGTTAAATGTTCTAAATTATCGGCAGAGCTGCATATTTTCTTCTTGCAGAGCCTTTGGCAATAGCGTCTCCAACGCACCACGTATCATTTTTAAATATCAAGTGCCAGCCCTTAGTTTATTGATTTTTAGATTGAAGGTAATTGGATAAAATGTGTTTCCGTCGTAAATTTTTCACACAATCCACCCGCTCAAAGGTTTAATTTTACTTTGTAAGTGAAAAGTTACAGCGAAAGACGGTCAGAGCCCACTCCATGGTAAGATGAACATCAATATTTATTACCTTACGAAAATCTTCAAATTGTAACATGACAGGATAAACAAACTTACTCTCATTTTTAAAAAAAAGAAAAAAGTTCTGTCTCAATGAACGATTTGGTTTTCATTTGCTGCAACAGATTTTTTTTTTTTGTGACTGTAATTTTATCTCCTTTAAACTTTTTTTTTAAAAAAATATGACCATTAACAACAAAAACTTACCGGTCTTACTATACTTGTTGGCCTATCGAGGAAGTTTGAGACTACATCTCCTTTCCGAGGAGTATGATTAACAACAACTGGAGAAGGCGCACGGACCATTTTAAACGTATCGTCAATTGAGTTGGTTCTGGTTTTCTTACTAGGAGCCGAGCTAGTGCTGCTCTCCGACGTTCTTTTCTCCTAGACAGTAAAGAAAATAAAGAATAGTTGAAATTACTGGATTTCTCATATTTATATACACTTTCGTTACGTAGTCCAGATACATTATCTTAAATACCATTAGTAAAGCTGCAAAGTCATGGATAAAGATCAGAAAAACATTAAGAAATTGATAATCACATCTTTAATGGTACTACACTGTGAACTATATAATCATATTCCTTCAGATACAGATTCACTCATGAATTCTGTAACTACCTGATGTACCTGAAAAAAAGACTTTGTATAAAGTACATAAAGCAAATCTAGTTTTTCAAATCATATCCACGAAAGAAAAAAAAACTAATTTAAAAATACCACACAACACACGTTGTATTTATTTTAGCGTTTTCTATCATTAATTTATTCTCGTGTCCATAAGTTAAAGAGACATCATGGAAAAGTGATACACGAATGAAGACGGGAGACCAATACTGACCTGCGGAATCGAACGTGAGGAATAGGTACCTAGGCATCATACTGAAGGTCAAATGACATAGAAACAAGGAAAATAGTGATTATGAGGCACCTAATTCGTGTAGATTCATCCTCTCCACTGAACATCGGCCCGTTTGACATCGTTAGAAATGTTCACTATGAACGAACAAGGTGCATAGCGTGTTTCTACACTGTGGATGAGGCTATCCAGCAGCTCCTGTGGTAATGCATCCTCCTCTTGCACAAGCACCCGGTGATCATCCAGAATCCGAAATGGGGGGAAGGGTTCGAATTGCAATTAGATGATCAAGTGTGTCCTAGACATGTTCAATCGGATTAAGATCCGGAGATCATGGTGGCCAATCCAAACCCCATGTCCTCGTGTTCCAGGAATTTCTTCCAACACCTGCGCCCTTGAAAATTGGCATTATCGTTCATTAGTTGAAGCCTTGGGCCATATATACCGCAGAAACAGTCGCACATATTATAGCACAATAACGTTTCGATAGATTGCACTTTACAGTACTCTGCACAATACATGTAGGGTATCCGAATTTCTAACATAACACCACTCCAAACTATAACTCCGACACCACCATAACTATCTTGTTCCGCAAAATTGGCAGGCTATAACGTGTCCCTGGTTTTCGCCAAAAGTACAGATGTCGAGAATGACTCTCAAGACTGAATTGGGACTAATCAGTGAAGCGTACTTCACCTCACTGTTCTTAATTCCTTTCTCGCTGGGCTAGTCGTGAGCAGTCCTGAGGGTAAAGTAGTCAGTGGAACGACTCATACAAAAAATACCTCGTGAAGCCGTCGATACACAACTTGTGGCAGACAGCAAAGGATCTAGAGGCTGCTGCTACGCCTTGAGTTAATGAAGTGCTATTTGGAAGTCACCGGACTATTAATGCCAATTGTCCCTTGCAATCTCCTCGCACTAGGATTTGATACTCCTCATATTGGATTTGAATGTTCTCGAATCCTAGAATCTTGTCTACACTCGCGAAATTACACTACGAGCCATATTCATCTCTTCATCCACAATAGTACCGGACAAATTTTATTAATCGATTATATAAAGTCGTTTACGTTCTATTTATCGATAAAGAAATTTACAAATACGCATTACACTTTTTTTTCTAATTTTGAATTGGGCTGTAGTACGGCTGCTGGGTTGTCAAAATATTTACCAGTCACTGCTGCAGCAAGGAACCCTGATGAAAGAAGGCCCCACACGATTAACCGGAGTATCACACATATAAATCAATTTTAGGGGCGCCCATTATTATATGGATGATAATAGGTGTGTCTATTGTACTTCCAAGTTTCAATTGTTCCTTTTTCAAAATAACTCATTGATTAGGGGGGCCTAGAAATACCTTCCTGTATCGGGAAATCAAGATATTTGTTACGGTACTGCTTCGAGGATGACAGTTTGAGGACCGTTGATTTAAAGAATCTAATCTTTCAAGGAGCACAAAGCTACAAATGTGTTTACGACTAATTTAATGCTGTTTATTTAAACACAAACATAAAACTTGATTGAGGGTAAACGGCAGCAATAGTAAGAATCATGCAGCAAGGATAAGAAACACAAAATTCGATAAATAACCTAATATTGCTGTCAGTGAACAGTACCGACACCTTGCGGTGCAACACTGCTATGAATGTCTTTGCTGCTGTATCGCAAGTAGTCAGTATATAAATGTGTTTATGGCTGAAATGAATGCTTCAGCACCGTCGCAGCAAGGTAAGAAGTACGTGCTTCCATACGTTTCCGAAACAGCAAATGTTTAGCTGCTCATATCGTTATCATACCTGGAGAAAATTAGTGCCCTCTACTAAGCTATATAAAATACAATCCAAGAAAAATTACAGAAATGATAACGTATAATACAGTAATTTTGCCGTGCAAATTCGAAATACGATAATAGTAAATAATAATAATAATAATAATAATAATAATAATAATAATAATAATAATAATAATAATAATAATAATAATAATAATAATAATAATAAATATTCACCTTCGCTGTATAGTTGTAACTTCAACGAACTACTTACGTCTTGGTGCGCGTGAAGATTGGTTCGAATTCGTTGGAGACTATTGAACACAGTGGTCCTTAACATAGTTTGGCCATAATTTTAAGTCCCGTCGTTAGGAGCTCAGCTGTTCATTTTAGTTTTTCGTATATTGATAACGTTTGGTACTGGTAATACTTTTTGTCTTTGCCTCAGGTTTTCGAGGGGAGACTTATCACAACTATACGAGATTAAAAGGGAACTGTTTTATGGCGAAGGAAAATACTAAACTATGTTGTTCTTTGGTAAAAATATGTCACTCCAGTTATGATCCTAGATACATCTTATTTCGAAACACATTTATAACTTTGTGTTCCAAGCTACGATGCGATTAAAGAAAAAGAAAGAAGAAAAAAAACTGTTATGTAAAAATAAATTTTTGCAATATTTTGGGGAAAACTATGTTGAGCGAAGAACTATCAAAATGTCCAAAACTTTCTTTTATACAGGGCGGAGCAAAATTGAAGGAACAAGTAGGATGATGTAACTTTTTAACAAAATTGAACGTATTATATATATATATATATATATGAATAATTCAGAAGTAATCTATGCCATCTAGGGTCATCTCACGGGGACAAGATTCAACTATACAACAGCTGAAGCAATCATTAGTCTTGTTCTTAGATGCATTTTCCAGGATGCTGGAGTTCATCCATATGCCCTGGTTTAGGTTCTCCAAAGTATTATGTTCAATTGTACGTCTCTCAGTTGCTCTAGACATTTTTCAAAATCATGGACACAAGTGCAGGAAAAGATATAATTCAACCTTCAAAAATTAATTTCTGAATAAAGGAAGCAGACAACAACTCATTTCATGGCAGCAATATCGCCTCTGGTGAGTACTTTATATCCTGAGCCACAGCCGTGAACAGCAGGACAAGAATTAATCAATTATTTACTATATACAAGAGTCAGTAACACGCTCGACATCACAAACACCAAACAGATACAAGAATATCATCATACAGGGATCCTTTGGTCTGTAAGTAATTGGATATTCCACATTCTATAAGATATAGCATATGTTTTGGAGGGTTAAAAACGTATTGAGGTGTACACTTCGCAGGTGAGGATCCTAGATCCATTAAAACAAGACATATCAAAGGACTATCAACTACGTCAATACTTGATAACACGATTTACACTTTGCTGAAGCGCATTTATTGCAATAAGAGTTCAACTAATTAAACAAACTAATTTTCGAAAGTGACTGCTTTACGAATTAACAAAATTTACAAAACATACAGCTACCAAGAGCCCACAAAACAGGTTCATTGCAAATATTGGTTTAATTCACAGGTAACCTCGTAAAGTTGCTCACTTCAACAAAGTGGCCAAGAATGAAGAATGTTTGTTCGTGGTACGAGTAGGAGGAGAATAAATCTCTACTTTTCATGCAATGGGAGTGCCAAAAAAGATTTCCTTCAAAGCACTTTCAAAAAATAAATACGATGTTTTATGAAACAGGAAGTGTAAATGAACTGCGGAACAGAAAGGCGTGAGTGTGTACTAGACCTTCAAACTATCTACTCAACGGTGATCCATACATTTAGGCATTTCTGTGTCATTACAACGAATCCCTTGACAGGAACTGCATTTTCTCGTGTAAAATACAGTTTCCTTCCAGCTGTTTAAATACGGACAAACGAAGATGTCCTCAATACTGGAAAAAGTATTTGGAGTGAGTGTCAAAGATGAATTCGATTTTACCCATGTTTGTCCTGACGAGTTTCTTGCATAAGATCATGAATTCATGACGCCAGGAAGGTTATGCTAGCGTTTGGAAATACATCCAGCATCACAACCTGCTGCCGCCAGGCAGTACGATAGACTCGGGGCCCGTTCTGCCGACAATTAGCACAAGTGCACCAAAATTCAAAAGAAACGGCCAACAGAAAGGGTGTCTCATACCACGCTAACAATGCCAGACCGTCTACTTCTGTAACGAGCCGTCAGAAATTGAGAACTTGGCCGGGAGGTTTCAATGCATTCATCGTATAGTTCGGACTTAGCACCACCAAACTATCACTTGTTTCGGTATCTGCAGAACTCCTAGAAGTAAGTTTAAAAGAGGTCAGTGAAAACCACTTGTCACACTTTATCGTCCATATACCACAGACGTTCTACAGCGAGAGGATTATGGTATTGGTGAAAAATGGCAGGACATCTACGAAAATGATGCATAAGTGGCTTCATATATATATATATATTTATTTCAAATCACAATAAATGTATTCTCAATGTTGACCACCAAACCTCAATATTTTTTAGACAATCTGATATCATAGCAACCAATCAATGCTTCGTCTTAATGTAGACACTTAACAATAGTGAGTCCGCAATCGGAAGGTTAAAAAAAAAAATACAGCATTCGCTTATTAGTAAAACGAGCTACGAATTTCTATCATTAAAAATAACTTCCCTGCTTCAATCAGTAATTTATACAACTGCTATGTACAGTCTTCTGACAACCACCACTACCTTACTCATAGCAAGATATTGGACATTTTAATACTTTGATTTGAAATTAAGATCTTCAACAGCCATGGAGATTCACATTTGTCTCACTGCGCCTATCAACAGGCGAAATGAGCTTTGAGAGAGAGAGAGAAATTTGAGAACTTGGCTTTCACATTGAAAATATAAGTATGACTAATAAATTTGAAAGAAATATATAGAATTTTTGAAACACATACTATTTTCTTTGAATAAGTAGATTATATTTACATACATGAATATCTCCTGAGCAGAATCGGTTAACAGTGAAGAAGTTTTTTTTTTTTTTTTTAAAAAAAGTAACATTGGGTTTGGAGTTTCTTATCAGCGTCAAGGTTACATGAGACGTGGAAAACGAATTACCGTAATGTGTTCAAATTTCAAGGTTTACCGGGAATCGAAAATGGGATCCCCTGTACCAAAGGTGTGCGCGCTACCCACTAGATCAGATATAACATTAAATAATTTGAGTATTGTATTGTACTATCATGCGAAAAGTTGCGTGCTAACGATGGTTAAGTTTTCAAAAACTTGAGATAAAATATGTGATGTAAAAAGGTTTAAACAGTGGTCACTGATATCAACTGAAAAACAAACTTTATGTCAATTTATACTCTTCAAGGATTTTCTTCTATTTAGATCCCACAAGCGACAGATAAGTGAATTAAAGTTATCAGAAACTTTATTCCAATTTTTACTTACAGGAAGGACACCAAATTAAAACCATGGTAAGCTTATACTCTATGCATCGTACGGTTTTAGAAATGAGGTGTTTAGGTGTTTACTTTTTTAGCTGAGAAAAGGTAAGGTTTACTTTTTAGCTGAGAAAAGGTAAGAACACACAACCGTCACATGTATTTCCAGCTTAGCAAATTTTTAAGTCGTCGACAGAGATCTGAGACCGCACTGAAGCTAGTACCACTCTTTGCCAACGTTCCTTCAGCTGTGCAATGCCCTGACGATCATGTTCGGGGATGTTGGACGCAAAGACTTCATGAGTGCGTTCCGCAGATCTGCCTCATTGTCGAAGGATTTTCCACGAAAGTAACTGTCCTTTGAATGGTGCAGTTGGTAATTCGATGGTGCTATGTCCAGCGAGCATAGTGGATGATTCTCCCAGCCAAGTAGCTGGATGGTATCTCTGGTCGTCCTTGCCAGGTGTGGTCTCGCACTGTCGTGGAGGACAAGACACCCTTGCGATTAATCAACGATAACTTCTGCTGGAATGTATGTTGCAACTCCTATGAGTACAGATCTATAATGCTGGTGCGGCCATGTGGTAGAAGGTCTCAATGCCTTTGACGATTAGTCCATCAGACACAGATCATGATCTTGCGTACGCATACATGTCTACAGGTGTGAGGCACAGCGTAACGTGATAACAAACCACTGTCTGGTATGCTTGGAAGTGTCGTACTGGAAGTCACTCGTGAGCATTGGACCGAAGACTATGTATTGCGGTACCGAAACAGCAACGACAAACAGTTTGCCATTACTTCTACCTTGTTAATTGTCGACAAAATGTTAATTGTATCCACTTGCTTAACTTGTACACCATCTCTATGTGGTGCAGGTGAAGTCTAGCTGTTTCCTCGGAAACGTTCGGCAAGTTCACCACACGATTGGCGCTGTTCTCCTCTATGGCTGCCTCGTTAATTAACACCTATGGTCGCCTGTTGGGGGGTTTATCACAAAGACTCAGATTTTCCGACCCGAACTTCTGGAATCAATCCCTAGTGTGCATTTGTTCACAGCATCCTCTCCAAATGCGTAATGTATTCGACGATTTTATATGGCTGCTGTGAGCTACGTGTCTGTATTGGTGCATGTCAAAAGTTACACTACGCTTGCAACGTTTTTCCGGCGTGTAAATCACTTCTGTGAGAGCTTAATCAAATGGGATATCAAAAACGGAAAGAAATTTTTGGTTATTTTGTGATACCAGGTAAGACTGTTCGTTTTGAGCTATTGATTACGTATTCTGAAGTATCCACAATTATACAACAAAGTGTAGTTCTCATCGATAATTACATCAAGATATCAAAGATGGGCGGGATACGTAATTTGGAATGGAAAATGCGTAGAAGGTGGAGTGCTTCTGGAAGTTGGAAAGCTTCTGGAAGGTCATTCTTGGGTAAGTCGACATAATGCTGGAGGATAATATAAACTTTGATTATTATGAAAGTAATAAAATCCTGATTGGAAATCTGGGAATTTAAAAACCATAGATCATTTAGTAATTCGTTAAGATCAATTTTGAGAGAGACAGTACAAGTCAACGCTTCCATCCCGAGCAACAATATTCAGTATTGTATATAGACACTCCTACAATCGAACAAATGTATCGCGATGCTATGGTCGTTAAGTAAAGTGTGTTGTCAAATTTAAGAAGTTGAGAGCTATTGCCTTAAGAGTCTTCATCCCGGCGAAATTAAAATACTGCTAATTTTACAGTATTTATGTGATATCTTCAAATAGATAAAAGATAATTGAAATGTGAAACAAGAGCGCCCTAGACAATATTATTTTGCGTGAGGTACCGTTATCACAAGTCACCTAGTGGCTTTATTTTTTCAGCTGTTTAGAAACGCGAAAATAAATGCCGACTTTCAAAATGGCTCGAAATCGAAAGCAGATAAATGAGTCGTGATAACGGTTTCTCATGTAAAACGATATTGTCTAGGGCGCTCTTGTTCCACATTTCAACTATCTCTTATCTGTTTGAAGATATTACATAATATAAAATTAGCGGTATTTTAATTTCGCCGAGACGAAGACTCTCAACTAAAAATGGCCAGAAGTTTGTAAAGTACGAGGAACAAAACGCGTTTTAAATCTAAGGAACAATGAAGAATAGCACGTCGTCTTACATAAAAGTCAATCAAACTAAGTTCCTTTCTAAAAGAATATTAATTACACAACTGACATTAATATTGAGAATTACCCCTCTTACCAAATTTGTTTTTCTACAAAACTTACGGACACGATTAAGTAGTTTCCCGATCGGTTTTTGTAACCTACGGAAAAACGACTGAACATCGGCAACGTTGTAATGTTGACTGGTTTCTTCATTCAACGATTACTGACGAATTTTCAGGCGAGATTCACTTTTGAATGTGATTGCTCTTCTTTCTATATAATGTTTCATGTATTACCTTCATACTAGCTATTACCTATTTTGATATATTACTATTGGTTTCCTCTGAAGACATTAATTTTAGCTTGCTTAGTAAGAATCCTAACGTTTACTTCGATACAAATTAACCATATGCGTTCTTTACAAATAAGAACAACGAATTATGAATTCAACTGATTTATATCCTGAAAATGACGAAACTTTAATATGAATATTCATCTTTCCACTTACAAATATTTTACAAATTGTACTTTTTCTCCTTTTGTAAGAATTTCAGTAACAACAGACTTGGTATTCCTAGATCACAATTTCAAATAAATTTTTCTAAATATATGTTTCCGCTTTCACACTGACGTAATTATGGATTATGGAAGTCTCCGCTGTTGTTTGCCAAGTCAAGACTCAAGTACATTCGATTCTGAGTAATCCTTTTGTAGAACCAAAGTAGTTATGTCATCAATATTGGAAGGGATTTTCAAGGCTACAATGCAGGAAAAAAGGAACGGTAAGTTATTTTCGAGGTAAGTTTTGATTTCACCTATATTTTCTCTTTTATTAATTACGTGTTGCAATGTTATGTAACGATTTTTTGTATCTAAATATTCTTTGCAACCTTTTATAAAAGTAGACTCTCCTTTTGAATGAGTTTTGTTCTTACTGGGGTTCTACGGAATTTAACGTTCCAAGTCCTAAGAGGAAGTATTCGTACTGGGGACTTCAATTTATTGTGAAATTTAAACCACAAGCTCCACTACCACCACAATTACCCGCGAATTGAGCCTATATTTCCCGCGTCAACGGCAGAACAAACGGCGTAATTAATCGTGAGACAGTACATGTTCTACATGAGCTTGCAATTTTGTAAGTTCTTCACATACCAACAAGACCATCTTTGCTCCGAAAACTAGAACATGTGCTATTAAGTGACAATTTCTATGTATGTATGAATACAGTCTTTCATAAAGCTAATTTTATTTAGAAGCACTTAATATGCAATTAAATACACGAGAACTTAACTGGCAACGTTGCAGTACAGTTAACGCCTAGACTCACTTTTTACAGTGAGTAAAACTAGTACGGGTACAATAGAAAATAGGTTGTGAGGTACTGAAACCACAATCGTCTGAGAAACATACTGTCAACGAGTTCCAGAATTTTATACACTATTGCAATGGTTCCCAACCTTTTTTGACCGACAACAGATTACTGAATGCCCTTGACATTACGACACACTTATTTCATTTTTTTTTTAATTTATTAATAAAAAATTAAATTAGTGTAAGACTGAACATTTTCTTCCGAATAATTTGTTGTCAATAGCTTACACAACGATAACGAACATGGGTTTAGCTTTATTGGTTTATTGAGTTTAACGTTCTTTTTCTGGATCGAGCTTCTACTGCTTAAAGTAGGACCGGAACCACTATTCTGGTTTGTATCCAACGCAAGTAGTCCCACCAGCAATTGAACTAAGAACCACGCGCATTAAACATTCAGTTAAGCAGAGACCAAGGGTTATAGATTCATGTAATATAATTTTCTCCTTTCACTCCCTCACCCTCAAGCCAAAGATGGGCTATAACCAAGCCAAGTGGCGCATGTTCAAACTGGGATATGCATAATCAGCTCATTGTCTCCTAATGCCATTATTTCTCTCTAATCTGGAGTTGAGCTGATTTTGAGTTTTAGTGTTCCTTTCAAGAGCGAGGCTATATGAGGCGGGACCTACTAATAAACATGGAATCCGAACCACATGAGCTCCCGCCGGGAATCAAAACCGGGTCTTCCACGCCAAAGCCGCATATGCTAACCGCTTAGTCACGAAGAGCTACTCTGTAATCTGGAGTTTAGAGAGAAATGCACGGGACGACACGCACCAAAGTTAATGGAACTAACCTGCCTAACATAAAATCGACACAAACTCTATGAGACATTATGCAGTACAGAACAAGTGAAATGTAACAATTATCTATATTAATGCAAATGAAAGTAATCGCGTCTGTAGTCACATCACGGCCAAGATTTTTTTTTCTTTTTTTGGTTGACAGTTAGTACCTAGCTCGAACTCGGTTTTTGTTATGTCACTTGCATTAAAATGCGCATAGTAAGAGAGAGAAGGGGAGTTACGGGATTTCAAAAGATTCGATGGGTGAAGATCAGCCTTTATCCGCCTATGATAGACATAAAAAGTAAAGTACATTGTATGAATATGAATTTCAGTCATTAAAAGTTACATCTGTGTAAGATGCATATGAAACATAGTGCAGTAAGTCATATAAGGAATCCCGTAAACGAAGCATGGTTGTTGATATTCTGACAGTTTAGAGATTTTTTTGAACTTGCAACAATAATTTTAGTATTACGAGACGCTTCATAAACCACATTACCCGAATGCCTGTTAATAAGCCTTCACGAAAACAAGAAGTATAATGCTTCCTGTAACGTCCCATACTAAAATTGTTGCAAGTTCGAAAAGCCCGTCTAAACTGGCAGAATATCAACAACTATTATTTGTTTGCAGGGTTCTTTATGTGACTTATTACAATATGTTTCATTGCATCTTACATAGACAGTTGATGCTTGAACTTCATATTCATACCATATATTGGCTTTTAGAAACACTTCTATTTTTTATGACTATCACATACGGTAAAAAGATTTAGCTTTACCACCTCCTACGTACCAGAAGCAGCAGATTTTACAATGAAACAATGGATTCATTATTACATGTAAAAACTGTCTATTTTCCTTGTTATTGGTCATAAAACATTTTGTATTTTTTCTAATGCAAAATCTGAATATAAACCACACAATGCTAGCCAGGAAACGAACAAACTTAGGAAGGAAAACCAAATAGCCAGCGATGGCCTTAGAATAGTACGAGAAGAAATTACATGGAAGGTCAGACAACGAGGAGGCATATTTATAATTTGCGTAGAGCTACCTGCTCACCATTCAATTTCGATTGAAATCTGCATCACAAGGGAAAGAGAAAAGGGGGAGGGAGTTCATATACATTTTAAAAATATTTCCTTTAAACCTATTTCCCCTATGCGAAGATTGAGCATTCAACTAGTAAAGAATTAAGAATGCAATAAACTTAACACAATAATGTTAATAAAGTAAACTGAAATATTTAGCTTCGCATGTGTTGTTTTCTTTTCTCACTAGATATTTCAGTAACTCTTGCTTATTATTTTTGTATAGTGTCACTGACTTGAAGAAAACTGAGAGCTTCTACTGTAATCACATTGCAGTTATTCAAACAACGACTCTTAACCAAAGTATTATTGATAAACACGAAGTGCTCACACACTACTAATATCTACTTCACTCTACATGTTATATAGTTGTCCTTTTTGTACCTCTGAACTTGCCCTTATGCAGTAGTTTTGCAGCATTACACAGAAGAAATAGGGTAAATGGTTTTTCATATCCTCCTCCCCCCCCCCCAAAAAAAAAAAATCAATACTTCTGTTTGCCTACAAGCTTCCTCACAGGAACACGATTTAGCAAACCTTTTTCTGTCTTACCTAGATTATATTTCTTTTGCTGACCACCTCAGGAAACTCGTAAAATGACCGGATTAAAAAAAATATATATATATCATTTACTATATCCAAAGTGGAAAATATCCGGTTACTTATAGAGCGTGGAGCAGTTTTACTGCTCAAAACAAACTTACAAGCCGGAAACAACTAATTTGAAGCATCTTTTTCTTTAAAAATAGTGTACTACAAAACACAGATTTCTTACCTGGTTATTGAACTCACTCATATCCAAAGCACTTTCAGTTACAGTTATAGGGTCCTCCGAATATGAAATCCTTTCACTCGTGTGAAGTTGATCACGTTTCTCCAGAATGTTGGACACAATACTCGTCATCGTTTCCATGAATATACTATACTGACAAGAAGAAAGCTCATTCACTAATTTTTCCTTCACTTCCGGCGAATGAACAAACCATCTCCGTAAATTCTGACATATTTCTTTGCATATTGTTTCTTTTAGTTTTGAGTACGATCTATGTGGTATCTCTGTTACATCCTCTGCTTCTTCGATGGTCTTACTTAGTTTACTTTTGGGTTCCGGTGATTTGCGTGGAGTTCTTTTACGCTTTTTGGATTTTCGTATCGCCATTTCAACTGGTTTCTTTTCTTCTTTTATCTTTATAGTTTTTGGGTAGGCAGCTGGATTTAACTCTTGTTCTTTTCGCCGAGTCATATAGACGAAATTCGGGATGGGTTGATATTCCTAAGTTTAAAAATTTAACAATTATTTAATAGATCATATCTGCAATATACAGGGGGTTTCAAAACAACACCAACAACATTTGGGAGGTGATTCCTAACACCACGTTAAGACGAAAATTATAGACCACCCTGGATGCACAAATGTTCCCTTTTTGAGTTATTGGGTGCCGAAAACATGAAAAATGAACTTTTAAAAGTCCCAGCTCTAAAACTATGGGACCTGCAGTACGCGGGTCACGGTTTCACTTCAGAACTAATGTGTGTCCTACCACCGGTACTTACTCAACAATTTTTATTGAGGTAGTTGGTGAGTACTTCAAATTATAGCCTGTAGTCAAACTGCTGTATAAAAAAATGTTGAGGAAGTACCTTAGAATTGTGAAACATGTATTTTTGGCTAGCGCACATATTAGATCCTAAGTGAAGTCTTGACCCGACTACGGTAGGTCCCATAGTTTTTCAGGTATGAACCTTTAAACTTCATTTTTTAATGTTATCGGCAGCTGATAACTCCGAAAGGGAGCATTTGTGCACCCAGGTTGGTCTATACTTTTCGTCTTATCTTGGTGTAAGGAATCACCTCTCAAACGTTGTCGGTGCTGTTTTGAAACACCCTGTATATAACGGTCTCTGTTGGATTTATTTATCTGAAGAACTTTCCATGTGCATTCGAAAAGGCGGAACGAAGCTGTTACATTTTCCCATAACTGTGAGTATCAACTTAATGAGTTACAATAACGCTACCGCAAGTGTCACCTTTGACTTTTTTTCCCTCCCCCTCTTCTTCTCTAATGAAGAAATGCATTCGGGCGTTGACGAGTAAAAGCAACATTCAAACACAAAAATGTAGAACTGCATTTCTACATAATAAACTAACTCCTTACATTTACATGTTGAGTGGTATTCATAATACATTAAATACACAACTATAAAAGTCTCTTTAGGAGAACGAAGATCACAATTATCTATGCAATCGTATTTTGAACTCTTATTTAATTATTAACTAAATTCAATCTATGGAAAGCTTTGTAGAAAATTTACCAGTTTGTATTTTTACTGCGTTTATTAACTCAAACAGGTTTGATTACATGAAGAGTAGTCTATATGCTATGAATATGTATTCCGTAAGAATTTTGCTCCATACACTTCTCTTATCATAAAACCAAAGAAATGCACACTATACTAAACGATTAGGAATTAGATTTCTAGGCTGTCGGCATTTAAGGCCATTTAGCCCGTTACGTATATGAGGGATGACGTCCCTCGGCGAGCACACTATTTAATGAAAGGGAAGGAAAGAAGCGGCCTAGAACCATTGTTAGGTACCATCCCGACATTTGCCTGGTGTGAATGGGAGGAAACCAAGGAAAAAGTTCACTCAACATGGCTGACCTGAAAAAGCTGTTACACTTTTCCGACTGAATGTCTTCACCAGGAATCGAAACCGGGGCCGTTCGCACCAAGGGCGAGAGCGTTAGAGACTACGCCACGCGGGGCCACTAAAATCTGTAAGAGTCTGCCAACTTGTTGAGAGGAAGTCTCGCAAACAAATCTAGCTACTTCTAGACACATCTTGACTGTGTTTATTCGCTTCTTTACCACACCTTTACACCAGTCTTGCCTATTCAACATATGGTTCCCTGTATCGTCCCAACTTTCACGAATAGTGTAATTTTAAATTTACCGTCCCGTCGATATCTTAGACTAAAACCGATAATGGTGGTATTTGTACAACTACATATGATACGGACATACAGAAAATGTTATGCACACTGTGCTTTTTCTTCATACAAAGCGACTATGGTTCGAATACGTGAAATTTATACATGCTGATCTTCCATGGCACCTTTCTTCTCAGTACTTGGAACAGTTTTGTTTAGCTCTGTGCTTAACTGGCCTTAGTCATCATAAGAAATATTTAACATTTCATTTATTTGTTTATCTGTATGTTTACCCATTTTCCAAAACAATTCAGAAAACAATACCTGTAACTTCAAGAAAAATTCTTGCTAGATTTACTGGTGATGATATAAATATAACTTATTATTAAGTTTTTTTTTTTTTTCAAAATCTTTCGCTCTGAGCACTTGATTCAATTTCCGCCATCAGTTTTATTTATTATTTATTTATTTATTTATTTATTCGGGACAGGAGGGAATTACAACAGCTCTCTTTACATTAAATTCTTTAAATCAGAACTCTACACGTAAAGCTTGCTGAATAATAATGTTTTTTTGATTAGACTAGTGGTTAAATGAAGATCATGTTGCTGTGTCAAGAAGTAAAATAATCGAGAATATTTTTGATTTTAATTACACTATTGAATTTTAAGCGCTATTTAGTATTTATGCCAAGTACGACTTCCGCCATAAAGTAACTAGATTTTCATTAAATACTTAAGTGTGTGTAGGCTCTCCAACAATTTTCACACAAAAAATTATTAAAATCGCACAAGTAACCACTGATAACAGCAGTGCAACTTTAAGAAAATTTATATATATTACAGGATGATCCAAAAGTGTGTAAACACTCTAATAAGTAATAAATGATTTAAAATATAACCGAAATAGCAATGTAGGTGGGAATAGGGATTGGGGGTAATGTTTCAAAACACATCACAATGACGTCCGCCACCTTGAATTTACGTAATTGTCTTAAATGGAAACCACAGCATGTGATATATCGTTTTAATAGCAAATTTTCGTAAAAATTTAATGGCACTGTTATTTTTGCTCTAGCGCTAAATATTATGAGGTTATAACTATTTCACTGTTGTCTCCAACAGAAAAGATTAGTTACGGCAAGGACCACGCACTGTTGCAGGACGTATTCAAAGTGTTCCTCAATCCGATCAATTGTCAGATGCCTTCTGAGTTCCCAGTCACGCAAAACTGCGCAAAGTGTCGGTTGTAATGTTGAAACATACGTCCATAAGATGTTTCTTGAGCTACTAAACATCCTTAATTTTCACCCATACACAACAAAATTTACACGATAGGTAGTGTAGTCCAGTGCGACAGGTCAGAAGCACGGAAAGGAGGGGGAGGTTCATTCCACAGCGTGTCGCCGACCAATTCACGCATTAGAAAATTGCTGATTGAGGTATTCAAGGACACAAGTACAGTAGTGGGATAGGGCGCCATCGTGCTAGGAATGACCCAACCTCCAACAGCAGTGAAGGCAAGGTGAAGTCTTTTAACATACATCAATAACTCATCGCTGTTAGGGTCTCGTCAATAAAGAATGGACCTACAACACACCACACTTTACCATCACCATGTCAGGAACATCTGCGGATGTATCAAACCAATGCGGATTACTGTCTGACCAATACCACAACCTCGCCCGACATGCAAAAGCTTTCCTTATCAGTAAACAACACATAAGAGCCGAATGTGGGGTTTTGTCGTGGCTCATTGAGCAAATTTCAGACCACGACCTGGATCATATTCTTAAGGTGAAATTGAACCTTATAAGGATAAATGAAAGTGCCATTTATTCACTGACATAATGCGCACACGATTAAGCGCTACGAACACCACTTCACGGGCTACACTACGCGTGATTCTCTAAGAACGTTTAGTGAAAAATGCAAACACTGCCACAGTTGTTGCCTCGTCTGTCGTCGAACGTAGTCTTATTAGACTTGGGTCCATCTGCCACAGATCTGGTTTCTTCGAATTCCTTCAGCATGAACCATTGTTGATGGAGTTCTTTCCGGATGACGGTTGTTAAAATCGTCTACAATCAACCTGGTGCTTCGTTCTCCAGAATTCAGCATGATCTCAATGCGCTCTGCATGCGTCAAGGCCATCTGCTAGAAAAAAACATGTAACCACACGAAGAAAGAAACAGTCACAGCTTCGTAATGGTTAATGCCAGAGCACGAATACTAGTGCCATTCAATTTCTAAGAAACAATTGCTACTAAAATGACATATGCTATGATTTCCATTTAAGATCAGTGCGTAAAATTCAAAATGGCTGATGTCATTGTAATGTCCTCAAACAATACTCCCATTCCTATTCCTCACCCACAGTTAGTTCGGTGTTATATTTTGGAACATTTACCACTCAATACGGTGTTTCTACACTTTTGGACCACCCTGTATATTAACATTTCACTTCATTGTGTTCTAATATTTTTGTCTTCAAACGGCATGAAAAATATGACAGTGTCCAATGTTATGATTTCTCTATTTTTATTTATTGATTTTGAATGTAGAAACTAAGAAATTATTAAAGAACAAAATTAAATTAAAATAAGGTTTCATGTCAAGAGATTTCAACGGTGACTGAGCAAACCTTCCTCTTCAAAACTTACTGTGTTTAAGTGAAGACTTGCATTGAAATAATTTTATTTTTTCTTATTTTTACAATTGTAAAAAAAAAAAAAAAAAAAAAAAAAAAAACTACAATCTGGAGAACATAATATTCTAATATACAGGGAGTAAAAAATTAAATAAAATGAAATCTTGAAGTTTTACGTCCCACGGTTATGCCGTGTAGGCTAAAGGAGACGGTGATGATGAGAGATGAGTGAAATGATGGAATGAAGAAAGTGGGAGGAAACGGGAGAACCCCGAGAAAACCCACGAGCACGGTGTTTGTTCACCATACGATATAGAGTTAGCTTAGAGGATAACGCTTAAAACAGTGCAAGTACTACGGAATAAAGTGGTAAGAGTTTTCAACATTTTGATTTTATTTTTAAGAACAAAACGCTCTCAGAACAAGAAGAACCATGAAATGAAATGATAAAAAGTGGTAAAATTAGCTTAGGGAGAGAAACGCTAATTTTTATTATAAATAACTATGTCATATTCTTTATAATCAAACTATTAGAATTCTCTGATACCGCATTTTATGTATTTCTGAAGTATAAACTTTTTTCGCTGAACACAATTAAATTGATCTACTATCGACACGTGGTTGCGTAACATTATATAGTAAGATTCTTTGTTCCAGAAAAGAATGCGCGAACTACAGTAAAGTCTTTCGTAAAAACGTGTTCAGATCGAGGGTAGTTTACTTACTATTATTTTTATGAACTGTATCACTTTCACTAGAAGATGGTTCTAAATCTCAACAAATACAATATTCTGAAAATGTTCCTTTCAGCAAGGGTGCCGATCCTGAGAGGCCGGGTCCCCCAATGCTCATGTGGCCCCATGTATTTTTATGAATGTGTATTTTTTTATTGTTAAACGTATATTTTACAATATTTGGCATAATTTGAATTCAATTTGCCTTAAAATCCTCATATATACCTGCTTAGCAGTGTTGGCAAAAGCCATGGTTTTTATTTAAAAAAAAACAACCGAAAAACCATTTTTTTTTGTTGTTGTTGTTGTTGTTTAAACCCGGTTCTTTTGGTTTAAACCAAGTTTTTTTTGGTTTAAGTAATTTACTCTATGTATTTATATTAGATATGAACAGAAATGACTTTGTTTCGCCTTTGTGTTATTATGCAACAACAAGGTTATGCTGGAAGGGGTCACATAAGCTTAAAGCGGAATCCAAACCGCTTCTCAACTTACATCCAAGAGAAGTTGTCCATTTGGACACGGAACCAGGACTAATTGGTCACAAATGCGATTGCCGACTCACTCACGAAGGACTCCTGATAAAAATACGTTGTACTGATCTTTACATAGGTTTACTTGTTAATATAATTGTCAAGAATCATTTCAGAAGGACAAAAAGAAACAGTTACACAATGAAAAAACATTATACCAGAATTATATATAAATCAGGAAACTCCCGCCTTAGCCATTGGGAAAATCCTATTATTACTTTAAATGTATTTGTGTGTAACATTTTAAGGTCAACGTATCATAATCACTACTCTAAAACTGAGGTATTAAATTACAAATTTGGCATGTAGATATCATTCAATAAAATTCAAGTCAAATCCAAGTTGATGTTGGAAGCTACGTAGGCAATAAATTTTGCCAATTTCTATCAATATATTCAAACAACCTTGCTTCTTTATAAAACAACAGGCATTGATTCAATAGAAATATATAATTTGGTTTCATTTCGTATGTTTAGGCTTAAAATCCTTATTATCCTTACCAAGGTTACCACGGAGAAGACTTTCGCTTAAAGGGACACCTCGAATCGCTACTTGGTTTACACTTGAAAGATGGGTTGTGGTTCGATCGAGAATTGAACACGGGACCCCTTGATTAAAAGGTGAGAAGTAGATAAACGTAATGCGGATGGTTTGATATGTGGAAACGTCACCATGAAGTTCACACGATTTAAAGCATTTATCGTTTTTTTTTTCTAAACCAGTTGGATTTTTTGAAAAAAACCTTGGTTTAAACCAGCCAACCCTGCTTCTTAGACCCTTGTCTTTAACAAAACACACACCTGAATGGGCCTTCCTCAAAGTTGGAGAAACCGACGCCCTTGCTTCAGCAATACGAAAGTTCACAAATGCACAACAACTGCTAGTCAAATTAATAAGTATTATTACTATTTTCTATGATACTACTAAGAATGCACTACGATGTGATTGGGGTTTTGAGTTTAGCGTCCCTTTCAGCAGCAAGCCTATATGAGATGTGGACCTACAGCTCAACGTGAGATCCGAACCTCATGAGGTCCCACCGGGAATCGAACCGGGTACACTATCCATATACCTACGAGGGAACTCAAGAATGCACTACGAATATGAGTTTAAAACGGATCATGTTTCAGCCAATGTGCTAGCTATTAATGCTGGGCTCAGAAAAACACGATCAATAATTTAAACGAGTGAATGGAAAAAGCATTCCATTAGTAGCTAACTAGTTTATTGTTACTGACCTACTTCTACAAAAGTTACCTTCTTTCACTCATTATTTAAAGTCACTCAATTCAAAATGACAGCAGACTGTCAGTATTTCAAAACATTGGATCTCTCCCTCTTCGAAACAACACATCGCCAATACACATTTAACTTTCTTGCCTTTATCTCGTCTAGTATTTAAAATTCCACTTGTCACTTAGTTTATACAAAGAGAATTCTTAATTATCCTCTTTGTGGATTGAATACATTAATCTCCTGAACATCCTTTTTTCATTAGAAAAAACTGTTATAACCATCAGAGATGATTGGTTACAGAACGAGTGTCGGGAAGATTGAACACTGCAAAATTAAGAATTAAGAAAAGCAGATGATAATATACCTTTCAGGTAAGTTTTAGTGTATTAGTTATTTCATTGTTGATGTTAATGATACTTCACATTTGCAGATTTACCAGCGGTTCGTGCATTGTATTTAACTGTGTAGTTATTCTTGAAATATAGAAGAAACTTTTTGTGGCACGGGATATATTTAATTTGAAGAATTTAAAGAGCATTTCACTGTAGCAAATGTATGTGCAAGGTGGGGTCCTGCTCTAATGATCTTTTCTTTTTTACAGGGACTAAAACTATGTTGAGCAGGGGAAAATGAGCAAAGAGCAGTACTCAAGCATGTGCATAAAGGAAGAGTTAACTGTTAGGAGATCCATGAGGAGATAGTGGTAACATGTAAGGAGGGAGGGGGGTGCTCGATCTTCTGGTAGTAGAAGCATTTAAGTGTGTGTGGAAACTGACCCTCGCCCAGGTAGGTCAGTGAAGTTGGTAACACATGAAACTAAGGAAAACGAGCACACGATAACTTTGGCAGACAAGAGCTGCAACGTCAAAATTAACAGTGAAGCACATTTAATATACATGTTATTGTTATTGTTATTTGAGAGTGAAGGAAAAAAACACAATATGAGTTTGGTACCAAAGCTTCTAAACAAGCAAAGATTGCCAAAATGCAAAATATTAGAACAAAATCTTTCGCTGTTTGAGGGTGATATAGATGGATGTGTGGAACGACTTGTAACTAGTGATGATTTCAGGGACAGGAGAGGGTCAGTTTCGCAGTATTACTTACACCCTCCGTTTATTTAAAGCCCTCCGGGAAAAATGTGGAGTTATCACTGCTTGTGACAGCTCACGAACACTGGACCAATCACTTTGTTCTGAAGACAAAACGAATATCAAAGCAGTGGACATGTGCCTCTTTCTCCACATGTCAAAGCCTATTCCCATCAACTGGGGAAGTAATAATAAGTCTTCTGGGATACAGAGGATGTTGTGCTGGCTAATGATCTATAAAATGGCTATAACATCAATGTGGAGTATTACGCTTCGCTTGGAAGATTTGAAGGTCAAACGACGAGCGAAGTCTCCAAGGGGATGATTCTTCATTAGTATAATGTAAATATCTCCTACAAATCACTTAATGTCACGTCAATTATCCATAACTGCGGGTCCGAATTACTGAAGCATCCATCTTATTCGTCTGATTTTGCACCAACGTACTTTATTTCTTCTTGAAAAAAGGTTTTCACTGGTGTACCTTATTATGATAACGTGCCCACTGCTGTGAATGACTATTTTAGAAGCTCTGAGATTTTTTTAAAATGAAACCATGATAAAAGCCCTGCAAAGCTCTGGCAAAATTAATGGACCAACAAGGGAACTATATCGATAGGTTTCACGCTGTCTCCTTCTGGATCAGGCTCACAACTTATGGAACAACCCTCGTAGTAGGTTTTTAAGTAGCACTCAGACGTAATGTGTGGTTTTAATCTTGTATTTTTTTTTTTTTTTAAATCAACTTTATCTATTTGTCCATTTGTATTATTAAAATTTTAAGGTTCGCACCTTCTTAATAATTCATTCTCTTTCTAACAAGAAAGAGCAGCAAGAAATTCTATTTCCTTTTGCTATCAGTTAGTCGTTTGAGTATATATTGGATCAAAGGAAAATCAATAGGACACATTCAATACGCAATTTAAAACAGCGTAACTTGAAATGTCGGTTATACTTAGAGACAAGATTTTGTGGTAAATAAGAATTCGTAATTTCGTTATAAAAATATGCATAAAGCGGGATAAAATCGGTGTAAATAATGAATGTAAGAACACTATTTTCACTGGCAATTACAATTAGTTACCCTTTATTTCCCCTTAATTTCCACTCATCAATCATCATGACATGAGCTCGTGCATTAATTACTATATTAAACGGTATTTGAGTTGTTTTTTTTTTTTTAATAACATTAAGCATCCTCATTGAATAAAAGTATCATTTAAAGAAAAACACACAGAGAGAGAGAGAGAGAACACTAATATAAAAAATAAATTTAATGTTCACAGTTTACTTACGTAAATAACACGTAAGCATTGTTTCAGGGTTTTCTGGTGTTAAATTTGTTCTTTTTAGGTAAGTATGTCATTGTAGGAAGAGAGATCTCTCTCTACATCAACATTCGAAACTGATATGTACATTAGTTGGAGACACTTTCCAGCGATTTCTGAATGCTTATCTAACATACCCTTTAACACTCCTTCCACACTATTCACTTCACCGTTGATACCATTTGGAGCTCATTTTGTAACTGCATGTGAAATTTCAAAAATTCATGGTGGTCTATTTTCTCAAAAATGGGAATTTTTATCACATTGCCTAATAATGGCAATTAATAAATTGTAAAAGCGTCGAAAAACTGTCCCTTTTGCGTCAATTTCGTGGAATATCGAAACTTGTTGCAAATTTCGCTAATGCGACAGAATTTTCGCGTTTAATCGCGAGCGTTATATGACCTAACAAATAGCGAAAAAATGTATATTTTAGGTGTACATTTCCATACAAAACTGATAAAATTTCGCGTTTTCGCGTGTCACCAAAAAATCGTGTCTTTAGTTATACTGAATTGCGTTTCATATGCATCATTTACATGATCTTATTTTATTGTGATCTATACTATAAGTACATCGAAAATAAATAATAATACTAATTCTTATATCGAATGTTTTCAAAATGCGACCTACAATTTAGAACATAAGTAAGGGTGAAATTTCACAAGCTTCCATTACTAGTAGTCCTACATGTAAATCTGCTAATCGGTTAATATTATTCATCTGAAAAACGCCTCACCCCGTTCAGATTGAATAATCCTAATTTGGTACTATTCTCTTTCCAGCCTTAGAGAAAAGTAGATGTAAACAAACCCACCTGACTACCAATAGGTCGATGACTAGTGATTGGTTGTTGGTCTCACTGCACTAGTATCCTACCGCAATATAATCCCTAGTAAAATATTAATTTGAATAAAAATATCTGAATTTATCCTTTATTTTGTGATAAGAAACGCAGTAAATGTGATATTTAACAACAGATGTAGCTTTATTTCAAGCTCAACCAACTTGGACATACAGTATTTACTGCGCATGCGTATGCGTTCGCGCGCCAACTCCGCTCATTTGAAATTGTAGAATATAGTTTCATGGTGACGATGAGTGACAATAATCCATTTTCGTCTCATGCTATAAAACACAAAAGAGGACAACTGGAACAGAGAATCTCGTTTCTATAACGATTTAAGAAAATGTTATTTCCAACATAGCAGTAATCAGTGCGTTTATTATTTAACAACCAACGGAGCCTTACACTTACGGAAATTAAGCTAGCAGACGGTCTTGCTGTTCACGTCTCTCGCTGCTGAAGCACGTGTGAGCCGCGGAATAATACATTTCGCTTTGTTTACGTCTACTTTGTTCTAAGGCTGGAAAGACTTTACAACATTATATGTCAAGCTTGAAAAGCTTTATTAGTATTGCCAAATTACAAATATATTTCTTAGTACAGCTTTCTGATAAAATTCCTATAGATGCCTACCAAAACACACAGTATTGAGATCCAAGTAGGCGCGAATCCAGAAATTTTTGTTGGGAGGGTCCAATACTACAAGACACTAAAAGAAGATAAGTAAATGTTAAATATTGTCAACTATATTCTCAGAGAAAAAGTAAACAGAACTAGATTGCTTGTGTAAGAAAAGAAGGATGAAATAGAAGATAAACTCTTTAGGCTTTATTGATGTAGCTACATCAATAATTTTGTTAAACAAGTTTAGTTTTATTAAGAAAGTATACAAATGTACGTCTAGTTTCTAAGTTTCGGAAGGGTTCAAACCCGGTGGACCCCCGGAGTGGATGCGCCCCTGGACCCAACGAAACTTCACCAGATTGACAATTCATTCTTATACTAAAAGTAATTCATTAGTGTAAAATAGATGGTTCAATAATTAAAACCACTGTATGTCCTTGGAAGAACTAATACTCCTGTTAGTGGACTTAATGTTAGCCGAGAACAAATATTATAGCTGAAATGAGCATACAAAATTAAATAAGGTGTCTTTCTTGTAATCCCCCTAATATAAATCGTTTTATTCAACTACTTGAAAAAAAAAAAAAAAAAAAAGGTTTGTTAGTAAAGCGTTAACTTCGAAGACTTCGTTTTCCTGCTATACATTATTTCAAATATGGATTCAAACTAAACTATGAATGTATTTCATTTGAAGATAGTTTTGTTAGTCATACTAAAACCATAGTTACAAGAAAATACCGTGGAAAAAGTACAGTTAAACATTTCCTCTAATTTTCATTCTAGTTTAAAAAGTACACATAATGATAAAAATGAAGAAAGAGTTAAAGACTAGATGATGATTTTAACACATATACTACTACTTCTAGGTTATGATAATACATTTAGTTATGTTCACAAAATCTGGCCACTGACCTGTTTGTGTTATAACATTATACACACGTACAAGTAAAATTACAAGTCTACTTTCTCTCTCTTTTTTCTTTCTTTCCTTTTTTTTAAGATCTACAGGGTAGTCTACATAAAAGCAGCCAGACTGGATAATACCAAAGATGAGCAAATAACTGTGTGTAGTTCTCTGAGTAATTCTGGCTGACGCCGGTGTGCTGCCCAATGTACAGTTGTTTAGCTGGAATGCCATGTCTTCAATTCTGGGAAACGAGTCGCGTCAAGAAGATTGTGTTTTCCGTGCAGCAGTGAATTGTGACAGTGGAATTCTCAGGTGAATGGGGGGAATTAAAACCACACACGCGGACTTTATTGAAAGATACACCTAGGAACAAAACCACCTGAGAAATGCTGTGTTCAGAAATGGTGTCGAACCGAGTCTATGGTAAATGTGAGTAAGCGGAAACCAAATGTTGACCGAACACCGGAGGTTTTCCGGGATAAGTCTACCCGGAAATTATCCCAGCAGGTCGGTGTGTTGAAATCTCTGAAATTGAAACCATACGAGGTAACATGTATCCAGGAACTCAAGGATAAACGGATTGGTAGTGTAATTGGTTACTGACAATGATTGTGAGCACGACTTTGGACCCCATGCAGTACTTTATGTCCGACGACGCGTAGTTCCATTTATCAGGTTACGAGAATGCGCGGAAACGCGCCATTGGTTTGTTTAGAATCCATGATCAATACATAGTTGTTTGATCCCGGTGGTGACCTCGTTTCAGGGACACGTGTAGTGGGTTTAGTGTTCTTTGAACCAATAGTGTGTCATCCAAAAATGTGTGATTCGCAACGAAAGGATTAGTTTAGGATCAGAAATTTACGCGAAAGACGTAAGTTTGTTTTATTCCTTGAAAATAAGAAAAATTAAACCCTCAAATAAATATATTCTGTGAGACACGTGTTCCCTCACGCCTTGATCAACTTCCCTTCTGCCATACTTCGAAACAATATAGGAAAAAAAAACTAGAATATTTTATACTAAAGACGACCTATTTTACACATCTGGGATACGAGAAACTGTCAACTACAGCGTCACGCGACTGTGAACAGACGCGAGTAGTGCTGCATAGCGTCACGTTCCCAATTTGTGCTGCTTTATTTAAATTCTGCAAGTTACAAAGGAGCGCACTCTGCTGCATCGCCTCAATTTGTATCTAGCGTACGCAAGGTGTTGTGGCCCGCTCGTTCCCCGGATTTACCTCTGTGATTTTTATCTCTGGAAATGCTCAAAGGAAATGATGTGTGCAAATAACCCCCATTCCCTGGCAAAACTGCAGCAAAACATTATCGACACCATCCGGACCATCACCCATGAAGAGCTCTAGATGGTTTCATCCAATATGCTGCGAAGTCCGCAGAAGAGTCTCGACGTTAACGGGTCCACTTTCAGCATCTCTTGTAACATGTAGATAAAGCCAGTAATTACATTTTCCCACTGTCGGCTGATATCCGGTATTGTCAAGCCCGGTTACTTTTATGTTAGCCACCCTGTATATTACACCTAATATTAAAATATGTTACAGGTGGATGTAGAATCGAATTAATTAAAAAGTGAGAGATGTTAGTGTCTATTTTGAATACGACTGTATTTAAGGATTAATGGAAAAAGGTTTTGAAATTATGAAGTTAAGACAGGGAAAGACAATCTTTATTCAAAGAATGTTCGAACTAAATCTTATCTGTACATAGGACCTAATGGACACATGCACTATGTAATTCAATATATATACAGGGTGTTACAAAAGTATGTCACAATATTTTGGGAACAGATTCCTCAGATCAAAATAAGAAAAAAAAAAAGTTCATATGGACCTATCCTCAAAAGTGGATAGCTTCGGAGTTATAGGGTACGGAAAACGTGAAACCAGTGAACTTTAAAAGTTCATAGCTCCACTACTATGGAACCTATCGTAGTCGGGTCAAGATCACTGAGCAACTGGTATGTGAACTATCCACATATCCAAGTTTAAGAATACTCCAGTACTTGCAAACCGACTTTTAGAGAACTAGGTGGAGAGTGCTCAAGTACTCCTAAACAGCCTCTCTAAAAATGACTGTGCAAGTACCGGAGGTTCTGAAAGATGGATATTTGGATAGTTCAAATACTAGTTCCTCTGTGATGTCTTGACCCAACTACAATTGGTTCTTATAGTAGTGAAACTATGGACGTTTCAAGTTCATTTTTTTCACGTTTTCGGCACCCTATAACTACGAACCTATACATTTCTGACCAGAAGTCCCTATGAACTTATTTTGATGTGAGAAATCTATTTCCAAAATATTATGACAAGTTTTTGTAACACCTTGTATATAAATTAAATGGTTTAATCCTGTTACTGTCTTCTTACCAGCACCTTTCTGTGTACTTATCTTTTCCCAGATCATACTGAGACTTATGTATATATAAACATTAACTAAAACCCTGAAGAAATTTGATGTAATCTGTTAATTAACTACACTTACTTTCCTCACCCTTGGTTTGGTTTCTTTCTTCTCAGAACCTGAATCCTTCATTTTGTTAACTTCGCTATCCTGATCGTTTGATTCACCCAATCGCTGTCAAGACATGAGCAAATTAATCATCATATTACACAAAATGTGAAAATTGACTTGTAAGTTTTATGTCTAATTATTACTGGTTTTAAATAACATTGCATTTATCTTACTTCGAAATATAAATAGAAGGAAGGTCTTTAAAAAAACTAAAAGGAATGGACATTTTTGCCCCAGAAAATTTTGGACATTTCAGTTTTAATGGAAAAGTAATAATACGTTCCACCTTTTTTTTTTAAAAAAAAAAAAAAAAAAAAGTAACATGAAAAAACATTAATTACTGTATTCCGAAAAAAATTTAAACTTCCATGAAAGGAAAAGAAACTACAAATCAGTTAAGTTCTCTAGTTTCAACCTACTACTTTTAGAGCTATTACTTTTTCATAGAGAAAACTGTTTTAGTACACATATGTCCTGCAATAGGTCACGCAATTATCGTTCACAATTTATGTAAAAACTAAAACTGCAATTGGTAACATCTTTTAGCAGGTAAAGATAAATTTTATGCAGGAGCACAGGATGAAGAAGTGCATGTATTGCATATAAAGAGGTCATAAAAAATTCAAGGAGGAGGAAATTTAAAAAAAAAACCGTCAATAAAATTTCTATTTCAGACACATTTACACGATGTAAAAAGAAAGAAGAAATTCTGTGAAAAGTTACTTTTACTACAATGTAAAGCTAATACCATACCCAAAATGGGCACTCATAGCTTCACTTTTTGTAAAATGAATTCACATTACTTTTCCTAATAAAATATCTGAAGCTCACAGTAATGTGTTTCCAAACGAGATGTAAGTATATTTTAGAGGAATAAAAATAATTTTATATCTTGTTTTTTGTTCATGGTATTATTTTCTTATCTGCCAATTTTAATCTTTAATGACAAAATGCAGAATTTTTGGCAGCGATATGATGGTTTGGAAATTGAAACAACTCCATCGATAGGTTATGTTACATAACGTATTTGTAAGCAAACAATGGAATGTCACTTTGAAAATTGAACACGATAACCATCTCTGGATTGAAGTATTACAAGTACTCTATACCATGAAGGCACTTTATTAATTGTAGAATTCACTATAGCAGGTATTCTCAAACTTTTTCACTGATATACCACCAAAATATATTAATTATTAATACCAATATAAGTTATACGTGCCACCAACAGCGGCTTGCGTACCACAGGTTGAGAAACCCTGCATTACAGGTAAATAAAGGTAGTAGTTGAAGAAGGAAATCATAAAAATAGTAAACATCCGTTCTTTTTCTACAACAGCCGGCATTTTTGAATTTCTGCTTCGAACCCATTCAATAAATAAAATTTTAACTTATCTTCTAGGCAAACCAATAGAAAAAAAAAATGAAAACACTGTACCTGCATTCACTTTAAAGATAATTCATCGTGTAACATTTAGAACCTAATTTCTCAAAACTACTAGTCTTGTAAGATCTTTTTACAAATTATAAAATATCGTGAAGAAAGAATAATAGCACTTATTTCCAAATACAAATGCTGATGCCTCTAATTTGTGATGATTTTAAGGTATATACAATTGTAAAATAGTTGATTTTAGAGAAGTTTTACACTTGTATCACAAGACTATTAGTTTTGAAATACTTAACACTTTGGCCCTAACAGATGCCATATGAACTGTAATTTTAAAATCCGGCACAAAGTAATTCTATTAAGTATACTTAACACCGATATACATAATCAACATTTTAATATGTTTAAATATATTTTTATAGAAAATACACTAACCACGATACATGATGGTGAAACTGAAGCATCACGGTTACATCATGATATGGTAAGGATGAAGTAATTTTAGGTACAAGTATGCATTGTACTTTGCAAACTGGAGCTACAGGGAACAAACATACTGAATAACTCAGTAATAATAATAATAAAAAACTTAAGAATTTTATGAATTAAGGCTCTCAACTGCTTATTTCTTTTAGATTAACACTAGAAGTCCGCATCGAATATTGTAACGTCAAGTCCGCATGGGGTCAAATTCGACCTCACACTTAATTTTGCAGCAACTACTTTTGGTTATTTATTTATTTCACTGATTTAGAGTTAATTAAAATATTTTAAATGATAGTAAGGCATCCATGCGCAGAACCCATATAATTATCAATATTTGATACAAAATAACAAGTTTCTATAGATATTAACTTAGAAACAGATTCTATAAGTATTTTACTGTGAAATCTGAAATAATGTTCTACTAGAAAACATACTTTTGATTTTATGTCCTATTCCAGACCCACCCTTTTATTTATAACTCCAGGAAAATAAAAGGTGTTTGCGCTTTTGAAAGTTTTGCGAAGTCCACTTGGGGTCTTTGGGACTCCAACACACAGTTTTTCACAAATTTTGTATTTCTATTTCTAAGTTTATTGCTTTGTTTGAATAAAAATTATAAAATTATACACAGAAAACTCCCCAAAGCAAAGTCACAATAAAACAGAACAATAGAACTAAAAGTGTAAGAAATATAATAAAATAGATCACGTTGGGGTCAAAAAAGACCCCCATGCGGACTTCTAGTGTTAAAAAAAAAATATCCACAGAGAAGTAGGAACCTACCTATATGCTACTAGTTCAGCACCGCAATCGAAGACATTGAGCATGGAAAGAATTGAGAAATTTTTACTTCCCGGATACTTTTTTTAAAATCTTTACATTATGTACTGTTTATGTAACTAAAACTGAACAATCATATACCAAGCTTTCCTCAAAGCATTACCCCCCCCCCCCCCGTCCAGTTCAGAAAATGGAAAATTCAGAATAAGGTTTGAGTTGGGTATTAAAGCTTAAGATTAAAAAAAGAAACTTACCTTTTTTACCTTTGGTTTTGTCTCTTTCTTCTCGTTTATTGAATCTCTTAGTTTATTGAATTGTGCATCTTTGTCATTAAGTTCAGTAAAATTCTATTACAAGAAAGAAAGAAAAAATATGTTAGTTTGTAGACAATAATAATTGACTAAGTTTCCCTAGAATTTTACATAAATTAAGTTTTTAAAATATGAAATACAGAGTCCGTCCAAAAATGCATACACAATTTAATAGAGTATCCGTAATGTAGCCAGAAACTCATCAAGAGGAGACACACACACCTTATATGAGAAACCTCGGGCGCCAGGGCGCCATAACGACTGAAAATAGCAGTTTGGCGCAAAGATTTTTTAAAACATTATTTTTCCAAATTTTTATCTGACAGAACTTATTTGTTTATGTACTTGAATGGTAAAAAATAAGTTACAATAAATTCGTTACAAAGTTCGGTTGCCAATTTATATTGAACTTTACCATAAATGGCTCATCATTAGAGAATTTTGATCTATCCAGAACAGTGAACAATAGTAGCTCTTAAACTACAAGACACGTATATGGACATAAACCTTGCACTGGTACTTTGCACGACCTCACTTCTATTGCTTTCAATTCGTAGTTATCTATGAGGGATAACTTGTAGACCGAGGCCTATATATATATCATAATGTCCCATTATATGTATAGCATTAATTACTCAAAAGGTCAGAAATATGGCGTTGGAAATATTAAACTAAACTCCGTTTCGCTACAGCCCGTAAAGGGCTATGCCCAGCAAGATGACGCTCGGTCAATTGGACATCGTGTGGTCAGAGTATCATCACACCCAGTCGCCATTATTTGTGGCTTTCTGGATTGTAGTTTGATAGTTTGATACGTTTTAAATCGACTTGTACCCAAATTGCTTTATGATTATGCTGCTGGATCAACACTGGAAAATTTAAGTTCTCCCACCGGGAGTGAGACAACACGCACACCGAAGTCATGTGCGTTAACGATTCGGCTAAAGGAAGCGCTCAGTAATCTTATATATAAAAATGAAGGTCTAAGTGTGTACGAAGGGACCGTACGTTATATAAAATTTCAAGGAGACTGCACGCTATATACCATAGTTTTTTTGGTTCGTATCCTAAGAGAAAGGAGGGGTTTCAAAGAAAAAAGTAGTTTAAAATGTATGTAAAAAAAAAAAAAAAAAATCACGAATTTTTCATATTGACATGTAAATTTCAGGGTGACATGTAAAAATGCAGTAACAGAAAATGACTGATATGAATATCGAATCCATAGTTTTCGGGGTCAATAAGATAAATAGTAACATTCCTGATGCCATACAAGTAAAACTTTAGTCCCCATCGCTATAGGAGTTGGGAGCGTGAAAAATAACATGTCCAAAACAGCTGATGTTAAGTGTCAAATTCACAGTTTTTAGAGTCGCTGCGATAAATGGTAACATTCCAGACGCTGTTCATGTCCAACTTTAGCCATCGTCATGTGGGGTTGAGGGCGTGAAAAATAACATGTCCAAACTAGTCGATATTAGTATCGAATCCGTAGTTTTTGTGGTCGCTAAGCACATTGGTGACAGTTCCATTGACATTTGAGCCCAGGTTAAGACGGAACGTAGCAGCTGGACCGGGAGCTCGGAGTTGACCTTTCATATTTATTTTTTTTTTACTGATATTGACAGGGGTAACGCCTATTCATACTATATATATATAATACTCATATTGACATGTGAACGCCGAAGACATTACTCTTTATTATTTATTTATCTTATTGACATTGACAGGAGCAGCGTTCAAGGCGTTGTTATTCGTTATTTATTTATTTGTCATATTGACTGGGGAAACGCAGCAATGTTCCTCTTTGTTATTTATTTTAGATATATTGACCGGGACAAGAGCTGCTCTTCCTTGTTTATCTCCTTCACTCGTTTCTACACCTTCAAATTTGATATACTGCATAAACTTTATCCTCCTCGTGCGAAGAACGGGTATTGCAGCTGGTATTAATACTAAATAAACAAATAAATCATTTTCCTTTGTAACACTTTGGATGTGCTCGTGCAGATGGTAAAATTTTTATGCATGTACTACGAAGAACATAAAAGGACGAAGAATACAACATATAACTAACTTTGCTGAAATCTTATTTCGGGATAAATACAGTTTCTAGGAAGCACTTTTTTTTTTTTTTAATGTGTCCGTACAGTATTCGTTTTCGGTATTACTGTACAAAGGGGGCGGGGCTTGAGCCGAGTCAGTTTCTCTGGCTATGCCACTGAACTACGTATTGTTTTTGAAGCTAAATTGAATTATCATTACAATATACAGTATGATATTTCTTATCAATGTCTGTACTCTCATGGCGGTTACGTATAACAGTGAAACAAAATGACCGATGCACACTAGACATTTAAGGAACGGGAGTCCATTTTAAAGTGGTGTTTCAAATTTGAAAATATCGCCGAAGTTCAACGTTAATAGGGACCGTGAGTTTGAAACAGAACTTTCTACATGCTTGCATGTATAATTAAAATATTAACACACATACAGTTTTCTTTAGTTTACGTGGGTATACTTTTTCTACGGCGATAAACACACAAAAGAGATAATGGGCCTAAACATTGATTGCCACAGATACAGCCCAGGTGGCACAAATTTTCAAGATATTCTCCACCGCAATTCAGACATCGTGAAATCAACTTCTGTATTTCGATGTCGAAAAAGTAAGACGATTGGAGTAAAACCAGTGTGTGACAGTCACCTGCAATTAATTGTTCATCATCAAAATGCTTACCGAATAGGCATTTATTGAGATGTAAGAAGACATCAAAATCACTCGAAGCAAAATCAGGGCTATACGGAGTAGAGACCTGCACGGGCCGGGCTTGGGCGGGCCAACTCTGCTATTTCTTTGGGCCGGGCCGGGCTTGGGAGGGCCGACACTGTTATTTCTTTGGGCCGGGCCGGGCTTGGGCTGGCCGACACTGATTTCTCTTCAGGTCGGGCCGGGCTGGGGCTGATCAATTGCAATTCTTTAATAATTATTGGCTTTCATTAAACGATAATTGGAATAAAGCCAAACGTTGAAGAAGTGTGTCCGTAAAAATGTTACAAAGAATGCAATAGCTATTTACAGTTTGTGTTGCTTAGCGGCTCCATTTTCACTATAGAGGATTGCAGGCATTATGCGGTAAATTGAGCTCTGACCTTGACCTTCACTGAACTCAAAATATAACAAGAAGGTGTGGGAATGTCTTGCCTGTCGCTAAACAATATTGCCATCTTCACTTTAAGCTAAAAATCAATTAAGTTAGATTTTTGTTACAGGGAATGGAGTTTTTGTTCTCTCGATGACAGGCAAAGTTCTAGGAGGCAATGGTACCATTCAGAAGGCAAGCGTCAGCTTGTGAACCAGAGTTTAGAAAATGTTTCTGAGGGTTAGGTCAAATTTAGTACTAAATTTTGAGAAAGATTGGGGCTCGAGCTAATTTTTTTAAAAAATTTATCGGGCCGGGGTCGGGACAAAAACTTTTAAAATTTATCGGGCCCGGGCCGGGCTTGGGCCAAGAATTTTAAAAAACTTATCGGGCCGGGCCGGACTCGGGCCGAAAATCTCCAAAACTTCGGCCCGTGCAGGTCTCTAATACGAAGGGGAATCAAATACGTGCCAGTAGAACAGCTTCAGAAGATCGGCTGTTACCTGCGGTATAGTTCGGATCTTGCTCCAAGCGACTTTCGTGTCTTCAAGATATTCCTGTCCAGTAAGTATTTTTGATAGTGATCAACTGTAGATGAATGTCATACTTTGGTTCACTCCCAGGCGGCTGATTTTTACATCGGAATACAACAGTTGATCCCATGGTAATAAGTGTCTGAATTCCGGTGGTGAATGCGCAAAAAAAATGGTGTCACCTGTGGCAGTCACTGTGTCTTCTTTATATATTTACCGCCCTAGGGAAGCTTACTTTCTGGACGCGCATCGTATATAATTACGTCCTTTACGTATATAATTAACGTTTGCTTTCAAAACCGAATTAAATGAAACGTAAACTTACAAGTTAACATGTGATCTGGATATGTACTCCCCATCGTAAGTAGCCCAGTTTTCGTGCATCAAAGGCCAAAGCACTTATCACTTGGCCATGAGAAAGCAGCATACTCTACTTATCACAGCCATGAGGAAGCAGCACAATCAATTTAAGTTCATTTTGAAAACCTTTTAAAACTGATTTCTTCTATTCATTTTCTTTTTAAAATTACGTAATGTACTGATTTACTATTTTATATTATTATGCAAAAATTAACTAAACAAAACACATCAATTTTATTTCGTAGGTCAAGGATTAGTTATCTTGAATGTAAACAAATGTTTTTTTTTTTTTTTTTTGAGTGACGGAATATTCAAATGATTATATGTATATTAGATTCTCAGAAATACTGTTAGATATTTTTTTGTTTCATAAATACTGTTAGTTTAGGTAAAGAGAATTTTAACAACCGACACCGGGACCCTGAGAAATTTTAACAACCGAACCGGCTGGATAATACTGCAGAGCACAATGCTCCAAACGAAACATTCTCATTTCTTCAAAGAAATGTAGTTTCTCAAAACTCCTTTATACATTTGTTCGTCTACGAGATAAGACGTCTCAAGAACTACTTGATGCAGCATCAATTTTTGGCCAAGATGTAGGAAATCAAGAGTTACAAGTCGAGTTTGTGGAAGCAATCCATCCATCGGAAGTGATATAAATCAAACATTTCCGATTTTAAGGTTGTTCATGAACAGTAGAAAAAATGGTAGCAGACAGCGAGAAGTAATCTCTGCAATCGATTATATGTCCCAAGAATACATTTCATCTTCATTGTTCTCTCTTGGTTACAATCGAAGTGACAAAAACTCAACTTTCGGTTTCAATGTTGATCTATATAGAGCAAAAACGATAACAGATATCGAGATGCTATTTTTGAATCGATGTAACAGTCAAAGAATAGATACCATATTTTCTCTTGACTGTATTCAATCTGGAAGTGGTGGCCCCGCGTGGCGCAGTCGCTAACGCTTTCGCCTTTGGTGTGAGGAATCCCAGGTTCGATTTCCTGTAGGGACACACAGTCAAAAAAAATACAACAGTTTTTTTTCAGGCCAGCCATCTTCAATGAGGTTTTCCTTGGGTTGCCTCTCATTCACACCAGGAAAATGCCGGGATGGTACCTAACATAATGGTCCCAGGTCGCTTCCTTCGTTTCCCAATCTGTTCTCCCTTCCCTTTTATCGGATAGTGTGCTCGCCGAGAACGTCATTCCTCATATATGTGACGGGCTGAATGGTCTTAAAGGCCGACAGCCCAGAAAGCTAATTCCTAATTCTAACACGAAGAGACAGAAATCGGCTACTTTATACTAACGCTGATCGTATAAAGTAGAAAGATAATAAATGGCAAAAAGCGGTTTCTTGCAAAAAATTAATCAAGCGCCAAGAATAGATTCCAACCCCACTTTAATCTCTATTAAAATCAAAAGTTGTAGCAATTTACCCACTTCCGGTTTAAATACTGAGAAAATATCACGCCATACAAAATTCTTCAAAAGGTGCACAAGTGACTGCTATTAACATCCTTATCTCTTTACTCAGGAAGCCACAATACTTGTTCGGAAAGCTTCTTTGGCCATTCTTCCTCTTCCTTTCTTGTCTTCACCAGTAATATTACCTTGGAACAGAAAACTTGTCAGTGTTCTACTTCCTCCCCTCCCCCCCTCATGCTTCCATTTTCGGGGCAGACGTTCATTCCATTACCCTTACTTATGTCTTTCTAATGTTTATTTTCAATCCATGTTCCCCACAGCTTGTCACTGAGTATTTTAATACATTAATTTTCTTTTCAGATTCCGAAAGAAGCACTATATCATCTATAAACAGTATAGACGTAAATCTTCTACCGAAATACGAGGCGCGTCCCATAGTTAGAAAACCGTATATTGCGCGAAGTGATTGCATACACATGAGCGACTTAGGTCCTAGCATGGCACATGCGTCAGCAGAACTTCTCTACTGCTCTCAGTAGCGTCGTGGCAGTGGCTGAAGATGGATTTTCTATTCCAGCTCCCGCCAGTTTTTGAATGTGCAGGGCATGGTGCCGATTGAAATCCATTATCAGCTGTGCCAGGTCTATGGGCCTAACGTCATGAGCAAGCAGTCCCCACAGATTTCCTGCTTCTTATTGCACAGCATTGCCACGGAGCGCCTGTTGTTCAAGAAGTTGTGTGCCAGGTGGGTAAAGAGGCAACTGACTCCAGAACACAAACCAAGGTGCATGGGGTCAGCATTGACATTTTTGCAACGATGCAGCTGACGATGGATTTCAATCGGCGCTATGCCCTGTGCATTCAAAAACTATCACTGCTTGCACTTCACACAAGCGGGAGGTAGAATAGGCCGCTGGTGCATGCACCATGCTAGGACCTTACTCTCTCACGTGCACACAGTCACTTCGTCCAACATACGGTTTCCTAGCTATGGGACGCGTGGGAAACTTACTTTCTGGATGCGCCTCGTACCACCTTCATTGTGGATATGGAGAAAAGAACAATTTTAGACGTAAATACTATAAGAAGTTGGTTGTGGAATTTACTAAGAGGGAACTGTATAAGCAGGGACTGCCAGAAGGTATGTCCGCAGGAAAAAAAGAGGCTAAGGTTGAGAGAAGGCATATAAAATTCAAAATTTTTACGTGAGGACGAAGAAGTTAGCTGAAGACCGCAATGCATGGGTTTCTCAGTTTGTGGCACGTGACTTGCTAATAATGGCAGAATGCGTATGCTGATATGATTAAAATACTTTTCTGCTGATATATCTGTTCTATATGCATATTAAGTAAAACTGGTGAGGAAATATATCGTCGGCGGCAATTCAAAACCTGCTATGTGCATTTTGCAGGAGAAGCGAAAAACAGTATCCTGGTTAGCTTTTTGGCTTTATAAAAGTGATGTTATAAGTAATATTTGATGCTGCACGTAACTGGTACCTTCTCAAGTTACTTGAGAAGGTACCAGTTACGTGCAGCATCAAATATTACTTATAACATCACTTTTATAAAGCCAAAAAGCTAACCAGGATACTGTTTTTCGCTTCTCCTGCAAAATGCACATAGCAGGTTTTGAATTGCCGCCGACGATATATCTGTTGAACTCTCCTTTCAACTGCGCTCTCAGCACCCTCCATCAAAAGTACTTATCGCTATGGACTGTCAGACTGTCATGGATTTTGTAACTCAAGATGTGCGGGAAGAAGCCTACTGATGTGTCATGTTTGCCGACTGCATTGTACTGTGTAAATAGAAATAGGGAAGAAGTTGAAAAGGAAGTATGGTATTAGAGGAAGTCTTCGGAGGATAGAGGCATAGAAGTCAGTAGAAAGGAACAGAGTATCCGAGTTCAACGAAGAAGGAAATGGAGAAGTAAGGTTACAGAACAACAATTGAATGAAATAAATAAATAAAAAACTTTAAATATTTAGGTTCATCTATTGCCAACAATGGTGGTAAAAACAATTTTGGTTCGTTACTAAACCCTTTGTGTGAGTGCCTGTTTACGCAAACGCATATCGCCGGCCCGCCACAACAACTAATTATAAATAAAATAAAGTTTGTGTGTCTGTCTGTATGCGGCCTGAGGACCAGACGAGTGGACCGAGAGTTACCAAATTTGGGTCACGGGTATTTTGGTCCAAGCCCCAGACCAAGACGAAGAGTTTTCTTTTTTTCAAATTTCGAACCAGGAGGAACCCAGGAAGGCGTTTACCGGGATATGTAAAAATGGTAGAAAATGACCGATTTTAGTGTCGAATTCATAGTTTTCGCGGTCGCTGAGATCAATGATGAAACTCTGAATGCATTAACTTCCAAATTCACCCCATTCGGCTGCGGGCCGGAGGTCACCGGAAGAGATAATTCATGTAAAAATAATCCAAAATGACCAATATTAGTGTCAATTCCATAGTTTTCGTGGTCGTTGAGATCAATGGTGACATTTCCATTAGCGACGACTTTCAAATTCAGCTACCATTGTGCTGGCCGGGGTCACCTGCGGGGGAAGAGGGTTACCGACATATGTAAAACTAATCCAAAATGACCAATATTAGTGTCAATTTCATAGTTTTCGCGATCGCTGAGATGAATGGGATACTTCCACAGGCGTTGACTTCCAAATACAGCTCCCATGCGAAAAAAGAGTATTTCAGCTAGACGAGTTAAAAATCATACCTAAAACAGCAGTTTATGGACCTGATTTTGTAAACTGATTTCTGAAGCTCAAGATGAAATGTTTCCCGAACAGAGAGCAGGATGAAAGAAAAATGTATTTTATACCAAAACAAAAATAGTTTTATTATTTTTTCTTGGTTTGGCTTATGGTTTTTTCTTCTTGTCTGCCAGGCTGGATTTAGGCTATCAGTAAAATATATATCAAGACGTATAACTTCCAGGTACTTGATAGAATGGTTCGGCAACCAAACTAAACTTCCAATATGGAGGTTGTATAACTTCCACTTGCTGGTAAGAACTGCAATGCCTTTGGAAACCAATCAAGATTGCCAGCCCCGAACTAAACACAGGAATCGCAATTGGTTCTTGTAAATATATTTACTTAATTGTAAAGAAATCAAAAGTGGTACTTGGACAGGAAAGTTACAAGTAAAAAAAGAAAAAAAGAAAATTTCACACACCCCCCCCCCCACACACACACACAAGAACGGTTTTCTTTGAGGAAAAAATCCCAGGAAGTTTTTTTTTTTCCTTTTCATATTTACAAATAAGAATATAACTCAAGTGTTTTCGAATGTATGCTTTCTTTCACTGACTGGCTTGTCCTACAATTACTCCACATTAGTAACAGCTGCAATACTGGTATTTCAATAAAAAATATAAAAGCAGCTGCCAATCATACAACTTAGTGAACTACGAAGAACAAGAGAAATGGCATGAATACAACACACACATGCCATTACCGATTTTTCATGTACTCAAACTCTAGATGATCGATGAACGCATAATGCAGATTACGCTTGAGAACTCAATGTTAGAAAGACGAAGTCTATGACTTAGGCCGTGACGTAATATCGTTACTCACTGTTAGGATTACCATATGTTCTTTAGAAGAACATCTTTTCTCATGCTTGTTCTATAGTGAACTGTATTTGTAAAACTATATCCACTAGCCTAAGAAACTTCCTTCATTTTAAACTACTAGTATTAGTACAAACTGTGGTAAGCACATTCAGAATACTTGAGTAGATACTTCACTCTAAGTATGTTCACAATACTATAAAATCTACTTATTTCCCCCAGATCATAATAATTACTTTCTTTTTAAGCAACATCAATTACATAGTTTTATTCAATTCTACAATAGAACTGTCGAAATTACCATAATTGAAATCGACCTATAGAATCTGACGCCTAGATTCCGTAAGTATAATCGAAACATATAGCAAAATAATGCTTTACTTACACAACGGCATGTGACAATAATACAACGGATCTTCGCCCAACGCGGTATAATAACTTTTCAATCATTATTTTCAGTAAGATATATTCTATGCCTGAACTAAGGTACAAATACACTCTAAAGTGACTAGTTTAAGAAAAAATCAGTCAATTATTTTTGGTTAAGACTGTTTTTAAATTGATATCATTACACTCTGTACAGCCAGTAACACATTTATCTACTAACCACATGGCCTGGGTTCGAGCCCGTTGAGGTCGAAACATTTTCTCGCTCTAACCTAATTCCAATGCGACTCTGGAATTCACCCAGCCACTAAAATGGAGAGATGGCACTAGTGATGGTTCCAGGGGTAATCCGACGAGAATTTTGCCCCTGGAATAGAAAATTCCCCCCAGGATATTTCTCCGATCGGCTTCAATCTCGGTTATCAGTATTTTCGTAGTGTATAATGAAACCTTGGGGCATGTCTATAAACGAAAAAGGTCCGTTATAAATAAGTTTAACGTCCCATGATCATGAATGTTAGGTTAAGGAAGACGATGATTACATCAAATGAATGATGGAAGAATTGGTGGAATGAGCAAGTGGGAGGAAACGGAACTCCAAGAAAACCCACGAGCACGATGTTGTCCACCACATACTTGGCCGGGGATCGAACTAGAGACCCTCGCATCAGAGATAAGCTTCTACCACTAAGACACGGTGCCCCCGAGAATGTCCGTTATAGAGAGTTTACACATTAGTAACAGCTCGTGTGGTACTTGTATGCAATATACACTAAAAACATTGACATATATAAATGTGAATATTGACATGTGGACGTCTAATTTTGATGCGATTGACTCGGCGAGTCACACAACTTCAGAAAAGAATGAATTTGTTTTCACCTGGGTTTTAAATTGTGAAATGTTATGGATTTCGAAACATGCCGTACTTTTCATGTTGATTTTCACTCATTCTTTTGCAATCATAATTTCGTTACATAAAATCAACCGTTCCCTGTTAAAAATCTTACAACTACTAGCACTACTGATTCTTCCACTGCATTAGTTCCAAATAAGGACTTGACTTTTTAAAGCACACGGTACGCAATTCATTTTAGACGTTGTATGGAGCTGAGAATTACTCTATAGAAAGTTTAGAACTGGTTGTCCTGGTAACAACAACATTAAGAGTCGTAACTTAACTTCGTAGCTTTAGCGATTTTGCAGTTTAGATACCATTACAAAGGCTTCTACATTTTCCTATTGAAAACTCAGTGTTCTCAATTTAACTCGCCATTACCATTACCATAAGACAATTCCCAGTGAAACTGTTATATATATATATATATATATATATATATATATATAGCTATTCTACTTATTTTGCCACTTATCATTCATATATTCTTTATCATAGGTTTCTTTAAATACAATTCAATGGCCACAGTTATGAGCCACAATTTCTTTATTAAACTTGTGCAACCCAACGCAATAGAGTATGGTAATATGCAAGAGCACCACTGATATAAGGCTTTCACGTTTTGTAGTAATATATTAGTAGACAATCGATTAAAGCATATATATTCCTGAAACTCTTGGAGGGGGCAATTGCTCCCTCCAGCCCTCCTTAAATGACGCCTCTGTTTGGGAGCCTACAGAAAAATGATTAATTTATTGTGCGCCGAGCTAATCATCATAAGCCACCACTGATATAGACTAATATCGAAATATTGCACTCAATATTCGAATTACTGAGGGGATGAGAGCAAAATCTCCCTCTGTAAAGAAACAAAAGTAATAGTTGGAGGATATATTCATACGGGCATGCACTTCAAAATATAATGCTTGAGAGATATTGATGGTTGCATTTTTCCTGTAAGAGTTCTCGAAGTTCTTTTTATTATGTTTACAGGAAGCATTATTACAAGTAATTACGGAAGCACTTTACGTGACCACATTCATCCTATATTTCATATGTTTCCAGGCTATGATGTAATTTTCCAAGTTGCCGATGCGCCAATTCACAATTGCGTGCTTCCATGAACTGGGACGAACTGAGACACCTCCCCTGGCTCGTTCAATCCCCAGATCTCAACATTATTGAACCATGTGGTCAATTCAAGAACTCAGATTCCGGAGCCCATATCTTCTGTCCATCGTAGCTGACAGAACTAAGTGCTGCGCTGTGCAAAAATTGTACATTATTGCATTAAAAATTATTCACGGCCTTATTCCAAGATAAATCAGAGCTGTTTATCAGTGACCACACGCCGTATTAATCACGTTAGTTGCCTTTTCTTAAGGAATTTTCTGGATACATAATTTCTTGGAAGATTACTATGATACTTCAAGATGGAGTACTGCTTGGTAATATATGTCACGAAACTTAATAGAAACAGAAGCCGCCTGGTTATCACTTCGCTGTCAAAACTTTTCTTCTTTTAACATTCCACGATTATGCACCGAGCCTAAGGGAAACGGTTATGCGATGGATATGGAGTGGTGAAAGTCGGAGGAAACGCGTGAATCCATAGAAAGTTCACGTACACGGTGTCGTCTTAACCGAACAACTTAAGGTTAGAAAGGCCTTGAAAAAAGATAAATTTAAAAGGGGGAAAATGAGAAGCTGGTTAGAATATGTGATTTTGCACATTAAGTTAATGTATGAATAGTGACATTTTATCCACCAATTTGGTTCTTGGTAGATTATCAACTTTTCAACCACACTTTTCAAATTGTTTTTTAAACTTTTAACTACTCAAGTATATAAATACATTAAAGTCAAATTACCTGTTACTAAATTACTTCGGAGTAGCTACATATTAATGCTTATGTAGATTCTGCTGTAATTTCTTATTTAATATTGTATTAAAACTATATGAACTTCTTTGGAGTTAAACGTGGAATTCGAACCAGATGTACACGAATGAATCAAATCTATTGTATCAAAAGGAAATTAATTTCAAAAAATCTTCTGATGCCAACTTACTTTGGCGCATGGTCTTACAAGCTTGCTTGCGTTTTTTTTTTTTTTTTTTTTTTTTTTTTTTTTATATATATAGCGCAGTTTACTTTAACGCCCTACGCATATGCCTCTTAGGCTCGAGGAAACGGATGATTAAGGATTGTGAAATTGAATTTTTTCGTGCTCTCGCACTGTGAATCGAACACGAAACTCGTGCATCAGAGGCACATGCTAGCTACTAGATCAGCGGAATGTGCCATGTGCCTCGTAAGAACTGAGGTCGGTGGCTCAGTGATAGGACGCTCATCCCTGGTACGAGAGATCCCTGGTTTGACATTGTGTCCGTGAGCTTTCTCAAAGTTCTCTCATTTCCTCCCACATTATGATTCTACTAATTATTTTATTATCATATTTTCATTCACCATCAGTCTTTTTTCGTCTACAGGGCATAATTATGGGACATAAAACTATAAATATACCACATTGACTTGATACCTAGTCTTCCGTTTCAGGCGCTGCTATCGGCTGAAGGAATTCCACTCTCTTTCGCTAAGGCTCTCTCGCTTAGCAGCTGCTGAACCCTTATTGGCTCAACGCGTGGGTGTGTCGGGTTGTGAGCTTTAGTTCGCATTTTTGCCACGGCTCAAGACATTTTGGCAGCACAATAGAAACTGCATTTCATTTTCATTTAATACTCCAATATGAGAATGTGACTCAATGGCTAAAATTTACTTCTTTGTGCCAATCTATCGATGAAAATTATATGCATAATTATAAATGCATGCAAACCAGTTCATGATCCAACTTATCTAATACCTGCACACTAAATAGTATTAAACAGAAAGTACTATACATATATTTCAGTAGTTACCAATTAGTTAATGTTATTATTTTATTTTTAAGGCAAGTACGCGAGGGAGGATCAGAATCTAATGTTACAAGGCCGATATTTCTGGAGTTTCGTCTATTATAACGGAATGAGAAGTGTGCGGTAATTGTAATACACTGAGTTGGCAACTGTGCAGAGTTTACGCCACCTGCCACCTATGGCACTACTTGTGGGTAAGCACAAACGACGACTCGTTTGGAAAACTGGTATCGCAAAAAAGTCCGCTCAGTTATTCGATTTCTGTGGATAAAACATGTAGCCGCGGCTGAAATCCACTGGCACCTGGTAGAGGTTTACGGGGAGGCTGTAATGTTTTGTCAACATGTTGCAGAATGGTGTCGAAAGTTTACACGATTACAACAACACGCGCCTGCATACAGCCTAGAAGACCATCACGCTATTGAAGCAGTTTCGCAAGGACATCGACCACCCTCTCTACAGTTCGGATCTCGCTCCAAGCGTCTTAGGGTACGAACATGCCGAAGAGACATCGAGGTCGAGGTTTAAGTCGCGGTCGCTACCTCGATGTCTAGGTCGCGGGTGGATGAAAGGTGCACATAGCGAGAAGGTCGCACATTCGCTGTAAGTTCTCAGTTTGAGGAGAAACATTACTGTGGCACGTGTGAAATTATTCCGTCAGTGCATAAAAATTACTGCGAAACCCATTTTGAAATTGAAAGGACCAAACAGTTTATAAATAGGTATGGATGATGCGAGACGAGATGAGAAATGCCAGTCTCGTCTCTTGTTTCGAAAAAATATTTGAGTTTCATCTCTTGTCCATCTCTATCAATAAAGCATTTTACATTTTTTTTTTCAATTTTCTGTGAAGAAATGCTCTCTTTCAGCACTCAGGCGAGAAATCATTTCCCAGTAAAATTACAAAAAAAAAAAAAAAAAAGGCATGTCTGCAGGTTTCGAGGTGGAGGGGATATTAACTTCAGCAAATGAAGTTTCGTCACTGCAATTCCGTTATTCGACATTTCCTCCTATGGATACGTGCATGTCTTCAAGTATTTCTTCACCTTATACCACTAACGAATTTAAAAGAAACCCTTTTATATTAATCTCGGAATTCGAGGGGAGGGGGGGCGAGGAGTTATAAGCATAGATATGATTAACAGTAGCTTCTTCTTTTTCTTTAGAAATCCCACAATTTACGGACTCAGCCCGAAAGTTCACTCCCTGTAACCGCCACTGCCTTATATAATAATAAGCTAAAATATAATTCTCAAATAAATATTAATAACTTATCTAACATTCCCATTTCAGTTGCTATTTTCTTCCATTCTCTATTTAAAACGTTCCTATTATGATGATGTGTGTGTTTTTATCCCGTATTGCTGGAACATTCCTCACTAATTCTATTAATATATCTTTCATACTCAAATTCAATAGCGCAGCAAAACCTCTCGGGCATAGACAAACACAGTCCTCTGCAGACGAAATTCGAAATAAATGAAGACCTTATTCCGTGCAGCGCTTCAGGGAGAGCCAATGAGAACACGAGCCACAGCGATGCTTCCACTGAACATCGATGTAAAAACAAACTCAGTTGTTCATCATCGCGACCACTAATTAACACTCATGGTTGCGATGTAGCGTGCATCTTCGGCATGCGCTTACTCATTTGAATCCATGGGTTTGGGCCAGTATCGACGATGTGACCGCGACTTAAATCTCGACCTCGATCGCGAGGGCTCTTCGGCATGTTCGTACCCTTACACCTGTTCCTACACTTGAAGGAGCACCAAGGAGGCCGTCGCTCTGCTACAGACGAGGAATGAAACACTTCTTGACAACGTGGCTAAACACGCAAGGACAGGATTTTTACCAGGACGAAATCTTCAAACTAATCCCACGATACGATTAAGTGCCTGAACCGATATGGGGACTGTCAAAAAATAACCCAATACATTTGTACTATCTGTGGGCTGTATTGGTTGTATGAAAAAATATATACAACTTTCACTGCAGGCTTCGTAACCTTACTTCCTGATCAGCCCTCGTATAAGTCAAATTTAAATTTTGGTATCTACTTGAGACGTCGGTTACAATGTTAACAAGAACTGAATTACAAACCTATATATTCTATGTTATACCACATACAGTACCGGTACATAGTACACACAGGGGTTGCACATTGTATTTTTACATGTATTAAAAACTATGAGGTGTAAATAATACCATAGATCCCTATAAATTGTTCAACAGACCCACTGATATATTCAATTTTAAGTCATTAAAATGAACAGTAAGCATTCGAGTGACAGAGTAAAACACTGAGAAGACCAAGTGTGGAATTCATTGTGCAATTGTAATTAAAAACTACAAGTACATACCCCAACAAACGTAAATGAATGTATAAAATTCTTTACAACGTGACTGCCTTTTAAAAGAGAAATATAGTTTTAAAAGGATGTTTCAACTGTAACAAAAAAGGATGAGAAGTAGTCATTCTATGCCATACACGTTTATTTTCTCATCAAGGCAAAACCTTATTACTTCCTCTTTGTTTCCACTGCTTCGCTGGAACGCTTATACTCTGCGCACTGACCTTGATGATATAACGAATTAACACAAGGAAACAAACTACACCTGCCACTCTATCCTGCATTGTTTCGGTTTAGAGTAAATGTTAATAGTCCCTACTTTGAATCATTGTCACACTTTAGAAGTCACCAAAACACCAGGGACTTAAAAGTCTATATTGCATCTTTCCATTATTGTGACTAATGTTAATCTATATTTCCTATTCTGGTATAACAGTGATTCACTTATCACTAGAGACCGGATGTTAGGCAAATGCCTATTCTTTAATATTAAAGATATGATCAAAAATAACGTTTTAAAGTTTATGTGGGGGTAATAGTTTCGATTTAAGCCAATTTTATTTTGCCTATTTTGCCTATTTCGACCTTTACTGCCTAAATAATTGCTTTAGTGCCTAATGTTGCCTATTCTATGCATTTTCTTTAAAATAAGCCTTCATTGGGAAAATATATAATTTATACAATATAAATAATATACACGTATATACGTATAATAAGTGTTTGTAAGTACAAGCACGTGCTACGTTACAATGTACATACGGGGTGAACTTCAAAGATGTGCACATACTTCGGGAAGTGATTAATGACATCAAAAGAAGACAGAAAGTCCTCTTGTATTTTGTCGAATCCTGTGTCGTGTACGAGTGACAGTGGTGCCAACTTGGAATCGAAAATCGAATCTTGACTGTTGGAACGTAACAGATAGATGTGCACATGCGTTGGAAGGTGATTCATGACATGAAAAGAAGACAAAAAGTCCTGTTGCATGTTGTCAAGTTTCTCGTCGTGTACGAGTGACAGGAGTGCCAACTTGGAATCGAAAATCGTGCACATACTTCGACAGACGATTCGTGACATGTAAAGAAGACAAAAAGTTGTCTTGAATGTCACGAAACACTTCCCGATCTATGTGCACACTTTTATGTCTCGTTCCAATTGTCAGGATTCAATTTTCAATTCCAAGATAGCACCCCTGTTACTCGTACACGACGCGGAATTCCACAACATGCAGCAGGACTTTTTGTCTTCTTTTGATACGCATCATGCAACAGGTCTTCTTTTGATATCACGAATCACCTCCCGAAGTATGTGCAAATATTTTAGGTCCACCCATCATGTATGAAATGCATAACAATAAAAGAACATATTAACAAACAAGTATGTTTCTATATTCTTTGAACATTATCTATGACCTAAATCTATTTTTTAATGGTATTGAGTATTTATCTTCATTATTTCGAGTTACATTTTAGTGTCTATTTTACTGCCTATTTTTTAAATTTTTAGTGCCTATTTGCCTGCCTATTTTACAGGTTTTTAGTGCCTAAACATCCGGTCTCTACTTATCACCAATCCCCATTACTATTTAATGATAATTCTACTTGATTATTATTAATGTGTAACGAAAAAAAGTCCAATTTATACAAAGAGTCAAAACGCATTGATCTAGACAAAATGATGGGTAAGTGTACATCCTCATAAGGTGTTTTCGAGAAATACACTACGTCAAGGATTGTTTCTTAGAAAACCAAACTTATTAACACACTTAATTTTACCAAAGCCTGGACTTAAAAATAGCATTATTACCTCAAATTAAATGAAATATATAAAGATGAATGAATATTTGACACACAAAATATTTATCTTCAGATTCGTCGCGTAAAAAGTGATTTAGTTTAATTTTAGCGTTGTATTCCACAGACAGATTAATACTATGCACACTGAGCACTACACTATCCCGCTAATCTCAGCAGCATTGCGAGTAGTCTATAAAACAAGGATGTTATTCATAATTAGTCGATAGGAATGCATGAGAAATCGATTTTCGATTGTTCACGTCTTGGAATCGGAAAAACTACACAGGATTACCTCCACCAACAAACTCGATTCCTAACTTCTGACCCTCTACATCACAGATCTTCAGCTTTTGTATACCCCGGACGGACACATGACAGACACAGATATAACAAATATTCCCAAAAAATGTCTCGGCATATACGAGTCATAAAGTATATACTGTAAATCCACTGAAATCTCAAATTCATTTTACTGCTCGAAAGTAAAAATGAAGGAATCACTTCTACAACCATTTCGTTTCAAGATCATAGATTTACATGTTTCTCATTTTGTTACGAACTAGCACTTTCGAACGTACCTGAGTGCACAAAACTTTTCCACAATAACATAGGCATTATGAACAGAAGCGGCTCGCAACGGAAGTCACATCGGCAAACATTAGTTTTACCACTTCACTGTACAATAAACTTTACCTAATGCAGTAATTCTTGTATCAATGATCTTTTAAATAAAAGTTTGTATGTTTGTAGTAGCGAGTCCTTCAGCTTATCTGGACCATCACATTGTCTTCTTAAATTGCAATAATAAATTTTATTTCATTCTGAAGATTATTATACTTCGTACTAAAAGAAAAGTGGTATGTCAACGATATTCTAAATCACGTACTATTTGGTATGTCGTGTCACCTGTTTCTATTTACAATCTACAGGGTGATCCAAAAGTGTGGAAACACCCAAATAAAAAGCAGCATTTTAGAAGTAATACTGTAGGTTAGTAGTATAGATGGGAGAAAACTTTTAGGAGACATGATGTCGATGACTCCATCTTGAAATCCGCAATTTTGAATTCAGTTTCATTTTCTTAAACACAAACCGTATTTGTGATTCCTTGTTTTCATCTGAAATGTTCTCAGGAATTCAATGCTGTGTTTGATTTTCCTTTCCCACTTACCGTAACGTATGATTTTTTTTCTTGATATAGTTTCAAGTGACTAAAATAACATGGCTGTGATGCAGGCAGAACGCAATGAGACCATTTTGATATCAGAAGAGCGAAGTACAAGGATCGTTGCTGGTGATTTTAACAACTATCACTGAGATAGGGTTCTCATTAGCCATACAACAGTAACGGAGGTTGATTAAGAAATTCAGGGAAACAGGGTCAGTGGCCAACAATCTAAAACAGGGAGGCCATGCACAGCGACTGACGAAACGTCAATAGCAATGTAGGCGGCAGTTTGCAGAAGTCTGAATTGAAACACTCGACGTCTGTCCCGGAAAAGTGGCGTTAGAAGCACACCCACCATGCGTGTTGTCTCTGCGTAAGTAGCACCCCTACAAGCTACAAGTGCATCAACGCCTCTTAGAGGATGACTCCGATTGGTGTTTGGAATTCGCGGAATGGGCAACAGATGAATACGCCAAAATCCCCGTTTCGCCTTCGCTGTCTTATTCACAGGTAAGGCCAACTTTTACGTTTCTAGTGATATGAACACAGAACGTTGGTAATTGGTCGAACAGCACTCCCCATGGTTCTGGTATTCCTGGAAAAGTGGTGGTGTGGTGTGGTGTGGTGTGTGGGGAACATGTGTTGTGGGTCTTTTGTTTATCAATGGTACTTTAACAGCAATGGAGTATCGTCGTATGTTGGAAGAAAATCTTGCAATCTGTCTTATCTCAAGATGGGGCATTCCCTACCTTCTAAAAACAAATCCCTCTGCATTATGGATATTGTGTTCGTGAATGGTTTCCAAAGTCGAGGATTGGTAGACATGGTGCTGTGGAGTAGCCACCACGCTTCTCTGACCTCACTCCTGTAGATTTTTATCTTTAGGGACATCTCAAGCCCATTGTGTACTCAATGAAAATTCAGGATATTGACCATCTAAAGGAATGCATAACAAATGCCTGTGCAACCATACTTGAAAGCACTTTGAGCAAGGTTTTGGAAGAATGGGGAAAAAAAAGAAAGAATGACTGGCAATTCAACGGAATAGACAATACATCCTTTGGAGAAATGTGTGGTATGTGACCGACATTGTGAAAAAAAGGGCCATAACTTCGTTATCGTAAAGTGATAACTCAAAAAGAAACACAGCATTTCAGATGAGAACAAGATATAACAACATATGCTTTCCATTTAAGAAAATAAAGTAAATTCAAAATGAATTTCGAGATGGCGGCCATCAATATCACATATCTTAAAAGTTGTCCCCTCATCTGTGCTACTAACCTACAATTTTACTTTTGCAATTCTTTTAAAATCCTGTCTTTTATTTATTTATTTATTTAACAATCACAATCAGCTTAGAGGCCATTTTACACTGGATATCTAACAACAACAATGGAAAGGATTAGGGAAGATATTGGCCAGGGCCTGTTTACTAGGTACCATCTCAGCATTTGCCTGATAGGACTGAGGAAAACCCTGGGAAACCCCAGTCAGAACGATCGGCAGTGGGAATCGAACCCACGACCTCCGGAATGCGAGGCCAATGCTCTACCACTTGAGCTACTTCGCTGGGTGTTCCCACACTTTTGGACCACCCTGTATTACAGTTTTAATTTTGCAGTTTGAAAACTGGTAAAACCAATTATCATCATCAATACGAAGAAAAGTATGCTTTTAGCCACTGGTTTATCTTGACGGAGAGATGCACTGCCTTATCAGATGAGATGGGCTGCGGCATTCGAGGCGGAGGGCCAAACAGCAAAGATCATGATGGCGGCAGTATTCGAACGGCTACGGTTCAATATTATGTGGACATACTGCAAACATTGCTTGAAAATAATCGGTGATGGGCGTGTACTGAACTGAATATTTCATCTTCTTCAGTATACCACGTGCCCTAACGTAGGTGTAACGGGAACCGATGGAAACTTGCATACTTAGATCTTGAATATTACCTAAGAACAGTGAAGAAGGTGTTGATTGTTTTGCACCGCATTATTGTCATCGACTAAGGGAGATCCTACAAACCACAATAGAAATCAAACAAGAACCAGCAAACATCAAGATGATGATGATGTCCCATGACCACGAGGCATTATCCTTTCAAATCAAGTGCCATCAGCGATTGTCGTAAATGTAGTGCATTATGCATCATACCTGACCCACCATTTGTGACGAAAACGACCACATATCCTACAACCTAGCCCAATTTTGCTACACTACAACCCCAGATGGCACACTGCTCATGTATTACAGACAGTTGTTACGGCGATGAGGGTTGAGGTGTATTGGAGCACCCGACATATATATATATATATATATTTTAAATAAGTCCCTGCAATTTTGATTTGTTCCCAAACATGGAAGTACAACTTCGGGGATAACCTTTCATCAACAGCGGTTCTGACCGGCATCCAACCTCTGCCGATATCTGGAAACATGCTCACCAGGTAGACGTAGACTACACTAACGGAATCTAATCTTATGCACGTGAGCAACTTTTCATTTCTCAGATATGTTGCCACTTCAATCTGAATGACGCTCGCAAATACAATTTTTGAAGATTAACAGAATGGTTACCGTGCATCGAAGAGTTTCCTCAGTGATGTAACTTCTGTGTGCGAGGGGAAACTGCCCACAATCTTTTTAAGGTCACCGTCGTTCAAGGGAGCCCATTTCAAGATAACACATTCTTACTTCATATGATAAGATATTCATATGAATACAACCCTCCACACTGGTCTAACAGCTAGTGTGCACGCGTTTGGTGAACATGGTCCCGGGACGGATTCCCGATGGAAGAATACAAAAATTAATTTCTTGATCATTCACTTTCATTGATCATACGTCTCCTGTAGCCTGAAGGTCGTAACCGTGGAGCATTAAATTTAATAATAATAATAATAAAAACAAATGTAAAAATGAAGCATGGAATAGACACATCAGATCTCTCCTCTCGAAAAAAAAAATAGTAATACGCACAAATTTTAACAAAATGTTTACTATTTGGACCCCAGAAATAATATATAGTTCTTGAAGCTTTACGTTGTGTCAAAAATTGCCCCTAATTTAACTGGTGATGAATTGCCCCATCGTCAGAACGAAATATATTTCCCTATGATGAAGTGTAAATGTAATCCCTACTTTAGTAAAACACCAATTGAAGCTTCTAGAAAGAATAAAATTTTTATTACATTTCTAAATTTTATGGGTCACAAATACTAATGTTGCCCTTCTCCCACAAAAAACTTTAAATTACGGCCCTGATGTTCTTCAACTACAGGGTAACCAGCTCTAGTCTACAAAACCAAAAATACTGGATTTGGGAACCAATGTTCATCTACGTCGCACTCCTCATCGATCATTGCCCTTCATGAGCTGTAGTGTAATAGATCTCCATCTAGGTAGAAAATAAAAGCATCTTTGTCAAGATTGACTCAGACAAAAACCCAAACGTTGTAATGTACTGTGCAGTGACGACGCCAGAGGAAGCGATCCATCTTCTGGTTACGCCTTCATACTAAAATTTAATGTACGCTAAGTAATAAAACTATCATTCTTAAAAAACCTTTTACCCCTCCCTCAGTGACGACACCAGGAAGTGGGCAAAGACTGCTCTCCGATACGTTTGATGTGGTCAAGCAGTATATAACAAACCTCTTCAGTATACAAAAAAACTGTCCCCCAATAAATTACAGCTGGCATTGTCATTGATACTGTATAACTTATCTACCCAGGACTCGAGTTCTCTGACGTCCGTGCAAAACAACGGATAGAGAAAAGTTATACTAAAGATTTACAGATAAACTCTCTTGAATTAAATAGTTTCCTATATTTACATTTTCACTCACGAGTTTTATTTACTAGTATTTACTCGGAATTATAATTTAAAGTACGTTCGATGTCCTTGGCAGATAACCATTTAATTACTATGTAAAACACGAATGACCTCCACAAGAGAATTCAGAACAAAAAAAAAAAAAAATAAAATAAAATAAAATAAAATTACAACAAATATCCGTACAGAAGAGTTTATTGTCAAAAACCTCGACGAGAACAACGTGTCCATTACAAACGGAAGTTGAACAAATTACTCATCTCAAGTTCACTTCTATACCACATAGTGAGACATTTTAGAGTAATTATCAGGAATAAGGGTGATGGCATCATTATATCAACGACAGAATCAGCGGATTTAGACGGGCTACACTTGTTATTACGTGTACAATCCCGGCATCGATTCTTACAGTCGGGTCCCAATCCATCAGCAAATTCTTTCGATGCTATTTTGAAATATGCACCCTCTTGCCGATTATATTCTAAAATCCCTTTCCATGTTTCAGTGTTGTTTCCAACGTAAAATGGGTTCATACGTAGTTGTATCAGGAACTTTCTTGACTCACAAATATACGAAATAGTATCTGTATGTAAAATGATTCGTTCGTAATAGAAATCAATGCTGGGTAAGGTCGTTAGCTGACTAACTGTCTGCAGAACATTTGCTGAAGGTCCTCTACAAAAGTAATCAAAGTGCGATTGGAAATGGTGTCAAAACTTCTGGATAAATGACTGTTAATTGTTACTTCGCCAATATAATTTTTTAACTACGTTGAGCTAACATACTTTCAATTTAATTTTTGAAATTCCCACATATATCGACTATTAGCCAACCAACGGGCATATTTCGTAACGCTTTACGTCCATGCAACGCAAAATTTGCGATTTAGTGTCCGATTATCGGCAAACAAAATATAATGACTCATATTTTGGGTTACTTCGATGTGTGCAGAATTTTGCGCAGACTGGTAATGACCTCCCAAATGTGCTACTTCAGTGTATTGTCAGGAAGGAAAGTTATATTCCCTTGGATAATTTAAGTGATTTACATACTACATTCATATTTTAGCCAACAGGGCTACTGGGAGTAGGTACTGTGGATCTACCAATATTAGGCTAGTTTTAGACGGAAGCATTTATCGTAGCATCTCTCGTAGCAGACGTGCTGCCAAAAATTTCACATAATATTCTATGCCAACAAAAGTATATGGTGCTTTTAAACGGTAGCATTTTGATAAGCATCTGTCGTGACGTAGCAAACAAATCACTCTAGAAGAGCGCAATTATGACTCCGAAATTAAGCGTGAGGTAGCTAAAGCTATAGTAATTGTAACAACAATTCTCACCAGTCATATTAAAAAATGAAAATCACAAAGAAGTATGTGAGCAAAGAGCATCCCTACTCCAACTCATTTTTCTTTACTACAATTCAATTTCCCACACAAAACAAAGGGCATGGATATTTGGCACAAAATTTTTCGCTTCTTTTTAACACACCATAGCGCTGCAATCGGACCAGAAATGCTGTGGAAAATGCTACGAAATAGAGCAGGTTCTATCGACAAGAAATGCCATAGGATATGCCATGGCATGGGAAATGCTATAGCATTTGCAACTTTTCACGGTAGGATATCGATGATACCATTTTTGCTATTAGAAATGCTACGATAGATGCTTCCGTCTAAAACTAGCCTTAATTATGCATAAATGCCAAATTATCATATTAGGGTGCTCATTCTTTATTGGTTTGGGTTAACACAACGAAAAAATTGCGTTTAGTTTGTCACATACACATAGGATTCCACGTTCTTTTCCAACTTGATATGACTGACAAATTCTGCGTTATCGAATCATCTATCATCATAATATTCTTCGCACAGATTCAGCAAAAAGAGTTCTTAGGGCATATCTTGCGTTGCGCTGCGACCGTAAATTTTGAGAAGACATACGAAATGAGGCACTAGAACTAAATGGAACTTCCAAGCAAAGTTATAAAAACAATAATTACCAACTGTTTTCATTTATTTTTTATAATACTACAGTAGAGCTATATTTGCAATAATTGAGAAGTATTTTAACTGAACGACTTTACAATTGTAGTAATCACAACTAATTTTGCCACTGTTTACAAAACTCTTCACTTCTTATTTTGATAACCACTGATTTTGGGTATTAGGAACAACCTAGGTCTTACTCTGTAATAATAAAACAAGGATCAAGTCACGACATTTTAACACTTTCCTTCAGAAAGGCGTGAATGTGATGTTGCCAACCCGTATCTTCGGGAAAAAAAAAAAAAAACGTCCACAATACGATTAAAAATTGATAAACATTACTAAAGTAATGGCTAACTGAAGTTATCAATGAGCATACAAAACCCTTTTTAATTTACCTACACTTCATTGTAGTACTGCATTATTTCAGATATTTTGAAATCAAGAACTTTCATCTCTAATTCATATACGAAATATTCACGCTACACGAGAAGTGCTTAACGTTACTTGAAACCCGTTGTTCGTTAATTTTGGTTGCACATCGGTAGAACTGTTGACTTAGCGTAACACAAAAAGTACAGAGATCAAGTCGACAATACATTTACTTATCCGACGTAATATACTGTAGTGTGGTAATGCACTGGACACGCTATGTGCCTAGATTTTAATTACCATTTTTGAAATAGTTTTTTTATTGGTGACTAGCTGAAATGCCCGTTCTTCGCACGAGGAGAATTAGTTTATAGAAAATATTCAAATCCCTTCTGCCCCTTAGATTAGTAGGATGGATAATTTGGACCTAAACGGCATCGGGAGTGTCACTACTGACCTTAGAGACCCCGAAAACTATGGATTAAACACTAATATCAGTTGTTTTCGATACGTCACCTCTCATCCCTTCTACACCTTGACGAATGTGCTGAAAACCTTGAAGTTAGATAAGGTCCATTCATATACCGAAAATAATCGAAATTACTACAGCGGTCTAGGAAGAGTTCGCCCCAGCTAATTTTCTCAATTCTTCTCCACACCTACACTTCGAGCAGAAATTAAATACAATGGCGAGGCACCAATTTTATAGGGAAAACCGTAGCTCTCCAACCAAATCGGTGTTAAACCTAAACGCCATCGGTCTCGAATATTTATAAATAACATACGTAGTTTGTATTATTATTTTTCACATTATCATACAACTGAGATGCAAGTCATTTTGTTGGTATTAATTACCTCACTTCGTTTATCCTCTGCCATATGTTCCATATATAAGTTAATATTACGCTGATTAAAAGTTCACTTACTGTGATAGGGCTACACATTAGACTTGCGTTAAAAGAACATTTGGTCAATTACATAAAATATGTGGGTTTCCCGTGCTCTTCTAGAGATAATATTAGAATTTAGTCTCTTGTAATGAGAAAATACAAATAAAAGTATATGGTAAGCTCATTGTAGGTTGGTTACGGTAGGGAGAAATACACAGAAAGATAACATAATTTATATTAATAATAAACATTTACTCAACTTCAGAGCTACTGTACATTTTATCATGTAGTATGTTCACAATGCTCAGCGCCAATACCAACGGATTCATCAATTCAAGCACGGCCTGCCAGAATTATTCCGAAACCAAAGTTAATGAAACAGACAGAAATTACTATCTGGTTGTGGGCGAGATACAATTTTGTTTGACTGTCAGAAGGATATGCAAAGTAAATTGCCCGCCTATCTTATATATGATGTTCAGCGACTAGAATGACCAACAGATCAATAGCTTGTTGTTTAATTTGTTTGCAGGAATTTTTTTTCCCCTGAATATTTCAAGTTCAAGAAAATCTGAAGTATGCAAGGCTAAATGCAGTCTCGCCCGATGACGACACGAGACACACCTATCGCTGAAGTCGTGAGCGCTGGTATACGTCACACGATCAGTGAGCTTTTTCTCTCTTTTCGATTGTGAGTGTGTGTGTGTGTGTGTTCAGTCGAGTTAAAGTACGCTCAGGGTCGCTGCTGCGCTATACGTTTTGGTTTCGTTCAGCGAGAGTTGATTTCCTCAAAATGAATTATACGTATCTTCTAACTGAAGTAACCTTATCAGTGGGAAAAGCCGTAACCTCTGTCATGACAAGAACGGGAGCAGCTCAGAAAAGAAGTTGATACAAAAATCAGGTTTTTAAATAGAAATCATCTAAGATGAAAGTATGGACGGAATGGAAAACAACTGCACAAGCTACCGCACTAAACTTCCCTGTTTCCATTTTCTCAATTAAATTAGGTCATGCTGCTGTTATTACTGAACAAATTATATAAATAAAATTATTTTAATAATTCTTAAAAACTGTCTTTGAAACGACTTCTAAGGAGAAATAAAAATGTTCTAAATGTTAAAATAATAGAACATTTATGTATAAAACATGAAAAAAAAAAACTTCCGAATCTTCTTTTTTAAAAATCTCCGAAATGAACTTATTCTATCTGAATTTTTCCAGAAAAATTATTTACACCATACTATAGAATTACTAATGAAATATACACAAAATTGTTAGTCCGCTTTCCCAGTAACACCCACTTTTCCCACCCTACAGTGCAGGAATTCTCAACCTTTTCCACTGATATACCATCATATTTAATATAGAGAATATTAATATTCTAACAGAGTTATTCTGGGGAAGTGTGATTGCTTTGTCCCAAGGGCAAAATTATACACGTATTGAATTAGCTGTCTGTTTAGCTAAATACAGTTTCGTAATGTCTGGTTTCAACTGATAACTTAAAACGGGGTTAACACTGAAGTTATTCCAATATATATATATATTTTTTTTTTAATAAAATGAAATATTTCATTCTTGTAAGGATGGAAAATCCCACACTTATGCCCTATAGGCAAAAGCAGCTGGTGATAATGAGAATTAATCAAATGGTGGAATTAAGAAAATGGGAGGAAATGGAAGAACCCAAGAAAACCACGTACATTTAAGAGTAAACCTAGGGATGCGCACGAGACGAGTCGAGACAGAATTTTCCTGACAAATTTCGAGTCGAGACACAGCTCTTCCAATAGAAAAGAATACATTTTTCGAGTCGAGACATCACTTTTACAGCACATTTTCGAGACGAGACAGCCTCAAATCTTGTCTCGTGCGCATCCCTAAGTAAACCCTAGAAAGCCCACTGTAAGTATTCTCTTTCTTCTCTTTGTGAATGTGGATTTTTCTTCTTTCATGTATTTCAAAGACAAGTACGTAATGCGTCTACCATAAAGCGCGAGCGGAGATCGAACCAGGGACCCCACGTACCGGATGTGAACATATGTACTTATCTTTGAAATACTCAAGAAGAAAAATCTACATTGATATATTCGCCTTTTATACAATTGCTGCCGTACAGTAAAAACCCACCTCAATGAGCAAACTGAAATGGTGGAGCCAAAAATGATTGATTTCTATCACTTCAGTTTTGAATATATCCACCAACGGACTCTATTCCCAACTTTTGAGCCTCTGTATCCTGGTCGAATTGATAGTGATACATCAAATAGTGTTGAGAATTTTTACTTCTCCAAAGGCATACGGACAGACAAGTTAAATATATAATGGAGTTTTGAGTTTTGGTAATCCTAATTTCTTAAAAATAAAGAGGGAGGACATGGACACTATGGTCTAAATTAGGTGAAAATGCCGTTTGACAAATCAATTTTGGTACAGTTTTACGCAGCATTGTTATTGCTAATTTATCTTCTCATAGTCGTGAAAACTGAGAAAATTTATTCGAAAGCTACCAGATGTTAGATAATTAAATTACAACAATCACATCCCATTTTATTTATTATAAATAAACAAAATAGATACACACGGTACTACGCACGGTATCGGATCACTGCACTGCCCTTCAATTAACCCCATAGTTAAGTTTGTTCGTTTCCTACTGAATAAGTGCTTGAATGTGTACCCAAAGTTCAAGCAAGTCATACTATCAGATAATCGTGTAACTGTTCGTAACTTTTATACAATGACATCTCTTCGTGACCACGACTCCGGCAATGAGAATCCAAGGTAACTTGTGTACAAGTGCTACAATTTATTGATGTATTGTAAATTTTTCCTATTCCTGTGACAACCGGAACTATTGTCGATACACTCACAACTATATAAATCTTTATTTTTAATCCAGTGGTTCGCAACCTTTTTTCATTGATGACACACTTTACTTAACGTCCATATCATGACACACTATTTTTAATAATACAGTGAAACCTCTACTAACGGACACCTCTATAAAGCGGACACAATTTGTAATCCCCGCACACTGTAATTGGAAAAAAACAGTGGCAAACCTCTCTAAAGCGGATACACTCTAGTACGGACACGGACACACTTTTCTGTCTTTTATATGTATTATTTTTCTCTGTATTACGGACACTTTCTCTAGAAACAAGTTGAAAAGTACTGTAAATATACATTTTTAGTAATTCATACATGTGTCACCATTTTGCTTCCTCAACTGTCTGGTCAGCAACCCAGATGAAGCTTCTCTGTTTAACAACACTTTCATGTCCTTTGCTTGTATTCCACTTCCACCTAACCTGTTTTAGACACAACAGTGATTGACAGTTGCCCGCCATTATTATTATTATTATTATTATTATTATTATTATTATTATTATTATTATTACAGTGAAACCTCTCTAAAGCGGACAGCCGTGGGGAATCAAAAAGTGTCCGCTATAGAGAGGTGTCCGCCTTAGAGAGGTTTCAGTATTTCTTACGTAAACTAGTAAACAATGTAATATGCAATTAGAAAAAAATAATGGGCTGACAATTTATTCTATTGTCCCGCTGGAATCTCTAACCAACCAGAAGACAAATTTGCTATTTTCTTGTCCGTGAGTGCGCATATTGTCTCAAAAACGTAGTAAATAGTGGTAAGTGTAAAGTGCAGAGAATTATAACATATTATTTCCATGTTGTGCCTCGAGCACCGATTATTGGATGGCGGAGGATAATGCAGGTACAGTAACATTTTGGTAATATACAAAATTATTTTTTTTCTAATTGCATATTACATTGTTTACTAGTTTACGTAAGAAATACTGAAACCTCTCTAAGGCGGACACCTCTCTATAGCGGACACTTTTTGATTCCCCACGGCTGTCCGCTTTAGAGAGGTTTCACTGTAATAATAATAATAATAATAATAATAATAATAATAATAATAATAATAATAATATAAATAATAATAATGTGTTAGACTCGATGAGCATTATTACTGTCACTGGAGGCGTTGATTGGTATACTCCAAGTTGATTTCAACTACTTATCAAATGTTTGTGAATTTTACATACTAAAATTTCGCGACACACAATGAAACTCACTGCTTTAAGTGTCTTCATTACAGCGAAATTAAACTAGCGCTAATTTCGGTTGTTGTTTTTTTTTTTTTTTTTTTTTTTGTAATATTTTCAAAACAAATAAAAATATTCGAAAGGCAGAAACGTAGTGAACTAGACAATACGATTTTGCATGTGATACCGTTATCACAACTTACCTATCTGCTTTCGATTTGCAACTGTAGATAGATTTAGCATTTTTTGCGGGTTCTGTAAATAGCGGCATACCAAAAGCAGATAGGTGAATTGTGGTAAAGGTATCACATGCAAAATCGTATTGTCTAGTTCACTACGTATCTGTTTTTCGAATATTTTTATTTGTTTGTAAGATATTACAGAAAAACTAAAATTAGCGGTAGTTAAATTTTGCTGGAGTGAAGACCCTTAATCTACCTAACAATATACGAACAGAACATTATGTAACAGCGAGGTAATATTATGGACTGCATTACGAGAAGAACTTCTCGTCTCGAAGTCGAAAACGCACACACACACACACACACAAAGAAATGTCGGACAACCCTTAGTTGCTGCATTAGGTATATGCAATTATTGTGCTAATGAGATCTGATCCGCAATTAAAATTATGTGGCAAACAGCACCAAAACCAAGCAGTGGTGAATCGTCTCTGTATTAGAAACTGCTCCCTACCTAAAACAGTCATTTCCAATTGGATACTTTATGAGGTCACACATTGTTGCTTCTATTCTCTTTAAATAATAACACGAAGAGAACCAGATGCAAACAGGAATACTGGCGTTTATAAAAGGCACTTAGGCTCTTGCAGATAAGCTACTCACCCATGACTACGATATACTGCCAACACTTATTTATTTCATTTAGGTGCCCTTCATTGCTACATTAGTTCTCTCTGTCGCTTCTCCAAACGTAAGTAAGTGCTCTTGCGTTATACAGGGGAGGCCAAAGGTAGGTATACACCCATACACTGATCAAGTATAACATTCTAGTTTATGAGTTTATTTGCTTCTGGTCTTCCGAGCTTAAGATGTAAGTAAAACATACTAAGAACAAATAATAAAGAAACTAATAAAGAATAACGGATATTAACAAGAAATTACATAAAATTCAATATGGTACTGTATACCTACTTTTGGGCCACCCTGTATATGCGCTAGTTGGAACTGACTCGTGAAAATACTCGTGAAATTTACCATTTATCTTAGTATCAAGAAAATATAAAGCAAGCTTACCTCTCCGTTGCTCTTGATGTATTCTTCGATAGCGCCGATAGCCTGTTTAAAAGTCGAAGATTTACTGGAGTTGATGAACTCGTCTTTGTGAGTTAAATAGGGCTTCAATTTAGCTTCTTCAACCCAACCACTGAAAGAAAGAAAATGTATTACATTAATGCAATTGTCTCACTGCGTCATATTTCAAACTACCGTCAACTATCCACTTCGCTATGTTAAGATAAGAAAAATAGTACTATGTTTCATTAGTCGGTCAATTTTTACTATTACTGAAATGTTCTCTGATAGAAAATTTAATGGAATATCAGAAAATAAATAATCTATATAAATAAAAATTATATTACCATTGTGAGCTGAATTTGAATTCAGACAGCATCGGAAGTGTCACTGTTTATCTCAGCGACCCAGAAAACTATGGATTCGATATATCAGCCACTTTCGATTTATATATCCCCTCCCCAAGTTGCGAGGTTGAACTTTGATTTAAACGGTATTGGAAGTGTCACTCTTCATCTCAGCGACCCCGAAAATTACGAATTCGACACTAATATCGGTCATTTTTAAAAATCATTTTTATATATATAGACCTCCTCTCCCTCCCTAAGTTGCGGGGCTGAATATGAATTTGAACGGCATCGGGAAGTGTCATTGTTCATTTCGGCGACCCCAAAGACTATGGACTCGACACTATTATCGGTCATTTTCGATCATTTTTAATGTCCCCTCCCCTCCCCTAAGTTGTACCGTCAAGTGAAATTATAAAAACCATCCCACGCCAGAACCCCATCTATGTTGTAAATTTGATCGAGATCGGAACGGGTGGTTTTAGAATTATTGAGTCACAGTCACATTCATTTTTATTTATAGGCTATATATAGATAGATAAATCGCTGGCCACTCTTGAACTTTCAAAACTTGTCCAACGCACACAATTGGCAAATCACCATCAAAACACATAGGGCTAATTTTTAGTAGTTCTAAAGGAGACCAGACTAATGGAGGTAGCTAACCAGTGGAGGCTTTTCAAGGAACAGCTTTATCCAGCTTTAGAATATTGTATACAAGAATTAGTACATTACGTAAGCTTACCTCCGTTAGCTTATAGCATCAAAACTTAAATCTTTATTGTTGTGGCTTCTTTAATTTTGCTGTCTTAATATCAGTCATTCCTACGAGTGTTGAACAATTATCGTAGATTTTGTTTGTTGAAGTTTAGCGTTCCTTTTCACTATCAAGGCTATGAGACGTGGAGTTATAGTTTGAAGTAGAATCCGAACCACTGTAATGAGTTCGCATTTAATGCTCTTCCACCGAAAATCGAATTCAGAACCATGTGCATCAAAGGCACACGTGTTAGCCTTTAGACGAGCGAGGAGGGTTCACAGAAGGAATGAATTAGTTCTTTTGTTTCCCACCTACATTCCCACCTACATTGTTGACTCCACAATTTACCCTTGCCCAAGAACACGCTAATTGACGGGCTTTGCCTAAGTAGAGATTTCAGTAATTTAGGTTTTACTGAATAAAAGAGCAGCTTCATTTTACAGGTGTTAGTAGCAGTGATGACATTACAGGGGGGCAAGGAGGGGCCGACCGCCACACCAATATTTTCTCCCCCCTTCACCCCATTTCTCTATGTACAACTGGTGAATAATAATAATAATAATAATAATAATAATAATATGTACAACTAGTGACGTATTTAACGTGGCTTCCGGGCTAAAGCCCCCGAAATTTTATTTACTATAAAGTAAATAAAATATCTTGCAGAATTTTTACATTTCCGGACTAAAGTTAGCTAAGTCCCCCTGAAACAAAATCGTACATACGCCACTGTGTAAAACCGATAATAATAATATTCAAAGCAAAACTAGTGTAGTTGTCCCGGCTTCTCAAAATTTTTCTAGCCTCCCCTCTTGTCCCCTACTATTACGAGCCTAGCGTCGCTACTGGTTAGCAGGGCGGCCTTAAACAATTTGACGCCCCTTGCAATGGCATCATTTGGCGCCCTGTCTTTCTCTATAAAGAACAAATATTAAAAGCGACGATTTTCGATTTTAAGTATATGACCCCACCATGAACAAACAATTTCACCTTTCTTAGTGAAGACCTAAACACTACAAAGACAATCTTGTTGCCCTTTTTTTAAGTAATAAGAATCTATTATGTTATTGAAAGATAAAGCAAACACGCATACAGAGGAAAGATGGTAATCCTTTTTATAGGACTCAATATTGAGATTCACACTCAATATATCAGCTTGCGATTTCAGTGGAATTAGCTCTTTTATCCTCATGTATTGATTTTTCTTCTAAATGTTAAAATTACAAAAAAAAAAAAAAAAAAATCCACTTTCAATGATAAGGAACTTGTTTGTGACAAAGACAAGACTAGTTTACATATCAAAACTGTGATAACTAAATGAAACAGGTGTTTGCTACTGTTAGAGAATTAAGTTCTTATATATAACAATCAAGCAGTTTATGCTGGGATTTGTTTCAGCATTTGCTTTAGCAGTGTCCAAGTGATCTTAAATTAATGCGACCTAAACATGATTATGAATGTAGTACTCAAATAGGTCAGCTCAGTAAATTAAACTAACTACCATCATCATTAAGTCTGTTTCCATCCAACGAGAAATATGCTTTTAAATAAAATAGGGGTTCCGACAGATTCTGCCGTTCCGTCCAAATGCACGTGTTGCACATATGATAGAGCCGGCCCTGGGTATTAGAAATAATTGAAATGATTTCAACCTTTTATAATAATTTTATTAATTGCGTAAATCACTTGAAACATTTAAGTACTAGGGCTACAACTGTCCACGTTTTGTGGTAAAAATTGTAGCACAATTAAAACCGTCGATCCCTGATGTAATTTTTACAATACAGTGAATCAAAGAACTGGTATGTAAGTACAATGAAGGCAAGTGCATTGTCGAGAGGTGAAAATTAAAAGAGAGAAGCAAGAATAAACTGTTTAAATTTTACTTTTTATCTATCAGACTAACAAGTAAACAAAAAGTACAATGGATTTTCCTCTTAAAGACTTTTTAATGTAAAAAGTGTTTCATTTCTTACGAATATGTAACACTGAATAAAATATATAAAAAATACGTAATATATGGCTATGACATCCTTATTGACGTAATTCAGTAAATACTGTTTTAAAATTCCACACATGTACACTCATGTCCAAAATTATTGTCACATGTCTATAAATATGTTGTTGGAATATAATTTGATAACGAATTCGCCAGGTATTTCTTATAATGTTATTATGTGTATAATCGGCAAAGACATGTATGTGGCAAATTTCATGTCAAAAGAGCAGTAAATAAGAACAATAAAACAAAAACAAAACTTTCTTGTCCATTTAGCAACATTTTGTTTTACTCATTCTAATTTTCGTATTTATAATTCTTTTCCTATGAAATTTACCACAAATATACATTTCCAGATTATATACACAGTATCAGTATTAGAAGTATCCTGCAAAATCATTATCAAATCATATTCCTACAAGAAGACAGTTGTAGATATGCGACAATCATTTTGGACATGGGTGTACATATAAAGGAAAAAGTATGTACGAGGGTGGATTGGAAAGTTCGTGAGCTGACTAGGAAGGAAGAAATTGTGTTTGTATACATTAGCTGCGTACCTATATCCGTTGGTAGTCACTATGTAAAATTTCATTTGAATTTTCTCTATCGTTTCAGGTGAGGGGTTAATAAGGCGGTAAGTCAGTGGAAATAACAGAAATTTGTGACATGGAGAAAATCGAGCATCGAGCTGTATAAAAAAGGCTTAACACCACAGGAAATTCATATGAACAGAGTAGAGACACTAGGAGATTTCGCGTCCTCGCATTCCATGGTGAAAAAGTGGGTAGCTGAATTTAAACGTGACAAACAGCATTGAGGATGACCCAGTAGTGGGAAGCCTTCCTTCAACGTCGACCACTACAGAAAATATAAATAAAATTTGTGACTTGAGTTTGAATGACTGCCGAATCAAGGTTCACGAGACAGCTGAGATTGTATTTCCTATAAGCGAGCACAAAGAATTATTGTAAACGAATTAGAGTTTATTAAGGTGTCCGCGAGATGACTACCCAAGATGCTTTCGGTTGAACACAAACGCAATCGACTCATCCTTTCCCGTGATTGTTTTGAACTGCTTGAAAGTGATCCGGGTGAGTTTATTGGCAGATTTGTAACTATGGACGAGGCACGAGTACACCATCATACACGGTAATCAAAGCAACAATCGAAGCAATGGAAATGACCTGGATCTCCTGTTCCCAAGAAAGCCAAACAAGTTTTGCAGGCAACAAGGTTATGGTATCACTTTTTTTTTTTTTTTTTTTTGGAAAGGGGAAAACAGTCAATTCTGAATGCTAGAAGGCGTTACTTCACTAGGACAATGCGTGCATTCACATGCCCTTGCATCCATGGCTGAAATTCACTCGTCAGTTCGACCTGTTGCCACACCCGCCATATTCCCCTGATCTGGCCCCCTTGGACTTTCACTTGTTTAAAAACCTAAAAAAAAAGTTTTTTGAGAGAGTAAGCAATTTTCTTCGGATGCAGAGATGACAAGTGCCGTACTGGGATATTTTGCAGGGCTCTAGGAATCATTAAAAAAAAAAAAGTATAGAAGCGTTACTGGGGAGGTGGCGTAAATGTACCTCGGTCGAGGGGATTACGCGGAAAAACAGAACACAACTTATCCAAATATTTTCTAATTTTGTAGGCCAGGCCACGACCATTTCAATCCACCCTCGTAATTACATATAAATTCGGGCTTTACTCATAATGAAGAGAAGGAACAGTATTATCCTTTGAATTTTCACTAACTGGAATATACAATCAACAGCGTGCTTTCTTTGATGAAGAATTTGCAGGAAATATTCGTGCAGGGGCGGAGGGTTATAATACTGCTACTTACTGTTAGAGTACTTTTAAGAGCTCCAAACTGGGATGGGTTTTATTTATATATAAAATAAGAAAGTTCCCTGCATCCGCCACTGTATTCGTGTAATTCCATTCAGCAGATCATATTAATAAGATCCTGACAACTCAAGAGAGGGACAGAGAGAAATCTTACAAGTTTCAAGGGATGAAAAAGGCATCATCCATTATGAGCAGCTGCCACCGAGCAGAGCGATAAACTCAGACCTGTACTGTTGACAATTAGCGTGAGCACATCAGTCAATTCAAAAGAAACGGCCTGAACTGGTAAACACAAACGGTGTCGTATACCACGCTAACACCACCACGCCGCATATTTTTAATGATCTGTCACAAATTAAGAGAACTTGACTGGGAAATTTTAAATCATCCACCGTACAGCCTGAACTTTGTACCGTCAGGCTATTATTTGTTTTGGTCTCTGCAGAACTCCCTGAATGGTGTTAAAATCAGTTTCAAAAGAGCTGTGAAAACCACGTGTCACAATTTTTAGGGACAGGATTATAATGCTGCAGATGATCATGTTATTTTTAAATCACTTGGAAACTATTCTATTCACTCACGAACGCCTGATCAGTATTATGCAGAAACACTTAATTCAACATTCCACACTTATGTCCTTTTTAGCTAGAAGAGACACTGAAACTGGTGGAATGAAAATGTAGAAGGAAAACGGGATTACCCAAGAAACTCACGGGCAGTATGTTGTCCACCAAAAGCTCACTTGGCAGGGGACCGAATCAAGAAAAATGAAATGAAATCCTTAAGTTTTACGTCCCACGGATATGCCGGTTAGGCTAAAAGAGACGGTGATGATGATTGATGAATGAAATGGTTGAATGAAGAAAGTGGGAGGAAACGGGAGAATCCCGAGAAAACCCACGAGCACGGTGTTTGTCCATCACAAAGTCCACACGGCGCCAGCTGGGATCGAACCAGGGTCCCCAAGCACCGAAGGTGAACGCTCTACCACTGAGCCACCGCGCCCCCGGATCGAATCAAGGATCCTACGCAACAGAGGTACGCGCTCAACTACTGAGCACTATGCCACCTCCAAATTACGGTAATTGATGAAATAAAATCTTTCAGTGTACGTCCCATGGTTATGCATGTAAACTAAAGGAGACTGTAAAGTTTAGAAATTAATGAAATGGTAGAACAAAGGAAGTTGGTGGAAACGGGACAACCCTAAGAAAATCCAAGCACACGTTGTTTGTCCACCACAAAGCCCATTTGGCGCAAGCTGGTATCAAACCGGGGAACCCACACACCGGACGTGAACGCTCTACCACTGAGCCTCCGCGGCCCCCAATCAATTGACAATACATCACTTAATGTAATTCTTATGGGAAAAAATCATATGTATATTAAACTCAAATTTCAATTTTCCTATTTTATCTTTTCCTATCATGTTTGTAGCATGCTCATGGACTATAGTCATTGAAAAGTTCCTATACTCTTACCCGTCATTCTTATATTCATAGACGAAAGACCATTCTGTTCTGAAACAGGAATTAATTTAAACCGCGAGAAGGTGAAACCACTGATTACTGTTGCATCTCCAGAATTAGGATTATCTTAGATTCAAACATCAGTTACCGTCACATAACAAACTGTCACTGAACTGAAGCTCTTTTGTGAACGTGGCTCAATTACTTAGGTAATATATGCATGTCAATTACTGCAAACAAATTTGGCGCTGAGTTGATATGAATCACTACATAGTGAGAAATATTATTCGTAAGTGTAAGCCATACTTCCCGTGAAATATGGGACAGTCCCGATTTTGAACCTGAGTGTCCCGCGTTCCCGTCAATTTAGTCGGGACAGGCAAATATTTCATATTTCAGTCCCGTCCCCTTTCTGCCCTCAATATCACCTTATCGATATTATATTTCGTACAATATATTAGAAAAATTTCATGTACTAATTTTCTTTATGTGAAAATCTCATTATATTATTATTATTATTATTATTATTATTATTATTATTATTATTATTATTATTATTGTAAAAACATTTAATTTTCTTGAGTCATTTTAGGACGCGCACTATTGTGCCTATGCAGGACACTCTAGGTTCATGATTTTTTTTTTTTCGTCTGCTAGACTCTTAAATAGCATCTTATTTGGGTAGCATATTTTTCTTTTTCAAATAAATTCTCATGTAAATACAAAACACCCATAAAAGAGTTCTCCATAAGAAAAAAAATGCACTACATATTATTAATTACTTCTTTATATTCATTTCAAGTAATGAAGTGAAAATGTTTCAAAAAAGTGTACCGTACTGTGTTGTAGTTTTTCTTTTTTGGCGGGAAAGGTGGGGCTCGAAGGTGTCCCGTATTTTCATGAGGAAAATATGGCAGACTTTAATAAATATTCATCATTTAAAAGGTCCATACATCGTTCAATGCAAGTGACTGACATTAAAACTCTCTAAAACTATCAATAAAAGATAAAACAGAATAATGTACTGACTGGTATTTTGATAATACTTTGCTCATTGTAATACTTACATTGCCTCACCACAATCTATCTTATGTTATCTTATTTATCATTCTCGCCAACTAGCAAATAGGGACTTTGGAAACTACCTACCTATAGTTAATCTCCGTAATGAATTTGCTAATAAGAATTTTGAGTGTATTTTAATGATATAGATCAAAGTGCCATAGACATGAAACCAACATTACCAAAACGATTGAGGGTGAAGACAAAAATTCAAAGCATATGGAGCACTTCGTCGACAATGCAAAGCATACACTAAATGTTTCAAGTACCATATGAGTTAACGGATGAAAGCATTTAATTTCAGCAAACCAGAAGAATGTTCGAGTTGCCATAATGTTTTGATATAAAATATGGACAAGCCTTAAAATGACGACCCATCAAAGATACAGTGGCCGAACACAGAATAAATATTTTGAAATTTCTTACCTAAAAATGAGCTTTTTAGGTTATCACACAATTGTTTACTGTAATACTTAAAACACTATTGGAAACTGACATGTTTTATATAATTTTTTTCATTAACATATATATAATAAATCATGGCATTAGATTACGTATATTAAATACTAGCATATATTACCCGCTTCGCTGGGTTGAAAATTTAAATACTCCATATATCCACGTGTTTAGTACCCATGAAATATGCTGTTTTCGTTTTTAATGACATCGATTTAAACGGCATCGGAAAGATCATTGATCATCTCGGCGACCCCGAAAACCACGGATTCGACACTAATATTGGTCATTTTCGATCATTTGATTATCTCTCCCTCTCCCACATTGCGGGGGCTGACTGTTTTAAACGGGATCGGAAGTGTCATCGGTCATCTCTCGATCCCGGAAACTATGAATTCGACACTAATAGGATTATTTTTTTTATCAGTTTTATGTATTTCCCTTTCCCCTCCCCCAAGATGCGGGGCTGAGTTTGGATTTAAAAAGCATTAGAAGTGTCACTGTTCATCTTAGCGACCCCAAGAACTATCAATTCAACACTAATATCGGATATTAGTGTTGAATCTATAGTTCTCGAGATCGAGATGAAGTGACACTTCTAATGCTTTTCTATATATATATAGTATATAATTTCCCCCTCCCCAATGTTACGGGCCATGGCGTCGGAAGTGGCTCCGTTCATCTCAGCGACCCCAAAAAATATGGATTCAGTACTAATGTCATAAATCTCTTCCTCCCCCAAGTTGCGGGGTTGAATTTGAATTTAAACGAGAACGAAAGTATCACCGTTAATCTTAGCTACCCAGAAAACTGTAAATTCGAAACTGATAGTGGCCATTTTCGATTATATATATATATACATGGGCGACGATTAGGGGAGGCAAAGGGGGTAGTTGCCCCTCCACTTTTTTGAAATGACCCATTAATGTATATAGTTTCATTTGGAAATATAAAGTTTTGTATGTATTATTGGTTCATAGAATACAAATGGTGCCATAAAATATTTGCCGTTCCATGAGTACGTATTGGTTATCTTTCCGTGAAGTTAAACTACAGAAATTGCGTTTTAACTGCCACTAAAAATGGCCCAAAAATTAAGCTGTTGGAGCGCCACAATTCGAGCGTACTTTCATTTCATCTTACTAGGGCTCGATATGTTAGTCAGCCGCTCTGGATCTAATTGAGATATCATTTCGCAAGAAAAGAAATCCTTCACAAGTTATTCTTTAATTGCACAAAAATCGACAGTTCCTAAAATGTACCTTCTTTCTTATAGTAAGGAATATTTTGATTTGATTTTTTTTCAGTTTAACATCCTGTTCAGCAGCGAAGCTATATGAGACGTGAACTTAATGATTAACGTAGAGTCCGAACCACGTGAGCCCCCTCTGGGAATTAAACCCAGGTCTCCCACGTCAAAGGTGCGTACGTTAACCGCTTAGCCACAAAGCTCAGTAAGGAATATATAATTTTGCAGTGTAATATACGAGTTTAATGGTGTACATATACAGTTTTGTTATACAATTAAATTTAGTAAATTCAACATAATTCTAGGTTTTAGGATTATTTTGTAAGTTGTAAGCTGCAAAAGTATTTCTTTGAATGTCGTAGCATATACTTGTAGTATTCACTGTCTTTCTAAGAGTAATAACACACATAATAGCATGAGTGGAATCAGGCACGTAGCCAGGATTTCGTAATTGGGGGGGTCCGAGACATGAAATACTGGGGTTATCCACACCAGAGTTCGATTATTCTAAACTATTTTACTGGTAACATATGCTGGTTCGTTTAGTCAGGATTTCGTAATGGGGGGCAGTGTGGTATGAAATATTGTGGTTATCACACAAGGGGCTTGATCACTATTTTACTAGCAACACATATTGGTTTGTTAGGACAATAAAATGAGAACATGATAGTAAGTATTTTAGTAAACTATGAAGAAATGTCGAATAAAAGAATATTAAAAAGATTTAAAAAGATTTTACAATATCGAGGTTCCATCTTCTGCTCATCCAAATATAACAATTTTCCTTTCATTATGACCTCAACTATTTTTTAAAAAGTACGTATCCAATAATGCCTTGTAAAATATTTTACAATACTTGCGCTCCTTTCTCTATTGAATCAAATATTAACGGAACTTTCATCTACATAACTTTTTGTTTCTAATATCTGTCAAATACTGTCTGTGCCAAATGACAAGTTAAAGGAGCAGTTGAAAACGGTTTCTGAAATAACATGTTTAACACTACAGAGAAGCGATGATGAAAAATTATCTTTATTTTTAGCTTTTTATTTTTAACGCTGACTCTTCCTATTTCTCGTTTGTTTTTGCTTTATCCTTCCTTATTTTTTTTCTGGTCTCGAAGGGGGGGGGGGTCCGGACCCCCCGGACCCACCCCTTGGCTACGTGCCTGAGTGGAATTACAAATATAAGTTGTTCATTAGTTTCCAGTTTCAATATAACTTTTGCAGAACAAGCCTTATTATCCATTACTATGATTATTTGATTAATATTATCCTTTCTATTTATTTGTTTTGCAAATTTGTTATTAAATAGGTCCCTAATCTGATCACACAATTTTCCAGACATGATTTTAAGATGCATGATTTTATGATTTCATGAGCAAGGAATCAAATCTCTTCTTACATCTTCGTTGTATAAGAGTACAAAGAGCTAGTATGTTGTGTTGCTCTTGTCAATTTACGTAATAAAATATGAAACAAGATATACGGTATTTTAACTGAAAAAGACAGTATCCTAATAGTTATACAGCTTTTAGTCAAACAAAGTGTTACAAGCAACCAGGAAAACTAACATTGACATACAAATATTCTGATCATGTCTTGCCCCCCCCTCCACTTTTAACGTCCAACTGCCGCCACTGTATATATCCCCCTCCCCAAGTGGCGGGGCTGATTTTGGATTTAAACCGAATTGGAAATGTTACTGTTCATCTGAATAATCACGAAAACTATAGATTAGACACTAATATTTGTAATTTTCGATTATTATTATTATTATATATAGCTCCCCCTCCTCCGTGCTGCGGCGCACGGCATCAGAATTGTCACTGTTAATCTCAGCTACTTCTAAAACTATGGATTCGACACTAATATTAGTCATTTTCGATTATTTTTAAATGTTTATCCCTGTCCCCTACGTTACCCTCCCCTCCCCAACTATCAGGATGAACTTGGATTGAAACAGCATCAGAAGTGTCACTGTTTCTTTCATTGACCCCGAAAACTATGGATTATACACTAACATCAGTCATTTTTGATTATTTTTAAATTTCTCCCCCCCCCTCCCCTACGCTGCATCTTCCAAGTGAATAGCCTAAAGTAATTTCTGCCCCTAAACTCATGTATGTTGAAAATTTGATAAGAGATTGGTCGGGTGATTGAAGAGTGATAAAGTCACAAAGGCAGTCATTTTTTTTTTACATATATCTCCCCCTCCCCTCCGCTGGCTCGTCAAATTGAAACGATAAAAAAAACACCCAAGGCCCGACCCTCACATATGTTGAAACTTTGATCGAGATTGGTTGGGTCGTTCAAAAGTTATTAGGAAGATCTACGGTTAAAGTGAAATTACAAAACTGTTTCCAGATCCGAACCTCATGTATCTTGAAAACTTGATTGAGATCGGTCGGTTAGTTCAAGAGTTATTAAGTTAAAAATAAAAATAGTCACTTTCAGTCTTATATAAATTGATTTTTATATATCTCTCCCTCCTTTTCCCCTATGTTGCTCAGTCAAATTTAAATCATAAAAACGATCCCAGGCTTGAACCTCTATAGTGAAAATTTGATCAAGATCGGTCGAGTGGTTCAGGAGTTAAGTTTTATTTATATTTTTATATCCACTCCCCTCAGTTCTACCATCGAAGTGAATAGCCTAAAACCAGCCCAACCTCGAACCTCATCCATGTTACAAATTTGATCCAGATCGGTCGGGCGGTTCAGGAGATTTAGAGTCACAAACATAGTGATTTTCAATTTTATATATATAGATAACCAAAAGAAACCTGGAATGGAAAAATGTCATTAAAAAAAAAAAAGAGAGAGAGAGAGAGAGAACCTACTTTATTAATATAATAGTAACAAAAATATAAGTTGTACGATGAAAACACAATTCTTTTACATTAATTTAGTAAGTTCGGTATTTGGCTTTATCACATCAGGAGTACTAAAATTTTTAAAAAAAGAAAAAACTACGACGGTTCTGATCTGTCACGGTAATAGTGTTGCCAGCATCGTCAATAGTTAAAAAAAAAAAAAAAAAAATCGCCCGAGATTTTAGCGATTGCCGACTCGGGAATTTTCGGGAAGCTCCAAAAAAAACTCTCAAATACGAACATTTTCCTATTTCATGCTTTATACGATACGGACATGTACCCAAAAATACAAACAATGCGTACAAAATACGGACATATGGCAACTCTAGGTAGCTGTAGAGTAGAACTACGACATATTTTGCTGCCTTTATGCTAAATCCTCATAGAAATAAATTTAACTACAATTTTATACGAGTTTAGCCATTTTTTGGTTAACATTTTCTGAAGGCGCCTCTTGGCAAGACTGGTCCCTGCTTTCCGATATAAGTATTTTCACGTTTTTCATTAGTATATTGTTACTGTTGATTACAATACGTCGTATGAGAGCCAGAGGAACGTAACTCCATTTTCGTAGATTTATAGGAAAGAGAAAAAGTTGTTAATGTTGTTTTAATAAGATGGTAAACATATTATTGCATAGCAGAGAAAATGGAATGTAAGTTTCACGTCCCACGATTATGTCGTAAGCAGACAAAATGGAATCTAAGTTTTATGTCCCACGATTATGCCGTCTAGCCTAAAGGAGACTATGATGATGCGAAATGAATGAAACTGTGGAATGAAGAAAGTAGGAGGAAACGGGAGAACCCCGAGAAAATCCACGCACGCGGTTTGTCCACCACAGTTCACTTGGCGCGAGTTGGGGTCGAACCCAGGACCCCATGCACCAGACGTGAACGCTCTGCCATTGAGCAACCGAGGTCCGTATAGCACACAAGTCAATGACTAAGTCAACTTCAATAACTCTCAAATAATACCACGGGGGCTTTCAGGATTATGTTCATAATCCAAGCAAACAAAAATTCCATTCTTGGACTTATGTTCCTTCGGTTCCCATACGACGAATATATAGGCCTAGGTCAATATCAAATTCAGAGCAACTGCTTTCCCGTGCAGCCCCAAATGACATCTCTGCTAAAATATCGATAAAGTAATATGTTCTACTCTTCAACATTCATAATAAAGTTATTTATAAAATTAGCTTTGATGAATTAAAAATAATTGTGACCTTTTGTAACATTCAAACGCTACAATAAAGATTACTCTTGCCTCGATCTATCACTTCAAAAATTCTACTTTAAAATTTAATTCTTACCTTGTTTTACAATGCTCCACACACCACGTGTTTATGCATTCATCCTTCTAGAACACACTCGAGACAACTGAATAACTCGAATAAACTTACAACACGAAGAAGCTTGACGAAACAAAGCATTTAACTCATAGGAGGCAGGGAAAGACTGCAGATTGCAACAACAATGGAAGTTGGACCAACGCTGAAGCAAGCCTTGTTCTGTCTAACACAAAAGAAAGGGAGGGGGAAAGGGTTTCATATTTCAATTGTTGCGACAAACAACGATCACAACTACCAACATCTTTACATCACTTCGAGAAGCACGTGATCATGCTTCAATTGCGTCGCTGATCTTGATAAAAATTATTTTACAATTTTACAAATGAAAATTACTTCACAGATATTTTGTACTTTAATAATTATGTGCGTAGCACTGAAACAAGTATCTGACGAAGCCAACTCAACCCAATTTACGCTGAATTTTTCGTAATTATATCAAAAGTTTAAAATATTGAATCGTGTGTAAAAAGCCTGACAATTTAAACTAGTAAAATCGTAGAGGAAAAAATTGCACTAGCTAAACCGAACCAAGACAGTTCTGTTGCTTTTTCACCAAACACCTTCGAACGTTGATATGTCACCTAAGACGTACCTGGAAGCAGCGGCGCAAATCTATCTTGAATATTGGAGAGGATGGGAGGGGACGGGGACGAAACGGGACGGTGGACCCAAATCATCATTTCATCCCAAAAAATACATTTCAAATCGGATTATTGGGGGTACAGTCCCCCCAGTTCCAAGATTGGAGGGGACGTCTTCCTCATCCTCCCGGGATTTTCGCCAGTGGCTGGAAGATCAAAAATAGTCCGCACGGCATTCTGCCAACCTTCTGGAACGGCATGGATTCCATCGCGGTAGAACTTGGTGGGCCGTGAAGTGAAGAAGGTATCAGGTGCAATTTGAACCTCTACTAGGTATTTGAAGGTGATTATCCAAGGACTGGAACAGGTAATAATCGGACGGTGCAATGTCCGGGAAGTATGGCGGAAGCAAGTTTCCCATCCAAGGCGTAGAATGGCGTCCCGAGTCATCCTAGCCACGTGGGCTTAACGTTGTCCTGCAACAGGAGGACCCCTTTGCGATTCATAACTGCTGGTTCCAGAGTTTTCAGTTTTTCTTGAACACGGCTCAACTGCTGACACTACACAGTGGCATTGATGCTCTGACCAGCTGGGAGCAGTTCCCGATGCACAATGCCGCCAGCAGTCCACTAAACACACAGGAGGACCTTCTTCTGGTGCAGCGCTGGTTTCGGCTGCTTTGGAACCGGTTCATGTGATGCTAACCAATGATGATAGCGCCGTGGAACTTCGTACAGGACCCACATCTCATCACATGTAAACACCCTGTTCAGAAATGGCTCCTTCCTCAGACGAGACAGCAAAGAAACACAGGTGTCTGCTTACATTGCCTTCTGGCGCGGTGTCAAATTATATGGGATCCGTCGATCCAACTTGTAGTGCTTTCCAAGTTGATAAGAGGTGCTGCTGAGTGGTTTCTCCACTCACTGAATTGTAGTCGCAGTTCCTAACATGTCAGGCCATTGTTCCCTTCAATTGATGCCTGAAGATCTTCATTTTGCGTGGTGCATTTCCGAGTGTTCCATCACCGTCCTTAAACTTGTTAAACCACCGCTGCACCGTCCGCGTAGTCAAGACACCCTCGCCCATATCTTCCGCCCCGCTGCAGAGGCGTTTGACCCCAGTTTGAACTCGTACAGCATACGCCCTTACGACACACTGTGAAGGCCCCATGTTCATTCTGTCCTTACGCAAGTTCTCGGTGTAACTGTAGTGCCACAACAGATAATATGTTGGATATACCCACACCACCAACTGACCTTCGCCTTATCTCCAGTCGCATTCAACTCATGGTGTGAGGGCTAATTGAACACAGACCTCCACAAAAAGCGAAAGAACTTTCTTGGTTATCTTTTAATAATACAACAATGATAATGCGAACTGCCCGCTAATCCATTGGCACAGACGTATAGAATTTTTCCTTTAACCTCCCTCTGTTCCCTCCCTCCATACACAAATGTTAGCACTACGTTGCATGCTTCATTGCTATGTATATACCTTGATTGTTCATTAATTGATATCACGACTACGCAGGACTTTCCTATTAGTCTTGCATCTCCAAAAAGTGTATGTACCAGGGAACATAAGAAACTAAGGTTACAGGGTCGCAAGGGCGCAGATTTTTCTGTAACTTTGGGGGAGGAATTCAGATGTGTGTTTGGTTGCAGACAAGACTCTAAGAAGGCATATATGAGGATTTTCAGACAAACTGAATTAAAATAATGTCAAATATTTTATATTTATAAAAAATACAAATAACAGTAAAATATACATTTAAAAATAGGCATTCATAAAAAAAAAATGGAGCCCACATAAGCATTGAGGGCCTGGGCCCTCCAGTATTGGCACCCATGCAAGATCAATATTTCTGGAGTTTTGTCTGTTATAGAAGAATGAGGAGTGTGCGGTAATTTTAATAAACGGAGCTGGCAACTGTGCATTTTCAGCCACAGCCACCCGGCCCCTACGGCGATATTTGTAGGTAAACAAAAATGGTGACCCGTTTGGAAAACTCGCCTCGCGAGTAAGTCCGCTCAGTTATTAGATTTCTGTGGGCGAAACATGTAACCGTGGCTGAAATTTATCGGCAGCTGGTAGAGGTTTACGGAGAGACTGTGATGTAGGGATGGCCAGACGGATCCGGATCTCGGATATCCGGATCCTATAAGATCCGGATCCGAAATATCGGATCTTGGATTCGGATCTGGATCCTGGATCCAGATCCGAAATTTCGAAGTTCAGATTCGGACTCCTGTTTTTAATATTTTAGGCCTTCAGACCCAGACTTAAATATCCATATGTATATAATCCATACGTATATATAAATACGTAATGTAATCCATACGTAAATATCCATATGTATATATAATTTACCAGGTGAATTTTTATCTAACTCAATGGGAAGACAATTCAATTTAAATGACAAGAGATTACATCAAAATCTCATTTTCACATTTTTCGGGGTTAGACCACTGTTGTGCACAACCCATCATTTAGTCTTTAGTATATCTGTATGGTTGCGAAACATGGTCGCTTACTCTGAGGGAAGAACATAGACTGAAAGTATTTGAGAACAAGATCCTGAGACGAATATTCGGACCCAAGAGGAACGGGAATGGGGAATGGCGGAAACTTCATAACGAGGAACTACATAATTTATATGGTCTACCCAACATTGTTAGGGTCGTCAGTCTAGGAGGCTTAGGTGGGCGGGTCATGTAGCTAGAATGGAAGAAAATAGAAACGCTTTCAAAGTCTTGACTGGAAGACCAATCGGAAAACGACCATTAGGAAGACCTAGGCGCAGATGGGAAGACAATGTTAAGATGAATCTCGCATAGATTGGAATACAAAGTAGAAACTGGTTGCAGTTAGCTAAGGATAGAAATCAGTGGAGAGCTTTTGTGAACGCGGCATTGAACCTCCTGGTTCCATAGGCCATAGAGTTAGTTAGTTAGTTAGTATATCTTTAAACGTACTACAAGTATGCCACTTTCATCTCAAGTCAGTAGTTGTATAGATCTGCCTTTTGTTATATATTAATCGAGTTAGGATTAAAATTCGATTGTTTGTGAGACCTATGATAATATTTTCAGATTGAGTTATAACGTTGAAAAACTGCATAGTAATGCTGCATATTTTCTTTGTCCCACATTGGAAATTAATGTAGTCTATCTTATACAGTCGGCTCTTATGATTAATCCAATGATCTGAACTCCTGCAGCATTACGCTAAAATCATGAATGTCTTTGAATTTTCGTAGTCATTTCTATTTTTTTTTTATTACGAGAAAAATAAATATCATAAGTGGTATTTTACATAATACATACAGTTGCAGATCAGTCAGTTGATTGCTTAAAGTTTATAGCAAAGCTATTACATCTCTAAGACACTAGCGGTCTTAGAACAAAATCCATGGCTTTTCCCATAAAATCTTAAATCTGTATATAAAAAGGGCAAAGTCCTGAGTGACTGAGTGACAGATCACCGTACAGGCCAAACCGATTAAGCTAGAAACTTGAAATTTGGACAGTATATAGGATCTGTGACGTTGGATACCACTAAGGAAGGACTTTGGAAAATTCGACGAGGAAGGGGGAAATGGGGTGGAAAATATTTCAATAAAATGGCCATATCTCCGAGATTCTTGACGTTAGATACTTCAAATTTGGTATTTGGCTTTCTCATTGAAAATAATTTGATATCTGTTTAAGTGTTTTTTGATATTTAAATTAGAAGGGACAGGGAAGATGTAGAAAGTAAAAAAGGGGTGGAAATTGCAATTAGTATAATAATATGCCTATATCTCGGAAACTTAAAGGCTTAGAGACATGGAATTTGGAATTTGGACTCCTCACTTAAAATAATTAGATACGTATTTCAACGTTTTTTTGATATGTGGCCCAGAAGGAAAGAAAAAGGACGGGAAGAAAATTAAATGGAGATTACAATTATTGTATTAATATGTTCAATCCTTTAAGGTTATGGACTTGAAATTAGGTATTTGCATTTCTCATTGAAAATAATTTGACATGTGTTTCAGTGTTTTTTGATGTTTTAGTAAAAAGGAAAAGAAAAGAGATGGAAAGGAAAGAGGGTGGGAATTGTAATTATTATAATAACATGTCGATATCTGGGAACCTCTGAAGGTTAGGAGCATAGAAGTTAGTATTTGGACTTTTCATTTGAAATAATTAGATATGTACTTAAGCGTTGTTTGATGTATGTCTTAGAAGGGAAGAAAAGGGGCGGGAAGAAAAGATTTTTATATCTCGGAATCCTGGTATGTTAGAGAAATGAAACTTGTTATTTGAACAAAAATTCGTTATGTTTGCAGGCGTATGATGTGCGAGGCAGTAGACAGAGCAAATGTGTGGGCAGCCCCCACGTACTCGCACTGAAATTCGGTATATATCTCGGGATACCGGAATGTTGCTACACACAACTTGATATTTGAACTGAGATTCGGTATGGTTGTAGGTTTACGAGGTGCCCCAACTAGCCGCAGTCTAGTAAGTATATAAATGTATTTGCGTAATGACTGGAAATTGCATGTATCCCTGTGGACAAAATTGCATTAGTAGCCACGAGAAATGACAATCCTTTAAAATAAAAATTTTAAAAAGCCAACAAAATGTACTCTTGAATGAGTTGTATATTATGTTGGCGCAGGGGCGAATCCAGAACGGACTCTTGGAGGGGGCGGATGGATATTTAGGGGGACGGTTGGGGATGCTAGCAGTGAAAAATTACTTAGATGATCTGAAATTGCCACAAATTACTACTAAAGTACACTGTTAATGGTGCCGCTGGGTAGGGGCGAACGACTTTTCGCCCACCCCTTGGATCCGCCTATGTATTTGCATGAATGATATAGCTCCTTATACAACCTATGCAGACTTAATAGTAGTGGATTACTAATTATAAAGATACGTGTTTCTGCTCGAGGCTGCATATGGTATTTTGTATACACATACAACTACATTAATATATTAATTCTGATACATTAACTGACATTTAGAACTTTATCTCTACTACAATTCTTAATACTAACTGGGGTGGTACGGTTACAGAGAAACGTATTATTAAAGAAAGAAAAAAATCTCATCAAGAGCAAGAAAAGGATGTTGCTCCTTAATTTGATTTGATCTATATTTTATGGGCTGTTCTATTAGCTATGGCCTAGCCCATCCCGACTAGGAAATGGCCTTATTCAGTGACCACAATAACTCAGAAAGAATTAGAAAAGTAAGCAGAGTGAGCCTAATGAAGAAGCTTGGGCTTGAGACTATTTCATCCCAGCATTTGACTCGTGTTACAGAAAACAAAGAACAAATTTCTATCAGGACGTCCGCTTTAAAAAAGATTTACTACATTCTCGATCGAGTATTTCCACTAGAATCGAATCTGACAGTGAGATTGCTCTCACTAAAGTCGACAGTTTTAGTCAATCAAATTTGGTGTAATTGTGACATATCAAGGCACAAAAACCAAATATCAACAGAATGAAGAGAACGCAAGACTGTCACACGATTACATACCACAAGTGTCTTAAAATCCTATTTTAAGCATAGGATTGAAAATCATTTTGTCAATAATTACGAAAACTTTGCTGATTCGGAACACCCGAATTTTCTGACAGAGTTTCGGATCCGGATCCAAGATCTGTTTTTTCGGATCCGGATCCAAGATCCGAAATCTCGGATCCGGATCTAGTGTCTGTATTCCGGATACCGGACCCAAGCCGATCCGGATATCCGGATCTGGCCATCCCTACTCTGATGTCTCGTCAGCATTTCGCACAATGGTGTCGAAAGTGACAACGCCCGCCCGCATAAAACCGAGGAGACCACGCTGCTGACGCAGTTTCGCTGAGACATCGACCATCCTTTCTACAGCTCGCTCCACGCGAGTTCCACCTGTTCCCGTACTTGAAGGAGCACCTATAGGAGGCCGTCACTTCGTTTTAGACGTGAGGGAAACGCTTCTTCACAATGTGGCTGAACACGCAAGGGTACGACTTTTACTAGGAGGGAGAATTCAAACTCATCCCACGAAGCGACAAGTGCCTCAACCGATATGGAGACTGTGACGAAAATAACCTAATGTATGTACTATCTGTTGGTTGTACAGTATTGGTTGTATGAAATAATATATACGCGTTTCGCTCCAGGCTTTGTAACCTTACTTTCTGATCATCCCTCGTACCAATGGGTTAATATTAATGAGAAAAATTCTTTTCATAATCTGCATTCAGGACACCTGTCCAGGTTATAGTGTTGTGCAGAAATGGGAAAAAGTAAGTTTATACTAGGATTGTTGGAATTATCTCCAGTCCCCCCCCAAAAAAAAGAAACAGGATATTTTTGGGTAGGGATGGGCAAAACCGGTTTTTATAAAAACCGAAAACGGTTTCTATAAAAACCGAAACCCGAAAAACCGACATTTCGGTTTTCTCCAAAACCGGTTCGGTTTTCCACCGAAACTGGTTTCGGTTTTCTCCAAACCCGGTTTCGATTTCCACCAAAACCGGTTCGGTTTTTCATCAAAACCGGTTCGGTTTTTCATCAAAACCGGTTTCGGTAAAAACTTTTCGAAAACACATAAAACTATTTCTGTGGAAATGGATTCGGTTTCCGGAGAACAACGAAACACCATTCTGGTCAGAAATAGAACAAATTAAAAAAAAAAAAAACGAAATCGGTTTTGAAGAAAACCGAAACCGGTTTTGTGCCCACCACTATTTTTGGGTAAAATCATTAAAAAAAAAAACGTATTTAAGCCAACTCAAACTATGGATGTACTAAAAATATGTACGGTCATTATTTTATTCCAAGTTTTGAAGTATATTTTTAGAGGTGGGTTTTTCGGGTTTTAATGTGGATTTTACACACACACACACACACAAAAAAAGCATAGACGAGTAACTTGTAGTAACTACCCCCCAAAGTTTGGAACCCCCTTACAAAGTTTTTTGGGTACGCGTCTGGGTAAACGATATTGTATCTGAGTTTTATTTTTCGGAGTTCTCAAGCTTCTTCCCACATTCTCATTCCACCAATTCTTTCGTAATCATCTGCTTTCAATAATCAACCGTCTCTTTTAGTTAAAAGGCATAATCCTAGAACGTTAAACCAGAAATTACACTTGTACTACACTTGTGCGCGTCGCGAAGCGAAACAGCTTGGCTTGTAGTATTTGACTCCTCTGTCCAACAAAAATTTCTGGGTGTGCACCTGCTTCTCTCTTCTCTAATGTTAAGAAACATAATCCAAAGTGTTGGCTTGTAAGCCGAACAGTTCATAAGGAAGCCATGGTGGACTGAATTTGTACGCGAATGCAGTGCCTCAGAGTAATTATCTGTATCATAAAGCTGTTTCGCTTCGCGACGCGCATACTCACCGTTGCTGATGCGTCTCCTACCTACAGACGCAGAATTGCGCTAGGAGGACACTAGTTTTACTCTGCCCTGACTGTTAGATAGCATTTGTGCTTTTAAGTGGGCATCTAGCTCAAGTGCTTTTTATGGCATATATCCAGACGCTGTATTTATACCCATTAAGCCCTTCTAAAGTGAATTCGCATCCGGGAATGCAACTCCTCCCGAATGGAACAAATTTCTGTATAATCGGGGTGGGGAAGAATTCAGGTTTGTTAGTTATTATCTAATAAGATATCAATGACGATTTAATACAAATACGTAAACCCAAGTAGACTTCAAGAGAGTGTCTCCACAATCGGTTCACATTGTCCCTCCACACGAAATAATTCATAAGGTACTAGGAGTGCACTTCTTAATGAAAGAATTACAACGAATTAATGTATGTTACCATAAACTGGGATAGCATACTAACTCAGTGATGTAGATAGAGTTGCCATTCGTCCCGGAAAATCCGAGACCGTCACGAAATCGAGACCTGCACCCCGAAAATATTTCTCGGGACGCTTAAACGTCCCGGATTTCAGCAAAGAAGAAAGGAACGGAATATTATAGTTTGGTCTTTCTCACAGGATTAGGTATATAACTATTGTCAACTTCTGAGTATGGCAATTCAAAAGTTGAATTTAAAACTTTAATACATAAAACATGGATTTAATTAAGTTCACGATTTAACTACTTTGACATTAAACGAAGCATTCGTTTCATTGGGACAGAGGCAAAAGGTTTTACTGCTCAATCTTATTGTTATCTTTAGTACTCTGTTTCAATCTGCCTCTTGCCTCTGAAACATTTTAATCAATAATCCCTGACCGATAAGGCCACGAAACAACAGATCCTGAGAAATAATAATAAAAATAATTTTGCTTACCAGGGGTAGGGGGTAAATAATCTGCTTGCGTTTGCTTAATTACGGAGAAGGTCTCCTAAGATGACTAAAAATGAGGTTATATAATACTTGACAACTCTATTTAGAAGAAATTAGTGTATAACACTTCTTTTCATTTTAAGAATTTCAAAGATTCGCGTAATTTAGTAGCGACCCGGATTTTCATTTTTGAATATGATAACCCTAGAGGACTTGATATAAGTTGCTGCCTCAATACAATGTATAAGCTACAATGTTTCATAGGTTTAAAAAAGTTTGTATTTTGATAGTTTGATAGTACTCGACTTGAAGTTGTAGTCAGTCTTGAAATATCAGCTACCTTTCATCATCAACATTCACCATTCCAGTGGCGATTTTGTTTCGGGGGGAAGGCTTCGGTAACTCCTGGAAATGTGAAAATCCTGCAAGATATTTCATTTACTTTAATATAGTAAATAAAATTTCGGGAGGCTTAAGCCAGGAAGCCCCCCTTAAATACGCCACTGCATCTTTCTTACGAATTTCTAGATTAAAATTATCACAGAACCATTATTTATAACAAAACTTGGTGATATAGGTGACTGTGACATAGGTATGTACCTAAGATATAAAACTTACTAGTTAAGGAAGACTTCAAAAGTCTCATATGGTTCGTGAATATTCACCGCTGGATCGTATGAGGTGAACTGATGGGGAACAAGATGGCGACGGACGTCTTTACACCTGGAGTGTCATGCTCTTACAATTGTGGAATTGTGAATTTGTACATAATTTTAAATTGACAAAATTTAGTTTCTTTACAATTTTTATATATTATTACATCTTTTTAATATGTTCTGAGCCTCTAACCCCCAAGTACTTTTACAAATAGCGTGAAAACAAATTTACTTAGAACAGGCGAATTTGTCCATGTTGGAACGCGCCATTTTATACATATCTACGTGTTTAAAAACAATTAAAACAAATTTAGTGAAGCAGTCCACTGGGCTATAAGGCTGGGACTTTCTTTATAAATCTCCCAAAAGGGAGATAACTAGAACTAGAGGTGAACTGCAAAGAAGAATGTGTGATTTCCTATATAGAGAAAATTCCAGAGATATCAATACATGGAAGTAATACTTCTAAAATAAAATTAAGGATGTAACCAATTATAATTATTTAACAAACTAAAGAACACACGGAAACATATAACAGAATACTGGAGACAAAGAATCAAATCTTAGATTTTGATTATCAAATATTACTTCCAAAAGCAAAAATAATAATAATAATAATAAAAATATATGCATAACAACATGCACAATTTATAACTTTTCAGTACTTGTAGCACAAATCCAATATGGAGGTGCAAGGAATTAGAAAACACCAGTAAAATATGAAGACAAGACATGACAAGGCAAATAATAATTTAATAATAAGAAGCTTACATGATTAAAGTATTCAGTTCATGTAAATTCCTATATTGCCAATAGCCTTGGTTTAATGTGTAGCGAATGAAGTAGCATATAATTTAAAATAGATACTCACAGGTAAATATTGAGTCAGGTGCTACAGAAGGGGGCCAGAACTATAAGAGGCAACCGAACCGAACCTGTTTTATTCTACCCTATACTCATTCTTCTCTACTCTGCTTTACCTTAACACGCCTCTATTCGCTTAAAAATTTGATACTATGTGCAAGTGGCTTCAAGCTGTAATACATTACCAGAATAACTAATCATCATATACTAAAGCGTATTCAATACTCAGTAACATTTATTATTATTATTATTATTATTATTATTATTATTATTATTATTATTATTATTATAAGAGTATACGTTTTACATATATTCCACCAGTGGCGTATTTACGATTTTGCTTCGGGAGGGGCTTTGCTAACTTTCGGGGGGCTTTGCCTGAAAATATGAAAATTCTGCAAGATATTTCATACACTTTACTACAGTAAGTAAGATTTCGGGGGGGCAGAAGCCCGGAAGCCCCCTCCTAATTACGCCACTGTATTCCACTAACAAGCAGAACCAGGAATTAAATACATATTTTGCCTAACATCCCGTAATTTTGATTAGACAGGTGATAAACGCACGTGAACTACTGATGGAATGATGTCCACAAGCGTATATAATAGTTTTCTGTCCCATATCCAAGGTTGCCAACTGACACGTATTTAGCAGCTAGGTTCGGTAATATTACTAATGGTTTGATTTAGGCACATTGCATCATACGTAATGTGTGAGGAAGATGCAGGTAAATTCATTTTTCACAGTTGGCAATCCTGAGAGGTCATTCCATACCAGTATTCAAAAAATTCTGCATATAACAACGCAACGCAACGCAAACAATGCTAAAAATCATTGTAACTGTTATGCGGATTATCGCAAACTAACAAGCATTTTTGCGAAGCATTGAGGCAAATCTGTACCCCTAGTCATATCCGATATAAATGTTTAATTTCTTCTACGATGTTAAATGTGGATTTTGGGTGAATCACAGAATTAAAAACTTTAAATAAACATTTCAGAACTTTACCCGTACTTCTCTGAATATTGTGATATACTAGTTAATTTATTAGATTCTTGGTACGTTACTTCTCAGTGATATAGTTCGTTATTTAGCATACAGCAATGTTGCTCGTTTCCACAGTGTTGTTCTATTTTCTCATAATCCAATATTTTCATTTTTTTAGGGGGAGGGGATATATCTCCCACGTCACCCTGGGTTTGCTCCTGTATACGTGTATGTTTTTTGGACGACATTAGTTCCGATAAATTATTTAATTTCTTCTATCAAAGTAAACCAAACCAAACAATAATGTGCAGTTAAAAGTATAATTTGTGCATGGGAAAGTATAATGTTCCCCCGATATTTGAAAGCTAAAGACGCCAGTGATGATGCCTAAGCTTACACATGACTTGGGATCGAATCAGTTCCCAAGCTAAACAAAAGTGGCCACAATCTCCATGTTCTCTCGATTGGCGTAACTAGGATATTTTGCTATGAGGGTAATGGCTCTTACTTCTGAGAACTGAAAAGACTTTCTTATATATATATATATATATACAGTGGCGTATTTACGATTTTGTTTCGGGTGGCTTTGCCTGAAAATGTGAAAATTCTGCAAGATATGTCATATATTTTACTATAGTAAGTAAGATTTCGGGGGGAAGGCTTAAGCCCGGAAGCTCCCCCCTAAATTCGCCAACTATATATATATTGCCTGTAGTTCAACGGTATTCTAGGGGAGATCATCAGTGTTTTATGGGAGCTGGCCCACCTCTACGCCTAAGGCCCATGATTATAAGAGCAGCACAATATGAGATCTAGAAGTAAATATAAAAGGTTAAGAGTGTACGAAATAAGGTTTTTTTTTTTATAAAGGATGAAGTGTGTTTGAAAGAAAAATGGCATATATGCACTATGTCATACAACAGATTCCCAAATATACGCATCACTCCATCACTCCACTATATATATATATATATATATATATATATATATATATATATATATATATATATATATATTAAATCTAGAACCTTGGGGTGGTATCCCAGTAACGTGTCTGGATAAAACTCGATACAACAATGTTGCATATAAACGGACGCAGTCATATATTACCTTCTAAAACAAATATCTTATTCCTACATAACGAAGCAAATCATTTTATAGCGGAAATTCGTAGCTTCATAAAGTACTTTTTTCTCGTCACACTCCACAGCAGAGTTTATAACGAATCGTATTGTAAACATTTAGTTTGTGAAAGCGGATATCGCATCAAGTATCAATACGATCCTTCTAGCTCTCCGACTGCCTCACGATACATGAACAAGAAAAATACGTACTGCTACCGAGAATCGAAGGTGAAACATGCGCACTCTCATCCTGTTGAAAGGAAATACTTCTCTCACATTGCGTATTTGTTTCGTTCTCTCGAGACCGATTTATCTTAACAAATAAATAACTGCAGCTCACATTGTATCAAATTGTGATCAATTTAGTACATAGATCTGTTCTGTTGTGTTTACTCGTTACAGCAGTAGGGGAGACCGGGACACATTTGCCAACTTTTTTTTTTTTTTTTTTTAATTGCAGGTGTGGTATTTTATGTGCAACCTATTTACAGGTAAACAGGATATCATTTTCTTCCTTATACCTTTATGAACGAAGTGGAAGAGGGTTTTTTTTTTTTTTTTTTTTTTTTTTTTTTACAAAATGAATATTGAGTTTCACTACCAATGGTTAAGTGTGATCATGTGACGTTGGAAAATGTGCCCCGTATGCGGAGCAAGTTGGCCAACCTACTAAAACTATACAGGGGTAGTAATTGTTCCAACTACTTCACATGCTAAAACACAGGTAATAAATCGTAGCTTTTACTTAAAATGTACCTTTTGTTTATTGCTTGGACAGTATAGGGAAGTGAGATTATGGTAGGACTAATCAACAAGTTAACAAAAGTCATCATTGTCTGAATCATGAATGTGCAAAACAAACACATCATTACGTAAAGGAAGAACACCATCTTTAGTACATGCAATATCAAAGCAGTACGTTTAACACTAGTACATTTATTTTAAGTTTTAATGCAGACCTACTACTTTAAACATTTTCGAAAAAAAAAAATGATTTCACAAGATCTCCTGCCTACGTCAAGACAGCTACTCAACTGAAACTTGAGTAGATGGTGTGCCAAGCATTGCTGCTTTAGCCAGTTCACCCGCAGGAGCGATCTACCAGATCCTTTCAGAACTAAAGCCAGTTGGAAAACGAGCCCCGGTCTCCCCTATAGCACCGTAAGCAACATAAACAAACACAGAATAAAAATCTCGCAGAAATAGGACTGCTTTTCAGAACATCACAAACTCTACACGAATAATTTCAAACCTGGAATTAAAGCTATGCCTTCGTCAAAAAGTACAGATTAACGGTTATTCATCGTGTACAGACAACCACAGTTTTCGAAATAAATCACAACAGATACCGATTAGCTACTTTGAATATTCCACCAACACTAGTACGGGGCCTGTCCTTTTTATGACAAACCTTAAAAAGAAAAAAAATCTTAAATGTATACAGTGGAAACCTGTCAAAATGCGCCTCAAAACATCGCACAGTCGGTAATATCCGAAGTATAAACATGTCCCCCTAAGTCTAGTGAATTTCTCATATGCGTGAAATGTATATATAGTCACCATCCCGAGGGATGGTAAACCCGGTACTGATAATTCTATTATTTTCAGTAAGAACATTGTGTCACTAGAGTTCAGAATTCTTTTTGAACGGAATCAATGCGGTCAAATAGCCGCCTGATTATTCTACTACACCATATATTGTACTACATATAGAAAGGATCTTCAATCGAAATCAGCAGTTCTCGATTCTCAGCCTCTAATAAACTACCCTCATTTTATTACAGCTAGAAGAAATATATTGACTCCATCCAGGGACGACATTTGGGCCTTCAAGAGAAGAGCAATCCCCCCCTTGTGATTTATATGCATTTAATCAACAGTATAATAATATAGTAGTAAAAAAGTGAAATTCTACTTATATCGGGGGTCTTCCTCACCCAAACATAATATGAAATGATGCCGCAGAACTAAAGCCCCTTAAACTTGATTTTTAAAACGAACTTGTTAACAGACTCTCTCTCCTTCCTTTTAAGATCTGCGGGTAGGAGGAAGTTAAGGCTCTATTGTAACTACAATAGAGTCCAGAAAACTTGGCCTAACGTGGATTGAAGGGTGGCGGAGTTCCTGAAAATGCCGGGTAATCGGGAATAAGGTTTTTTTAAAAAATAAGTACGAGTGTTTTCAGAAAATACAGTAGTGTACTTGTATGTATTGGTTGCTTGAGAATACAACGCAGAATAAACTGCCCAATCACCCTTAAACAAAGGAAACGTACGTACTTTATGAACGCATAGAGCCTTTATTATACATGAAAATGAGATTAATGAATACACACACAGTACAGTAATTTACCTGATACGACAGATGTCAGAAAAATACCCGGGAATGACCTTGGACGAGTCTGCGCGCGGGTTTTTTCGCCCTACCACAGTGTGGCGAAGTTATCCGAACTACCGGGTTATCAAGTGCCGAGTTTTAGGAACTCTACTGTACTGGTACCTAAGACAACAGTTAAGAAATTTACAAGTGAATAAGGACGCAAATAGCGAAATAAATAAAATGGGAGGGAACAGAACACAATCAGGAAATGTGTTTATATTCACTACAAACTACATAGCTTGCTTCAGTCTTAGTCGGATGTGAGCGCTGTATCACCAACCTGTCACTCTGAAAAAATCTATTGTTTAACGTTATATATACCTATATCTACGGCAAGTATCCCACCTGGAAGCGAATACACCCTTAGTTCCTCGGCCATAAAGAAGAAACACAAAAGCACAATGTACAAAAATTAAATGAAATCTTTAAGTTTACGTCCCACGATTATGCTGGTTAGGATAAAAGACGGTGATGATGAGAAATGACAGAAATGGTGGAATGAAGAAACTGGGAGGAAACGGAAAAAATCCGAGAAAACCCACGAACACAGCGTTTGTCCACCACAAAGTCCACACGGCGCGAGCTGGGATCGAACCAGGGACCCCAAGCATTGTAGGTGAACGCTCAACCACTAAGCCACCGCGCCCCCTTGCCCATAAAGAAAAAAACACAAAAGTACAATATAAAATAGGAGCCGGCCACCAAATATTACTGACTGGCCTGTCATGCGCGGCGCTATATTGGCAATTTCTGACACGTTAGTCGTTGGTTCGTATTATTCATCGCGTACAAGTTTTTTTTTTCTTTTATATACGTAGTTCATTTTCTTATATTCATTTTCTATCATCATCTTTAACTCATACAGAGTATATCCGTGGAAAAGAAAACAGACCGGGAACGAATCAAACCCACAAGAGTTTCATTCGGATATACGCAGCCTCCTGTCCAATAGTACGACACTTTACTACATGTCATTAACTACTACATATAAATGGAAAACCTGTTGATGGAAAAGCAAGTCCTCAACACTGTGCCAAGTGCTAACAAAATTAAAATTTACGAACTTGAAAATAATACGGTATTATTCTATCCAAGCTATCCGACTGACTGAAATAATTCTAGAAATTTCACGATTATAGTTACAATCTTATTTTGATAAAAGGATTTGATTAATATCCTGACATCACGAGCATTAAAATTTTCAGAGTATTGATCACCAACGAGCTCCAACCTTCTCCCCGTAGATCACTGCAGCTTTACTTGTGCCGAATCAGATGGGACAGTGTTGCCAGTTTAGAAAAAAGTGTGCATACGTTTACGCGACCAATATTTGACATCTTGCAGGTATTTTGCCTGATAATCTTTGTAGCGCCTGGCTCTTTGTAACAGTTTACGGGACGCGGGTGTAGTAAGTAATAGACAATCAATTAACAATGTCGAGAACGTATCAAGTACCCTATAACATATTGTAATGATATTATAGTATAGACATTGTATTGTAGTATAGATGTATAGATATAGATATAGATATTGTAAAATACTTGAGAATATTTTCTTCCGTTAACAGTTTAAGCAGTAGCATAACTAGGATTATTTTATAGGGAGATAGGAAAGGGGATCATTTGTATAAAATAGCATTTGGTAGGTTGGCAGGTAGATTGTTGATTTAGCATTAGAGAGGTCCTCAGCTGCAACTCAGCTTATCATCCAAAGGGGACGCGGTGGCTGTGGTAGAGCGTTCACCTCTGGTGCATAGGGTTCTTGGTTCGATTCCAGCTTGTGCCAAGTGAATTTGTGATGGATAAATACCGTGTGTGCGGGTTTTCTCGGGATTCTCCAATTTCTTCCAACTTTCTTCATTCCACAATTTCATTCATTTCTCATCATCACCGTTTTCTTTAGCCTAACCAGCATAATTGTGGGACGTAGAACTTAGACTTCATTTCATTTTTCGGCTATTATCTAGACTGGAGTTTTCCCGCGGTTTTCATGTAAAACAACGGAATTCCATTATGTATACTAGTCAGTTTTATTTTTTTCTTGGCATTATACTTCATTTAAACAAAGTGGAAATGATTTTGACAGAAAAGAAAAATACATAATGGAATTCCGTATTTGAATAGCAATAGTGCGCTATCCAAAAATACATGGTTCAGAATCTTAACTGAGATACTCAGGCAACGATTTTTATGGAGAGAGTTTGAATACGGGCATATAATTTGAAGCAGTCACCAACTACTTCCATAAAAATTGTTGCGGAAGTACCGCAGGATTCTGAAACTTGGATACCTGGATAGGGCACATACTAGTTCCTAAGTGAAATCTTGACCCGACTATGGTTGATCCCATAGATTTGGAGCTACGGACCTTAAAATTTAATTTTGTCATGTTTTCGCCAGCCTGTAACTTCGAGAGGAAACATTTGCGCACCCAGGTTGGTCTATACTTTTTGTCTTATTTTGGTGTCAGGAATCACCTCCCAAATGTTGTTGTTTTGAAACACCCTGTATATAATAAATTTCTAATTAGGAAAGTCTCCTTCTCCTAAACCATATATAAGTAAAGATAACTAACACTGACTCGGTGGTAGAGCATTCACCTCTAGTGCGAGGAGTCCCTGTTTCGAGCCCAGGCCATAAAAGTTCGTAGTGGACAACTTACATAGGCTAGCATCAAACCAGAGGGCCCTCGTGCCATAGATTAGCGCGAGCCTCCGTTCTCAAATTGTAATTAATATCGTCATATCATAATCCAATCCTTGATCTTTAATCTATACACGCACATGTGCTGTTTACTATATTTGTCTGTCTTTAAAAAAATAGATCTGACAAACTTATTAACAATTTGCAAATATTTATAATAATAAAAACTGTTAATCAAGGTATCCACGTGTAACTTAAAATTAAAAGAAGAATCCCCACATCGATGTTCCACATTTGAGTTCAGTAATACTGCATGGCCATTTTATGTTATGTTGTTTAAAAGAGAACTGTTTGCTCTAGAAGATTGTGTTTTGATTTTTAAACTTTGATTTATACATCTTTTCAGAACATTAAAATGGAACGACAAGTGGACAAAACTTTCGACAATAGTTGCTTTTTGCATTTAATCGAGGCGTTGAGGCCGCCGAAGCTGCTTGTGAGATTTGTGCTGTGTATGGAGAAGAAACGCCCACTATTGGTTTTCGCGTTTTGAAGACCGATCACACACCGGCCGATCAAATTGGGTTCGATGAAGAGTGACTGAATCATCTACACGAAAATCCACGTCAAACGACCAGAGATCAGGGGTAGAAGTGCGGAGGAACGCGGGGGATACCGTCCCTTCACCTCCAAAATATATGTAGGGCGTCCCCCAGTTCCTAAAAAAAAAAATTACAATGGGCAAAGATAAGCAGGGGGTCAGCGTGACGTCGTGCCGCTACCTACCGTCCCCCTACCTTTTCAGACCCACTTTTACCTCTCCCAGAGATCAAACTACTCGTAAACCATTTTCACTCAATGGCCAAGTTTCAGAAACTCGGCGCTTGGATGCCACACCACACACTTTAAGAGCAAACAATAAAAATCAACACTTCACAATCGCTGCCGATTCGCTCGGTCGACATCACGGAAACAAATCGCGGCTTCTTTTTTCTAGCGTATTGTTACTGGCGATGAAAAATGGTGTCTCTAAGCCCCGTTTTCACTTTACATGAATCTTGTAGCTGTCATAAAAAAAAAAGACCTTGCTACCCTATCTTTCTATCTACTGTTTAGATTTTTACAACTTCTTGTAAGCAAGAAAGGTATCACCACCCATACAGCACTGCAGTCTTGTGGACAAACAATTAACCTCCTCATTAAAAACGTGCATTTTGGCGCACTCCCCCCCAAAAGAATCCGTTGTTTCGGAAGCGGCGAAACTGGTTTTTCCTTTATGTCAGCGGGAGGGCGATAGCAGGTAGAAAGCAAGACGTCCCAGAAAGATGGACACTGTTCGACTCCTTGCAAGATGGAAAAAATGTTTTATGACCCTTTCAAGACTGTACACGGTGAAATATGGTAGGGTTTCAAGATTTTTTTTTTTTTTTTTTTTTTATGACAGCCACAAGTTCTTCTAACGTGGCAACCCATCTTTACGTCAATATGAAGCAGCGAAAAGAATCGCTCAACCCACATAAATGACTCCGCGTGTATGATCGGACTAAGAAAGCATTAACGCAACCAAACACTTTATGTTGAGCACACGTTCAACGACTGTACCGACTAACAGAAGCAATTCAGCAAAAAGACCTAATAGGCAACACTCATACCGGCAATCAGCAAAGCCGCAATTCAAGAATTCGAATGGGAAATGATGCCTCATTCTCCTACTCGCCAGACTTGCGGATGTCAGATTTTCATCTAACACTTTGCGCGGTGTATGACGCGGAATGATGGCTTAGTTGGATAATTCTCTGATTCAAAAACACGAGATGTTTACTGCCAAGGCACCGAAAAACTTAACGAACGATGGGAGGCAACGGACTGTATATTAAACAAAAACGGGAAATACATTAAACTAATTTGTTCTAGTTTTTTTTTTTTTTTTTTTAATTTAGAAAATACTCAACGCAACAATTAACGAGCATTATTTGTGTATCTTATAAATACAAAAAATATTCTCCATTAACGTAATATTTATTTTCCCCACTAAGTCAGTTGTAGTACATTGGTAGTACCACAAATAACTTTCCGATAGTACGTTAATATTACCTGTTCAATAATTATTAAACCAGTATTGAACATGTACTTACAATGCATATAAAACAAAACCAGGTCGTCTTAGTTTGAGTACGCGGTTCATTTTTCAATACCAAAATGAACAAATGAAGTCAGAACTGTCCACAATGCCAACAAAGATAACACTGAATAACAATGAATGTGCGAGAAAACTAACTGCCATAATTAGTCACTGTTCCACTGTCGTAGAAACTATCAGCATAATAACTAGGTTGCAAGGATATGTGTGTATAGATTAGATTAAGACAACTGTAAGAGCTACTTTTAATTCTACTCAATGTGGACTTTTAGTTTTCTCTGCATTAGACATCCCTTATTTATCATTGTACGGTTTATTTAAAATCTCAATTTGTAATTTCAAACGACGAAAGTAGACAATGAAGTACGGTAATCGTAAAAAAGAATAAATAAAATTATCACCGAATTCGAGATTGCAATGGATTTATACATTCATGGAATGTACCGGCAAAGTGACTTTTGGATGTCTTCTGTTCACTCATCCTGATATACGTACACTCACCTAGAATCCGTACAACGTATCAGGATTAAATTTAAAGCTTCAGGTTTTACTAAGATTCTTCAAGGAAGGGGAGGGTCATTTTTTTTCTTAAACTAGATATTTACTTGAGGATGATGATGATAATAATAAAAGGTTAATTTCCTGAAAACAATTATGACAATTTTGTCTAATTTCATAAATTAACATTTGATTAATAACAATCCTTAGGGAGCACGGGTTCTACTTTCGATTTCTCTTGGAAGACCATTAAACGCATTACGGTTGCTCAGATTACACCTTAAACTCTTGTGTTCACAACTCTCTCGTGCTGTTAAAGAACTTGAATGAACAAATTAATTTACTTAGGCAGTACTTCCAATATTTACTTCTACTTTACCACGTGGAAATAATTTTCGTAAGTGGAAAAACAACTTGTTCCTGTACTATAATAATACATAGTGTTCTCAAATGAATGGAACCAAAACTAAAAAGCGATCGATATCCCATCACTCCCGATACAACAACTGTATAAATAGCATAACTTCAATTATTTATATTGTTAAATAGGGAAAACTTATATTGTTTCTTACTTCGCTAATCTAAACGGTTCTTGTAATTACACTTTACATGTTCTTCTTTTAATTCCAACCCATTTTCTCTTACGTTTAAAGTTACCACATCATAATTATTGAATGGTGGACATCCTTCCAAAAAATGCCGGATTTTTTTCATATTATATACATATATATATGTATGTATATTAGAAAAGTCAGACATGATTTTGTTATATTAGAAACGACAACATTACGATGTGGAAGCTGTACTGATTACAAGAACAAAATTTACTTCTCCGCACCTCGGGTACTATTGCGAAAGAAGAATTAGAAGAAGAAGCATTTGTAAAAATCTTCGAAAGTCATGTTTGAAATTATATTTTACTACAATGATCTCTTTAACTGCAAGTAGTAGATCAGATTTCTTTGATTGTTCACTAAGAGTTGATTAGAAAAGAAAATGAAATTATTAGTGTTACGTCCCACGTTTATGCCCTCTAAGCTAAATAACACAGATTATTAATAATAATAATGAAAGTTTGTGAATTGGCGGAATGACGATATGGGAGGAAACGAAATAGCTCCTAGAAACACCACAGACAAACTCGCAGGACCGACGATCAAACCAGAAATTTCTCGCACCAGAGAAGTGAGCGTTCTACCACTGAGCCACAGTGCCCCGAGCGTTGATTAGACAAAACTTTCAGTCGCTGCTTTACTGCTCAGAAACGTAAAATCAAACTGACGTTTAAGAAGTTAATGCTTCAATGCTTTGGTTACATTAAAAAAAACACACGACTGCTCGTCAAATCTTGGTCTACATCAGAAATGCATATCAGACCAGGGCCATTGCATGAAAAAATCTTAAATATGCTGTATATTGTATACTCAAATAATTACATCGCACAAGTTTTTCAAGAGTTTCTATCATTTCTTGTAATTTTTAAGACAAAATGCAAACCTACTGTCAATCTGATCAAATCCCAATGTTTGCCGGACATTATGAAAAATGAAAGCAGCACATGTGTGCTCTGTCACAATAACCGGACGAACCAACCCTACTTACAATCGACAACAAGAACCTTATAGTGCTCATAAATTGAACATCGTATATACTCATACACTTTCGTGTCACAAACTTACCTCTTCTGTGATGGCTACACTGCAAAAACCGAATATAGGCATTATGCAAATATTTCGCAGTATAGCGATTTAATAACTGATGGAATCAACAGTTTGAACACACAGAAGTAGTGTTTTAATGAGAAATTTCTCTCATACAAGTTAACTTGTTTTTTTTAGTTTAACGTCCCACGATTATGCTCCAAGCCTAAAGTAAAACTATGATAATGATTGAAATGGTGGAATGAAGACAGTAGGGAACGGGAAAACCCCAGCACACGATTGCCTGTCCACTACAAAATCCACGTTTCGCGAAGAACTGGGATCAAAGCTGGAGGCAAAAGTTCTACTACTGAGCCACCGCGGCCACATACTAGTCAAAAGGAATTAAATTTTAATAACAAGTTGGTTCAAACTATCAATTAACATTAGTATACTCTAGAAGTACAATAAGATTTCACATAACCGGCATCGATGAGACTTGGCCACTTCCACATACAAAAGGTCGCCCGATAATTGAATATATATACAGTATTATCAAATATACAATACGACTCCTTTCTCCACTTTTTCCCCCAGCAATTCAAGTTTTAACTTAAGCGAGAGAACATGTGAATGAAAATTTTTAAAATGTCATTAACTCAGTGACGCGGAATACATACAAATTCAAAGATTCAAAAGTGCTATATTATTGGCATTGCTGGTATCTTACTGTAATGATCTAATTTGTACTTTACTTTTACAAAAAAAAAAAAAAAAAAATCAACTATTTCATTCCTTATTAACCACACCTCGTGTGCTTTCATACTAAGAGAATTGCTATTTGAATCTTTTATATAAAGTATTCAAAAGAAAAAATACAAGTCACCCAGGGGGGGGAATACGTTTTTATGAGAACACAAGGGGGGCAAATGAGGTGGCCATAAGATTTATGGTACAGACTACGTAACTTACTCTACTTTTCAACATGTTCAACATACACATTCAAGCACCTTTCATGATACCTGTTTTTCTATACGGTCATTTTCTATACGGTCATACAGGATGGCCCAATAAACTTTCAAACATTTCAAGTTAAATAAAAATTATTGGTAGTAGTCCAAAGTATTGGTTGCTACTTGTTAAGCATTGATTTGTTTTTACCTTATAACACTGTGAGCGAGTTTTTAGTTATCCCAAGATTGCCTCACTACGTACATAAAAGTATAGGTGTATTAAAGGAATTATGACGTAAAAGTGATTTATGATACTGAGTCAGTAGTATAGTGGCAGTACATAGTTTAAGTTTATTATATCAAAGATAATATTACTGCAATTTGCGTTAGTTGATACAGAAAACCTGCATTCCATCATGGGACATTTGAGTACTTTCAGCCCGTTTGGTGTGGAAGAAAGCATTACTGCAGTCGCTGAGGTAAATAGTGACATTCCCAATCCCGTTGGGAAATGATGACATAAATTTAAGACAAAAATAAGTATTCTAAGGAAGGAGGGATTCAAATTTATAACAAACTTGAAAGTGAGTATGTATGTGACTAACTTTTGAACCACCCGACCGATCTCGATAACATTTTCAAAATAGATTAAGTTCGCTCCTGGGATAATTTTTATCATTTCACTTTGACGGTGCAAATTAGGGGACGGGGAGATATTTTAAAATGATCGAAAATGATAGATATTAGTGTCGAATCCATAGTTTTCGAGGTCGCTGAAACGAACACTGACGCTTCCGTTGTCGTTTAAATCCAAATTCAGCCCCGCAACTTGGGGGAGGGGGAGATATATATATCAAAATGATCGAAAACGACCGATATTAGTGTCGAATCTATAGTTTTCGGAAATGAAATAGGGAGTTGTGCATATAACGTTTAAATCCAAATCCAGTCCCGCAACTCGGTGGAGGTGAGCAACATATAGCACTTAAGAGTTAAAAGATTTCTGGTCGTTTGGCATCTATGGCCATTTAGCCCGTCACGTATGAGGGATGACGTCCCTCAGCGACCACACTATCCGGGAAAAGCAAAGGAAGGAAGCGGCCTGGGACCTATAGGTTAGGTACAATCACATTTGCCTGGTGTGAATGAGGAAACAAAAAGAAAACCGATTCAGGATGGCTTGCCTGAAAAAGCTTTTTACACTTTTCGACCGAGCGCTCTCACCGGGAATCGAATCTATGGATAATATATAAAAATGATCGAAAATGACCGATATTAGTGTCGAATATATAGTTTTCGGAGATAAGATAGCAATTGTGCATTGAAGTTTTTATTTCAAAACCAGTGGAACAGGTAATCGACGCTAGTACTTTCTATAAATCTATTTCCCCC